>NC_133124.1:52445342-52752344 GCF_048418815.1 Hemitrygon akajei | reverse complement strand
TGGAGGGTCAGTTCTCCGGTGGGTAGTGGGAGAAACAGTTTCCCCGGTGGATAGTTGGAGGGTAAGTTCTCCGGTGGGGTAGTGGGACTGTCGGTTCCCGGTGGGTAGTGGGAGTGTCTGTTTCCCCTGGTGGGTAGTGGGAGAAACAGTTTCCCCGGTGGGTAGTGGGAGGGTCAGTTTCCCGGTGGGTAGTGGGAGGGACAGTTTCCCTGTTGGGTAGTGGGAGGGTGAGTTCCACTGTGGGTAGTGGGAGGTACAGTTTCCCCTGTTGGGTAGTGGGAGGGTCAGTTCCACTGGTGTGTAGTTGGGAGGGACAGTTTCCCCTGGTGTGTAGTGGAGGGTCAGTTCCCCGATGGGTAGTGGGAGGGACAGTTTCCCCTGTTGGGTAGTGGGAGGGTCAGTTTCCCATGGTGGGTAGTGGGAGGGTCAGTTCCCCGGTGGGTAGTGGGAGGGTTCCCCGGTGGGTAGAGTGAGGGTCAGTTCCCCGGTGGGTAGTGGGAGGGTCAGTTCCACTGTTGGATAGTTGGAGGGTCAGTTCCCCGGTGGGTAGTAGGAGAAACAGTTTCCCCAGTGGGTAGTGGGAGGGTCAGTTCCCCGGTGTGTAGTGGGAGGGACAGTTCTCCGGTGGGTAGTGGGAGAAACAGTTTCCCCGGTGGTAGTGGGAGGGTCAGTGCCCTGGTGGGTAGTGGGAGGGTCAGTTCCCTGGTGGGTAGTGGGAGGGACAGTTTCCCCTGTTGGGTAGTGGGAGGGTCAGTTCCCCGATGGGTAGTGGGAGGGACAGTTTCCCATGGTGGGTAGTGGGAGGGTCAGTTCCCCTGGGTAGGTGTGTCAGGTTCGGTTCCCCGGTGGGTTGTGGGAGGGTCAGTTCCCTGGTGGGTAGTGGGAGGGACAGTTTCCCCGGTGGGTAGTGGGAGGGTCAGTTCCCGATGGGTAGTGGGAGGGACAGTTTCCCATGGTGGGTAGTGGGAGGGTCAGTTCCCCTGGTGGGTAGTGTCAGGTTCGGTTCCCCGGTGGGTTGTGGGAGGGTCAGTTCCCTGGTGGGTAGTGGGAGGGACAGTTCCCCGATGGGTAGTGGAGGGACAGTTTCCCCGGTGGGTAGTGGGAGTGACAGTTTCCCCTGGTGGGTAGTTGGAGGGTAAGTTCTCCGCTGGGTAGTGGAGAGTCAGTTCCACTGTTGGGTAGTTGGAGGGTCAGTTCTCCGGTGGGTAATGGGGAGAAACAGTTTCCCCGGTGGGTAGTTGGAGGGTAAGTTCTCCGCTGGGTAGTGGGAGAGTCAGTTCCACTGTTGGGTAGTTGGAGGGTCAGTTCTCCGTGGGTAGTGGGAGAAACAGTTTTCCCCGGTGGATAGTTGGAGGGTAAGTTCTCCGGTGGTAGTGGGACTGTCGGTTCCCCGGTGGGTAGTGGGAGTGTCTGTTTCCCCTGGTGGGTAGTGGGAGAAACAGTTTCCCCGGTGGGTAGTGGGAGGGTCAGTTCCCCGGTGGGTAGTGGGAGGGACAGTTTCCCCTGTTGGGTAGTGGAGGGTGAGTACCACTGGTGGGTAGTGGGAGGTACAGTTTCCCCTGTTGGGTAGTGGGAGGGTCAGTTCCACTGGTGTGTAGTGGGAGGGACAGTTTCCCCTGGTGTGTAGTGGGAGGGTCAGTTCCCCGATGGGTAGTGGGAGGGACAGTTTCCCCTGTTGGGTAGTGGGAGGGTCAGTTTCCCATGGTGGGTAGTGGGAGGGTCAGTTCCCCGGTGGGTAGTGGGAGGGACAGTTTCCCCGGTGGGTAGTGGGAGGGTCAGTTCCCCGGTGGGTAGTGGGAGGGACAGTTTCCCCGGTGGGTAGTGGGAGGGACAGTTCCCCGATGGGTACTGGGAGTGACAGTTTCCCCTGGTGGGTAGTGGGAGGGTCAGTTTCCCGGTGGGTAGTGGGAGGGTCGGTTCCCCGGCGGGTAGTGGGAGGGTTCCCCGGTGGATAGAGTGAGGGTCAGTTCCCCGGTGGGTAGTGGGAGGGTCAGTTTCCCCGGTGGGTAGTGGGAGGGTCAGTTCCCTGGTGGGTCGTGGGAGGGTCCGTTCCACTGTTGGGTAGTTGGAGGGTCAGTTCTCCGGTGGGTAGTGGGAGAAACAGTTTCCCCGGTGGATAGTTGGAGGGTAAGTTTCTCCGGTGGGTAGTGGGAGGGTCGGTTCCCCGGTGGGTAGTGGGAGTGTCAGTTTCCCCTGGTGGGTAGTGGGAGAAACAGTTTCCCCGCGTGGGTAGTGGGAGGGTCAGTTCCCCGGTGGGTAGTGGGATGGACAGTTTCCCCTGTTGGGTAGTGGGAGGGTGAGTTCCACTGATGGGTAGTGGGAGGTACAGTTTCCCCTGTTGGGTAGTGGGAGGGTCAGTTCCACTGGTGTGTAGTGGGAGGGACAGTTTCCCCTGGTGTGTAGTGGGAGGGTCAGTTCCCCGATGGGTAGTGGGAGGGACAGTTTTCCCTGTTGGGTAGTGGGAGGGTCAGTTTCCATGGTGGGTAGTGGGAGGGTCAGTTCCCCGGTGGGTAGTGGGAGGGACAGTTTCCCCGGTGGGTAGTGGGAGGGTCAGTTCCCCTGGTGGGTAGTGGCAGGTTCGGTTCCCCGGTGGGTAGTGGGAGGGTCAGTTTTCCGGTGGGCAGTGGGAGGGACAGTTTCCCCGGTGGGTAGTGGGAGAGACAGTTCCCCGATGGGTACAGGGAGTGACAGTTTCCCCTGTTGTGTAGTGGGAGGGTCAGTTCCCGGTGGGTAGTGGGTGGGTCGGTTCCCCGGCGGGTAGTGAGAGGGTTCCCCGGTGGATAGAGTGAGGGTCAGTTCCCCGGTGGGTAGTGGGAGGGTCAGTTTCCCCGGTGGGTAGTGGGAGGGACAGTTCCCCGGTGGGTAGTGGGAGGGTTCCCCGGTGGGTAGAGTGAGGGTCAGTTCCCCGGTGGGTAGTGGGAGGGTCAGTTCCACTGTTGGATGGTTGGAGGGTCAGTTCCCCGGTGGGTAGTAGGAGAAACAGTTTCCCCAGTGGGTAGTGGGAGGGTCAGTTCCCCGGTGTGTAGTGGGAGGGACAGTTCTCCGGTGGGTAGTGGGAGAAACAGTTTCCCCGGTGGGTAGTGGGAGGGTCAGTGCCCTGGTGGGTAGTGGGAGGGTCAGTTCCCTGGTGGGTAGTGGGAGGGACAGTTTCCCCTGTTGGGTAGTGGGAGGGTCAGTTCCCCGATGGGTAGTGGGAGGGACAGTTTCCCATGGTGGGTAGTGGGAGGGTCAGTTCCCCTGGTGGGTAGTGTCAGGTTCGGTTCCCCGGTGGGTTGTGGGAGGGTCAGTTCCCTGGTGGGTAGTGGGAGGGACAGTTTCCCGGTGGGTAGTGGGAGGGTCAGTTCCCCGATGGGTAGTGGGAGGGACAGTTTCCCATGGTGGGTAGTGGGAGGGTCAGTTCCCCTGGTGGGTAGTGTCAGGTTCGGTTCCCCGGTGGGTTGTGGGAGGGTCAGTTCCCTGGTGGGTAGTGGGAGGGACAGTTCCCCGATGGGTACTGGGAGTGACAGTTTCCCCTGGTGGGTAGTGGGAGGGTTAGTTCCCCTGGTGGGTAGTTGGAGGGTCAGTTCTCCGGTGGGTAGAGGAGAAACAGTTTCCCCGGTGGTGATAGTGGGAGAAACAGTTCCCCAGTGGGTAGTGGGAGGAACAGTTTCCTCTGGTGGGTAGTGGGAGAAACAGTTTCCCCGGTGGGTAGTGTGAGGGTCTGTTCCCCGGTGGGTAGTGGGAGGGTCAGTTCCCCTGGTGGGTAGTGGGAGGGTCAGTTCCCCGATGGGTAGTGGGAGGGACAGTTTCCCCTGTTGGGTAGTGGGAGGGTCAGTTCCACTGGTGTGTAGTGGGAGGGTCAGTTCCCCGATGGGTAGTGGGAGGGACAGTTTCCCCTGTTGGGTAGTGGGAGGGACAGTTTCCCCTGTTGGGTAGTGGGAGGGTCAGTTCCCCGATGGGTAGTGGGAGGGACAGTTTCCCATGGTGGGTTGTGGAGGTTCAGTTCCCCTGGTGGGTAGTGGCAGGTTCGGTTCCCCGGTGGGTAGTGGGAGGGACAGTTTCCCCGGTGGGTTGTGGGTGGGACAGTTCCCCTATGGGTAGTGGGAGGGACAGTTTCCCCGGTGGGTAGTGGGAGTGACAGTTTCCCCTGGTGGGTAGTGGGAGGGTCAGTTTCCCGTGGGTAGTGGGAGGGTCGGTTCCCCGGTGGGTAGTGGGTGGGTTCCCTGGTGGGTAGAGTGAGGGTCAGTTTCCCGGTGGGTAGTGGGAGGTACATTTCCCCGGTGGGTAGTGGGAGCGTCAGTTCCCTGGTGGGTAGTGGGAGGGTCAGTTCCCTGGTGGGTAGTTGGAGGGTCAGTTCTCCGGTGGGTAGTGGGAGAAACAGTTTCCCCGGTGGATAGTGGGAGAAACAGTTTCCCCGGTGGATAGTGGGAGAAACAGTTCCCCGGTGGGTAGTGGGAGGAACAGTTTCCTCTGGTGGGTAGTGGGAGAAACAGTTTCCCCGGTGGGTAGTGGGAGGGTCAGTTCCCCGGTGGGTAGTGGGAGGGTCATTTCCTCTGGTGGGTAGTGGGAGGGTCAGGTTCCCGGTGGGGTAGTGGGAGAAACAGTTTCCCCGGTGGGTAGTGGGAGGGTCAGTGCCCCGGTGGGTAGTGGGAGGGACAGTTCCACTGTTGGATAGTTGGAGGGTCAGTTCTCCGGTGGGAAGTGGGAGAAACAGTTTCCCCGGTGGGTAGTGGGAGGGTCAGTGCCCCGGTGGGTAGTGGGAGGGACAGTTCCACTGTTGGTAGTTGGAGGGTCAGTTCTCCGGTGGGAAGTGGGAGAAAGAGTTTCCCCGGTGGGTAGTGGGAGGGTCGGTTCTCCGGTGGGTAGTGGAGGGACAGTTTCCCTGGTGGGTAGTGGGAGGGTCAGTTCCCCGTGTGGGTAGTGGGAGGGTCAGTTCCCCGTGGGTAGTGGGAGGGACAGTTTCCCCCGTGGGTAGTGGGAGGGTCAGTTCCCTGGTGGGTCGTGGGAGGGTCAGTTCCACTGTTGGGTAGTTGGAGGGGTCAGTTCTCCGGTGGGTAGTGGGAGGGACAGTTCCCCGGTGGGTAAGTGGGAGGGTTCCCCGGTGGGTAGAGTGAGGGTCAGTTCCCCGGTGGGTAGTGGGAGGGACAGTTTCCCCTGTTGGGTAGTGGGAGGGTCAGTTCCACTGGTGTGTAGTGGGAGGGTCAGTTCCCCGATGGGTAGTGGGAGGGACAGTTTCCCCTGTTGGGTAGTGGGAGGGACAGTTTCCCCTGTTGGGTAGTGGAAGGGTCAGTTCCCCGATGGGTGTGGGAGGGACAGTTTCCCATGGTGGGTTGTGGGAGGTTCAGTTCCCCTGGTGGGTAGTGGCAGGTTCGGTTCCCCGGTGGGTAGTGGGAGGGACAGTTTCCCCGGTGGGTTGTGGGTGGGACAGTTCCCCTATGGGTAGTGGGAGGGACAGTTTCCCCGGTGGGTAGTGGGAGTGACAGTTTCCCCCTGGTGGGTAGTGGGAGGGTCAGTTTCCCGGTGGGTAAGTGGGAGGGTCGGTTCCCCGGTGGGTAGTGGGAGGGTTCCCTGGTGGGTAGAGTGAGGGTCAGTTTCCCCGGTGGGTAGTGGGAGGTACATTTCCCCGGGTGGGTAGTGGGAGCGTCAGTTCCCTGGTGGGTAGTGGGAGGGTCAGTTCCCCTGGTGGGTAGTTGGAGGGTCAGTTCTCCGGTGGGTAGTGGGAGAAACAGTTTCCCGGTGATAGTGGGAGAAACAGTTCCCCGGTGGGTAGTGGGAGGAACAGTTTCCTCTGTGGGTAGTGGGAGAAACAGTTTCCCCGGTGGGTAGTGGGAGGGTCAGTTCCCCGGTGGGTAGTGGGAGGGTCATTTCCTCTGGTGGGTAGTGGGAGGGTCAGTTTCCCGGTGGGTAGTGGGAGAAACAGTTTCCCCGGTGGGTAGTGGGAGGGTCAGTGCCCCGGTGGGTAGTGGGAGGGACAGTTCCACTGTTGGATAGTTGGAGGGTCAGTTCTCCGGTGGGAAGTGGGAGAAACAGTTTCCCCGGTGGGTAGTGGGAGGGTCAGTGCCCCGGTGGGTAGTGGGAGGGGACAGTTCCACTGTTGGGTAGTTGGAGGGTCAGTTCTCCGGTGGGAAGTGGGAGAAAGAGTTTCCCCGGAGGGTAGTGGGAGGGTCCGGTTCTCCGGTGGGTAGTGGGAGGGACAGTTTCCCCTGGTGGGTAGATGGGAGGGTCAGTTCCCCTGGTGGGTAGTGGGAGGGTCAGTTCCCCCGGTGGGTAGTGGGAGGGTCAGTTCCCCGATGGGTAGTGGGAGGGACAGTTTCCCCCGTGGGTAGTGGGAGGGTCAGTTCCCTGGTGGGTCGTGGGAGGGTCAGTTCCACTGTTGGGTAGTTGGAGGGTCAGTTCTCCGGTGGGTAGTGGGAGGGACAGTTTCCCCGGTGGGTAGTGGGAGGGTTCCCCGGTGGTAGAGTGAGGGTCAGTTCCCCGGTGGGTAGTGGAGGGTCAGTTCCACTGTTGGATAGTTGGAGGGTCAGTTCCCCGGTGGGTAGTAGGAGAAACAGTTTACCCCAGTGGGTAGTGGGAGGGTCAGTTCCCCGGTGTGTAGTGGGAGGGACAGTTCTCCGGTGGGTAGTGGGAGAAACAGTTTCCCCGGTGGGTAGTGGGAGGGTCAGTGCCCTGGTGGGTAGTGGGGAGGGTCAGTTCCCTGGTGGGTAGTGCGAGGGACAGTTTCCCCTGTTGGGTAGTGGGAGGGTCAGTTCCCCGATGGGTAGTAGGAGGGACAGTTTCCCATGGTGGGTAGTGGGAGGGTCAGTTCCCCTGGTGGGTAGTGTCAGGTTCGGTTTCCCCCGGTGGGTTGTGGGAGGGTCAGTTCCCTGGTGGGTAGTGGGGAGGGACAGTTTCCCCGGTGGGTAGTGGGAGGGGTCAGTTCCCCGATGGTAGTGGGAGGGACAGTTTCCCCTGGTGGGTAGTGGGAGGGTCAGTTCCCCTGGTGGGTAGTGGTCAGGTTCGGTTCCCCGGTGGGTTGTGGAGGGTCAGTTCCCTGGTGGGTAGTGGGAGGGACAGTTCCCCGATGGGTACTGGGAGTGACAGTTTCCCCTGGTGGGTAGTGGGAGGGTCAGTTCCCCTGGTGGGTAGTTGGAGGGTCAGTTCTCCGGTGGGTAGTGGGAGAAACAGTTTCCCCGGTGGATAGTGGGAGAAACAGTTCCCCAGTGGCTAGTGGGAGGAACAGTTTCCTCTGGTGGGTAGTGGGAGAAACAGTTTCCCCGGTGGGTAGTGTGAGGGTCTGTTCCCCGGTGGGTAGTGGGAGGGTCAGTTCCCCTGGTGGGTAGTGGGAGGGTCAGTTCCCCGATGGGTAGTGGGAGGGACAGTTTCCCCTGTTGGGTAGTGGGAGGGTCAGTTCCACTGGTGTGTAGTGGGAGGTCAGTTCCCGATGGGTTAGTGGGAGGGACAGTTTCCCCTGTTGGGTAGTGGGAGGGACAGTTTCCCCTGTTGGGTAGTGGGAGGGTCAATTCCCCGATGGGTAGTGGGAGGGACAGTTTCCCATGGTGGGTTGTGGGAGGTTCAGTTCCCCTGGTGGGTAGTGGCAGGTTCGGTTCCCCGGTGGGTAGTGGGAGGGACAGTTTCCCCGGTGGGTTGTGGGTGGGACAGTTCCCCGATGGGTAGTGGGAGGGACAGTTTCCCCGGTGGGTAGTGGGAGTGACAGTTTCCCCTGGTGGGTAGTGGGAGGGTCAGTTTCCCGGTGGGTAGTGGGAGGGTCGGTTCCCCGGTGGGTAGTGGGAGGGTTCCCTGGTGGGTAGAGTGAGGGTCAGTTTCCCCGGTGGGTAGTGGGAGGTACAGTTCCCCGGTGGGTAGTGGGAGCGTCAGTTCCCTGGTGGGTAGTGGGAGGGTCAGTTCCCCTGGTGGGTAGTTGGAGGGTCAGTTCTCCGGTGGTAGTGGGAGAAACAGTTTCCCCCGGTGGATAGTGGGAGAAACAGTTCCCCGGTGGGTAGTGGGAGGAACAGTTTCCTCTGGTGGGTAGTGGGGAGAAACAGTTTCCCCCGGTGGGTAGTGGGAGGGTCAGTTCCCCGGTGGGTAGTGGGAGGGTCATTTCCTCTGGTGGGTAGTGGGAGGGTCAGTTTCCCGGTGGGTAGTGGGAGAAACAGTTTCCCCGGTGGGTAGTGGGAGGGTCAGTGCCCCGGTGGTAGTGGGAGGGACAGTTCCACTGTTGGGTAGTTGGAGGGTCAGTTCTCCAGTGGGAAGTGGGAGAAACAGTTTCCCCGGTGGGTAGTGGGAGGGTCAGTGCCCCGGTGGGTAGTGGGAGGGACAGTTCCACTGTTGGGTAGTTGGAGGGTCAGTTCTCCGGGTGGGAAGTGGGAGAAAAGAGTTTCCCCGGTGGGTAGTGGGAGGGTCGGTTCTCCGGTGGGTAGTGGGAGGGACAGTTTCCCCTGGTGGGTAGTGGGAGGGTCAGTTCCCCTGGTGGGTAGTTGGAGGGTCAGTTCCCCGGTGGGTAGTGGGAGGGTCAGTTCCCCGATGGGTAGTGGGAGGGACAGTTTCCCCCGTGGGTAGTGGGAGGGTCAGTTCCCTGGTGGTTCGTGGGAGGGTCAGTTCCACTGTTGGGTAGTTGGTGGGTCTGTTCTCCGGTGGGTAGTGGGAGAAACAGTTTCCCCGGTGGATAGTTGGAGGGTAAGTTCTCCGGTGGGTAGTGGGAGGGTCGGTTCCCCCGGTGGGTAGTGGGAGTGTCAGTTTCCCTGGTGGGTAGTGGGGAGAAACAGTTTCCCCGGTGGGTAGTGGGGAGGGTCAGTTCCCCGGTGGGTAGTGGATGGACAGTTTCCCCTGTTGGGTAGTGGGAGGGTGAGTTCCACTGATGGGTAGTGGGAGGTACAGTTTCCCCTGTTGGGTAGTGGGAGGGTCAGTTCCACTGGTGTGAGTGGGAGGGACAGTTTCCCCTGGTGTGTAGTGGGAGGGTCAGTTTCCCCGATGGGTAGTGGGAGGGACAGTTTCCCCTGTTGGGTAGTGGGAGGGTCAGTTTCCCATGGTGGGTAGTGGGAGGGTCAGTTCCCCAGTGGGTAGTGGGAGGGACAGTTTCCCCGGTGGGTAGTGGGAGGGTCAGTTCCCTGGTGGGTAGTGGCAGGTTCGGTTCCCCGGTGGGTAGTGGGAGGGTCAGTTTTCCGGTGGGCAGTGGGAGGGACAGTTTCCCCGGTGGGTAGTGGAGAGACAGTTCCCCGATGGGTACTGGGAGTGACAGTTTTCCCCTGGTGTGTAGTGGGAGGGTCAGTTTCCCGGTGGGTAGTGGGAGGGTCGGTTCCCCGGCGGGTAGTGAGAGGGTTCCCCGGTGGATAGAGTGAGGGTCAGTTCCCCGGTGGTAGTGGGAGGGTCAGTTTCCCCGGTGGGTAGTGGGAGGGACAGTTCCCCGTGTGGTAGTGGGAGGGTTCCCCGGTGGGTAGAGTGAGGGTCAGTTCCCCGGTGGGTAGTGGGAGGGTCAGTTCCACTGTTGGATAGTTGGAGGGTCAGTTCCCCGGTGGGTAGTAGGAGAAACAGTTTCCCCAGTGGGTAGTGGAGGGTCAGTTCCCCGGTGTGTAGTGGAGGGACAGTTCTCCGGTGGGTAGTGGGAGAAACAGTTTCCCCGGTGGGTAGTGGGAGGGTCAGTGCCCTGGTGGGTAGTGGGAGGGTCAGTTCCCTGGTGGGTAGTGGGAGGGACAGTTTCCCCTGTTGGGTAGTGGGAGGGTCAGTTCCCCGATGGGTAGTGGGAGGGGACAGTTTCCCATGGTGGGTAGTGGGAGGGTCAGTTCCCCTGGTGGGTAGTGTCAGGTTCGGTTCCCCCGGTGGGTTGTGGGAGGGTCAGTTCCCTGGTGGGTAGTGGGAGGGACAGTTTCCCCGGTGGGTAGTGGGAGGGTCAGTTCCCCGATGGTAGTGGGAGGGACAGTTTCCCATGGTGGGTAGTGTGGAGGGTCAGTTCCCCTGGTGGGTAGTGTCAGGTTCGGTTCCCCGGTGGGTTGTGGGAGGGTCAGTTCCCTGGTGGGTAGTGGGAGGGGACAGTTCCCCGATGGGTAGTGGGAGGGACAGTTTCCCCGGTGGGTAGTGGGAGTGACAGTTTCCCCTGGTGGGTAGTTGGAGGGTAAGTTCTCCGCTGGGTAGTGGGAGAGTCAGTTCCACTGTTGGGTAGTTGAGGGTCAGTTCTCCGGTGGGTAATGGGAGAAAACAGTTTCCCCGGTGGGTAGTTGGAGGGTAAGTTCTCCGCTGGGTAGTGGGAGAGTCAGTCCACTGTTGGGTAGTTGGGAGGGTCAGTTCTCCGGTGGGTAGTGGGAGAAACAGTTTCCCGGTGGATAGTTGGAGGGTAAGTTCTCCGGTGGGTAGTGGGACTGTCGGTTCCCCGGTGGGTAGTGGGTGTGTCTGATTTCCCCTGGTGGGTAGTGGGAGAAACAGTTTCCCCGGTGGGTAGTGGGAGGGTCAGTTCCCGGTGGGTAGTGGGAGGGACAGTTTCCCCTGTTGGGTAGTGGGAGGGTGAGTTCCACTGGTGGGTAGTGGGAGGTACAGTTTCCCCTGTTGGGTAGTGGGAGGGTCAGTTCCACTGGTGTGTAGTGGGAGGGGACAGTTTCCCCTGGTGTGTAGTGGGAGGGTCAGTTCCCCGATGGGTAGTGGGAGGGACAGTTTCCCCTGTTGGGTAGTGGGAGGGTCAGTTTCCCATGGTGGGTAGTGGGAGGGTCAGTTCCCCCGGTGGGTAGTGGGAGGGACAGTTCCCCGGTGGGTAGTGGGAGGGTCAGTTCCCCTGTGTGGGTAGTGGGAGGGTCAGTTCCCCCGGTGGGTAGTGGAGGGACAGTTCCCCGGTGGGTAGTGGGAGGGTTCCCCGGTGGGTAGAGTGAGGGTCAGTCCCCGGTGGGTAGTGGGAGGGTCAGTTCCACTGTTGGATAGTTGGAGGGTCAGTTCCCCGGTGGGTAGTTAGGAGAAACAGTTTCCCCAGTGGGTAGTGGGAGGGTCAGTTCCCCGGTGTGTAGTGGGAGGGACAGTTCTCCGGTGGGTAGTGGGAGAAACAGTTTCCCCGGTGGGTAGTGTGAGGGTCAGTGCCCTGGTGGGTAGTGGAGGGTCAGTTCCCTGGTGGGTAGTGGGAGGGACAGTTTCCCCTGTTGGGTAGTGGGAGGGTCAGTTCCCCGATGGGTAGTGGGAGGGACAGTTTCCCATGGTGGGGTAGTGGGAGGGTCAGTTCCCTGGTGGGTAGTGTCAGGTTCGGTTCCCCGGTGGGTTGTGGGAGGGTCAGTTCCCTGGTGGGTAGTGGGAGGGACAGTTTCCCCGGTGGGTAGTGGGAGGGTCAGTTCCCCGATGGGTAGTGGGAGGGACAGTTTCCCATGGTGGGTAGTGGAGGGTCAGTTCCCCTGGTGGGTAGTGTCAGGTTCGGTTCCCCGGTGGGTTGTGGGAGGGTCAGTTCCCTGGTGGGTAGTGGGAGGGACAGTTCCCCGATGGGTAGTGGGAGGGACAGTTTCCCGGTGGGTAGTGGGAGTGACAGTTTCCCCTGGTGGGTAGTTGGAGGGTAAGTTCTCCGCTGGGTAGTGGGAGAGTCAGTTCCACTGTTGGGTAGTTGGAGGGTCAGTTCTCCGGTGGGTAATGGGAGAAACAGTTTCCCCGGTGGGTAGTTGGAGGGTAAGTTCTCCGCTGGGTAGTGGGAGAGTCAGTTCCACTGTTGGGTAGTTGGAGGGTCAGTTCTCCGGTGGGTAGTGGGAGAAACAGTTTCCCCGGTGGATAGTTGGAGGGTAAGTTCTCCGGTGGGTAGTGGGACTGTCGGTTCCCCGGTGGGTAGTGGGAGTGTCTGTTTCCCCTGGTGGGTAGTGGGAGAAACAGTTTCCCCGGTGGGTAGTGGGAGGGTCAGTTCCCCGGTGGGTAGTGGGAGGGACAGTTTCCCCTGTTGGGTAGTGGGAGGGTGAGTACCACTGGTGGGTAGTGGAGGTACAGTTTCCCCTGTTGGGTAGTGGGAGGGTCAGTTCCACTGGTGTGTAGTGGGAGGGACAGTTTCCCCTGGTGTGTAGTGGGAGGGTCAGTTCCCCCGATGGGTAGTGGGAGGGACAGTTTCCCCTGTTGGGTAGTGGGAGGGTCAGTTTCCCATGGTGGGTAGTGGGAGGGTCAGTTCCCCGGTGGGTAGTGGGAGGGACAGTTTCCCCGGTGGGTAGTGGGAGGGTCAGTTCCCCGGTGGGTAGTGGGAGGGACAGTTTCCCCGGTGGGTAGTGGGAGGGACAGTTCCCCGATGGGTACTGGGAGTGACAGTTTCCCCTGGTGGGTAGTGGGAGGGTCAGTTTCCCGGTGGGTAGTGGGAGGGTCGGTTCCCCGGCGGGTAGTGGGAGGGTTCCCCGGTGGATAGAGTGAGGGTCAGTTCCCCGGTGGGTAGTGGGAGGGTCAGTTTCCCCGGTGGGTAGTGGGAGGGTCAGTTCCCTGGTGGGTCGTGGGAGGGTCCGTTCCACTGTTGGGTAGTTGGAGGGTCAGTTCTCCGGTGGGTAGTGGGAGAAACAGTTTCCCCGGTGGATAGTTGGAGGGTAAGTTCTCCGGTGGGTAGTGGGAGGGTCGGTTCCCCGGTGGGTAGTGGGAGTGTCAGTTTCCCCTGGTGGGTAGTGGGAGAAACAGTTTCCCCGGTGGATAGTGGGAGAAACAGTTTCCCCGGTGGATAGTGGGAGAAACAGTTCCCCGGTGGGTAGTGTGGAGGAACAGTTTCCTCTGGTGGGTAGTGGGAGAAACAGTTTCCCCGGTGGGTAGTGGGAGGGTCAGTTCCCCGGTGGGTAGTGGGAGGGTCATTTCCTCTGGTGGGTAGTGGGAGGGTCAGTTTCCCGGTGGGTAGTGGGAGAAACAGTTTCCCCGGTGGGTAGTGGGAGGGTCAGTGCCCCGGTGGGTAGTGGGAGGGACAGTTCCACTGTTGGATAGTTGGAGGGTCAGTTCTCCGGTGGGAAGTGGAGAAACAGTTTCCCCGGTGGGTAGTGGGAGGGTCAGTGCCCCGGTGGGTAGTGGGAGGGACAGTTCCACTGTTGGGTAGTTGGAGGGTCAGTTCTCCGGTGGGAAGTGGGAGAAGAGTTTCCCCGGTGGGTAGTGGGAGGGTCGGTTCTCCGGTGGGTAGTGGGAGGGACAGTTCTCCATGGTGGTAGTGGGAGGGTCAGTTCCCCTGGTGGGTAGTGGGAGGGTCAGTTCCCCGGTGGGTAGTGGGAGGGTCAGTTCCCCGATGGGTAGTGGGAGGGACAGTTTCCCCCGTGGGTAGTGGGAGGGTCAGTTCCCTGGTGGGTCGTGGGAGGGTCAGTTCCACTGTTGGGTAGTTGGAGGGTCAGTTCTCCGGTGGGTAGTGGGAGGGACAGTTCCCCGGTGGGTAGTGGGAGGGTTCCCCGGTGGGTAGAGTGAGGGTCAGTCCCCGGTGGTAGTGGGAGGGTCAGTTCCACTGTTGGATAGTTGGAGGGGTCAGTTCCCCGGTGGGTAGTAGGAGAAACAGTTTCCCCAGTGGGTAGTGGAGGGTCAGTTCCCCGGTGTGTAGTGGGAGGGACAGTTCTCCGGTGGGTAGTGGGAGAAACAGTTTCCCCCGGTGGGTAGTGGGAGGGTCAGTGCCCTGGTGGGTAGTGGGAGGGTCAGTCCCTGGTGGGTAGTGCGAGGGACAGTTTCCCCTGTTGGGTAGTGGGAGGGTCAGTTCCCCGATGGGTAGTAGGAG
The DNA here is from genome assembly GCF_048418815.1 of Hemitrygon akajei. Taxonomy (NCBI): domain Eukaryota; kingdom Metazoa; phylum Chordata; class Chondrichthyes; order Myliobatiformes; family Dasyatidae; genus Hemitrygon; species Hemitrygon akajei. The sequence continues at coordinate 52,738,732 of NC_133124.1, read as the reverse complement.
GGACAGTTTCCCATGGTGGGTAGTGGGAGGGTCAGTTCCCCTGGTGGGTAGTGTCAGGTTCGGTTCCCCGGTGGGTTGTGGGAGGGTCAGTTCCCTGGTGGGTAGTGGGAGGGACAGTTTCCCCGGTGGGTAGTGGGAGGGTCAGTTCCCCGATGGGTAGTGGGAGGGACAGTTTCCCATGGTGGGTAGTGGGAGGGTCAGTTCCCCTGGTGGGTAGTGTCAGGTTCGGTTCCCCGGTGGGTTGTGGGAGGGTCAGTTCCCTGGTGGGTAGTGGGAGGGACAGTTCCCCGATGGGTACTGGGAGTGACAGTTTCCCCTGGTGGGTAGTGGGAGGGTCAGTTCCCCTGGTGGGTAGTTGGAGGGTCAGTTCTCCGGTGGGTAGTGGGAGAAACAGTTTCCCCGGTGGATAGTGGGAGAAACAGTTCCCCAGTGGCTAGTGGGAGGAACAGTTTCCTCTGGTGGGTAGTGGGAGAAACAGTTTCCCCGGTGGGTAGTGTGAGGGTCTGTTCCCCGGTGGGTAGTGGGAGGGTCAGTTCCCCTGGTGGGTAGTGGGAGGGTCAGTTCCCCGATGGGTAGTGGGAGGGACAGTTTCCCCTGTTGGGTAGTGGGAGGGTCAGTTCCACTGGTGTGTAGTGGGAGGGTCAGTTCCCCGATGGGTAGTGGGAGGGACAGTTTCCCCTGTTGGGTAGTGGGAGGGACAGTTTCCCCTGTTGGGTAGTGGGAGGGTCAATTCCCCGATGGGTAGTGGGAGGGACAGTTTCCCATGGTGGGTTGTGGGAGGTTCAGTTCCCCTGGTGGGTAGTGGCAGGTTCGGTTCCCCGGTGGGTAGTGGGAGGGACAGTTTCCCCGGTGGGTTGTGGGTGGGACAGTTCCCCGATGGGTAGTGGGAGGGACAGTTTCCCCGGTGGGTAGTGGGAGTGACAGTTTCCCCTGGTGGGTAGTGGGAGGGTCAGTTTCCCGGTGGGTAGTGGGAGGGTCGGTTCCCCGGTGGGTAGTGGGAGGGTTCCCTGGTGGGTAGAGTGAGGGTCAGTTTCCCCGGTGGGTAGTGGGAGGTACAGTTCCCCGGTGGGTAGTGGGAGCGTCAGTTCCCTGGTGGGTAGTGGGAGGGTCAGTTCCCCTGGTGGGTAGTTGGAGGGTCAGTTCTCCGGTGGGTAGTGGGAGAAACAGTTTCCCCGGTGGATAGTGGGAGAAACAGTTCCCCGGTGGGTAGTGGGAGGAACAGTTTCCTCTGGTGGGTAGTGGGAGAAACAGTTTCCCCGGTGGGTAGTGGGAGGGTCAGTTCCCCGGTGGGTAGTGGGAGGGTCATTTCCTCTGGTGGGTAGTGGGAGGGTCAGTTTCCCGGTGGGTAGTGGGAGAAACAGTTTCCCCGGTGGGTAGTGGGAGGGTCAGTGCCCCGGTGGGTAGTGGGAGGGACAGTTCCACTGTTGGGTAGTTGGAGGGTCAGTTCTCCAGTGGGAAGTGGGAGAAACAGTTTCCCCGGTGGGTAGTGGGAGGGTCAGTGCCCCGGTGGGTAGTGGGAGGGACAGTTCCACTGTTGGGTAGTTGGAGGGTCAGTTCTCCGGTGGGAAGTGGGAGAAAGAGTTTCCCCGGTGGGTAGTGGGAGGGTCGGTTCTCCGGTGGGTAGTGGGAGGGACAGTTTCCCCTGGTGGGTAGTGGGAGGGTCAGTTCCCCTGGTGGGTAGTTGGAGGGTCAGTTCCCCGGTGGGTAGTGGGAGGGTCAGTTCCCCGATGGGTAGTGGGAGGGACAGTTTCCCCCGTGGGTAGTGGGAGGGTCAGTTCCCTGGTGGTTCGTGGGAGGGTCAGTTCCACTGTTGGGTAGTTGGTGGGTCTGTTCTCCGGTGGGTAGTGGGAGAAACAGTTTCCCCGGTGGATAGTTGGAGGGTAAGTTCTCCGGTGGGTAGTGGGAGGGTCGGTTCCCCGGTGGGTAGTGGGAGTGTCAGTTTCCCCGGTGGGTAGTGGGAGGGTCAGTTCCCCGGTGGGTAGTGGGATGGACAGTTTCCCCTGTTGGGTAGTGGGAGGGTGAGTTCCACTGATGGGTAGTGGGAGGTACAGTTTCCCCTGTTGGGTAGTGGGAGGGTCAGTTCCACTGGTGTGTAGTGGGAGGGACAGTTTCCCCTGGTGTGTAGTGGGAGGGTCAGTTCCCCGATGGGTAGTGGGAGGGACAGTTTCCCCTGTTGGGTAGTGGGAGGGTCAGTTTCCCATGGTGGGTAGTGGGAGGGTCAGTTCCCCAGTGGGTAGTGGGAGGGACAGTTTCCCCGGTGGGTAGTGGGAGGGTCAGTTCCCCTGGTGGGTAGTGGCAGGTTCGGTTCCCCGGTGGGTAGTGGGAGGGTCAGTTTTCCGGTGGGCAGTGGGAGGGACAGTTTCCCCGGTGGGTAGTGGGAGAGACAGTTCCCCGATGGGTACTGGGAGTGACAGTTTCCCCTGGTGTGTAGTGGGAGGGTCAGTTTCCCGGTGGGTAGTGGGAGGGTCGGTTCCCCGGCGGGTAGTGAGAGGGTTCCCCGGTGGATAGAGTGAGGGTCAGTTCCCCGGTGGGTAGTGGGAGGGTCAGTTTCCCCGGTGGGTAGTGGGAGGGACAGTTCCCCGGTGGGTAGTGGGAGGGTTCCCCGGTGGGTAGAGTGAGGGTCAGTTCCCCGGTGGGTAGTGGGAGGGTCAGTTCCACTGTTGGATAGTTGGAGGGTCAGTTCCCCGGTGGGTAGTAGGAGAAACAGTTTCCCCAGTGGGTAGTGGGAGGGTCAGTTCCCCGGTGTGTAGTGGGAGGGACAGTTCTCCGGTGGGTAGTGGGAGAAACAGTTTCCCCGGTGGGTAGTGGGAGGGTCAGTGCCCTGGTGGGTAGTGGGAGGGTCAGTTCCCTGGTGGGTAGTGGGAGGGACAGTTTCCCCTGTTGGGTAGTGGGAGGGTCAGTTCCCCGATGGGTAGTGGGAGGGACAGTTTCCCATGGTGGGTAGTGGGAGGGTCAGTTCCCCTGGTGGGTAGTGTCAGGTTCGGTTCCCCGGTGGGTTGTGGGAGGGTCAGTTCCCTGGTGGGTAGTGGGAGGGACAGTTTCCCCGGTGGGTAGTGGGAGGGTCAGTTCCCCGATGGGTAGTGGGAGGGACAGTTTCCCATGGTGGGTAGTGGGAGGGTCAGTTCCCCTGGTGGGTAGTGTCAGGTTCGGTTCCCCGGTGGGTTGTGGGAGGGTCAGTTCCCTGGTGGGTAGTGGGAGGGACAGTTCCCCGATGGGTAGTGGGAGGGACAGTTTCCCCGGTGGGTAGTGGGAGTGACAGTTTCCCCTGGTGGGTAGTTGGAGGGTAAGTTCTCCGCTGGGTAGTGGGAGAGTCAGTTCCACTGTTGGGTAGTTGGAGGGTCAGTTCTCCGGTGGGTAATGGGAGAAACAGTTTCCCCGGTGGGTAGTTGGAGGGTAAGTTCTCCGCTGGGTAGTGGGAGAGTCAGTTCCACTGTTGGGTAGTTGGAGGGTCAGTTCTCCGGTGGGTAGTGGGAGAAACAGTTTCCCCGGTGGATAGTTGGAGGGTAAGTTCTCCGGTGGGTAGTGGGACTGTCGGTTCCCCGGTGGGTAGTGGGAGTGTCTGTTTCCCCTGGTGGGTAGTGGGAGAAACAGTTTCCCCGGTGGGTAGTGGGAGGGTCAGTTCCCCGGTGGGTAGTGGGAGGGACAGTTTCCCCTGTTGGGTAGTGGGAGGGTGAGTTCCACTGGTGGGTAGTGGGAGGTACAGTTTCCCCTGTTGGGTAGTGGGAGGGTCAGTTCCACTGGTGTGTAGTGGGAGGGACAGTTTCCCCTGGTGTGTAGTGGGAGGGTCAGTTCCCCGATGGGTAGTGGGAGGGACAGTTTCCCCTGTTGGGTAGTGGGAGGGTCAGTTTCCCATGGTGGGTAGTGGGAGGGTCAGTTCCCCGGTGGGTAGTGGGAGGGACAGTTTCCCCGGTGGGTAGTGGGAGGGTCAGTTCCCCGGTGGGTAGTGGGAGGGTCAGTTTCCCCGGTGGGTAGTGGGAGGGACAGTTCCCCGGTGGGTAGTGGGAGGGTTCCCCGGTGGGTAGAGTGAGGGTCAGTTCCCCGGTGGGTAGTGGGAGGGTCAGTTCCACTGTTGGATAGTTGGAGGGTCAGTTCCCCGGTGGGTAGTAGGAGAAACAGTTTCCCCAGTGGGTAGTGGGAGGGTCAGTTCCCCGGTGTGTAGTGGGAGGGACAGTTCTCCGGTGGGTAGTGGGAGAAACAGTTTCCCCGGTGGGTAGTGGGAGGGTCAGTGCCCTGGTGGGTAGTGGGAGGGTCAGTTCCCTGGTGGGTAGTGGGAGGGACAGTTTCCCCTGTTGGGTAGTGGGAGGGTCAGTTCCCCGATGGGTAGTGGGAGGGACAGTTTCCCATGGTGGGTAGTGGGAGGGTCAGTTCCCCTGGTGGGTAGTGTCAGGTTCGGTTCCCCGGTGGGTTGTGGGAGGGTCAGTTCCCTGGTGGGTAGTGGGAGGGACAGTTTCCCCGGTGGGTAGTGGGAGGGTCAGTTCCCCGATGGGTAGTGGGAGGGACAGTTTCCCATGGTGGGTAGTGGGAGGGTCAGTTCCCCTGGTGGGTAGTGTCAGGTTCGGTTCCCCGGTGGGTTGTGGGAGGGTCAGTTCCCTGGTGGGTAGTGGGAGGGACAGTTCCCCGATGGGTAGTGGGAGGGACAGTTTCCCCGGTGGGTAGTGGGAGTGACAGTTTCCCCTGGTGGGTAGTTGGAGGGTAAGTTCTCCGCTGGGTAGTGGGAGAGTCAGTTCCACTGTTGGGTAGTTGGAGGGTCAGTTCTCCGGTGGGTAATGGGAGAAACAGTTTCCCCGGTGGGTAGTTGGAGGGTAAGTTCTCCGCTGGGTAGTGGGAGAGTCAGTTCCACTGTTGGGTAGTTGGAGGGTCAGTTCTCCGGTGGGTAGTGGGAGAAACAGTTTCCCCGGTGGATAGTTGGAGGGTAAGTTCTCCGGTGGGTAGTGGGACTGTCGGTTCCCCGGTGGGTAGTGGGAGTGTCTGTTTCCCCTGGTGGGTAGTGGGAGAAACAGTTTCCCCGGTGGGTAGTGGGAGGGTCAGTTCCCCGGTGGGTAGTGGGAGGGACAGTTTCCCCTGTTGGGTAGTGGGAGGGTGAGTACCACTGGTGGGTAGTGGGATGTACAGTTTCCCCTGTTGGGTAGTGGGAGGGTCAGTTCCACTGGTGTGTAGTGGGAGGGACAGTTTCCCCTGGTGTGTAGTGGGAGGGTCAGTTCCCCGATGGGTAGTGGGAGGGACAGTTTCCCCTGTTGGGTAGTGGGAGGGTCAGTTTCCCATGGTGGGTAGTGGGAGGGTCAGTTCCCCGGTGGGTAGTGGGAGGGACAGTTTCCCCGGTGGGTAGTGGGAGGGTCAGTTCCCCGGTGGGTAGTGGGAGGGACAGTTTCCCCGGTGGGTAGTGGGAGGGACAGTTCCCCGATGGGTACTGGGAGTGACAGTTTCCCCTGGTGGGTAGTGGGAGGGTCAGTTTCCCGGTGGGTAGTGGGAGGGTCGGTTCCCCGGCGGGTAGTGGGAGGGTTCCCCGGTGGATAGAGTGAGGGTCAGTTCCCCGGTGGGTAGTGGGAGGGTCAGTTTCCCCGGTGGGTAGTGGGAGGGTCAGTTCCCTGGTGGGTCGTGGGAGGGTCCGTTCCACTGTTGGGTAGTTGGAGGGTCAGTTCTCCGGTGGGTAGTGGGAGAAACAGTTTCCCCGGTGGATAGTTGGAGGGTAAGTTCTCCGGTGGGTAGTGGGAGGGTCGGTTCCCCGGTGGGTAGTGGGAGTGTCAGTTTCCCCTGGTGGGTAGTGGGAGAAACAGTTTCCCCGGTGGGTAGTGGGAGGGTCAGTTCCCCGGTGGGTAGTGGGATGGACAGTTTCCCCTGTTGGGTAGTGGGAGGGTGAGTTCCACTGATGGGTAGTGGGAGGTACAGTTTCCCCTGTTGGGTAGTGGGAGGGTCAGTTCCACTGGTGTGTAGTGGGAGGGACAGTTTCCCCTGGTGTGTAGTGGGAGGGTCAGTTCCCCGATGGGTAGTGGGAGGGACAGTTTCCCCTGTTGGGTAGTGGGAGGGTCAGTTTCCCATGGTGGGTAGTGGGAGGGTCAGTTCCCCGGTGGGTAGTGGGAGGGACAGTTTCCCCGGTGGGTAGTGGGAGGGTCAGTTCCCCTGGTGGGTAGTGGCAGGTTCGGTTCCCCGGTGGGTAGTGGGAGGGTCAGTTTTCCGGTGGGCAGTGGGAGGGACAGTTTCCCCGGTGGGTAGTGGGAGAGACAGTTCCCCGATGGGTACTGGGAGTGACAGTTTCCCCTGGTGTGTAGTGGGAGGGTCAGTTTCCCGGTGGGTAGTGGGAGGGTCGGTTCCCCGGCGGGTAGTGAGAGGGTTCCCCGGTGGATAGAGTGAGGGTCAGTTCCCCGGTGGGTAGTGGGAGGGTCAGTTTCCCCGGTGGGTAGTGGGAGGGACAGTTCCCCGGTGGGTAGTGGGAGGGTTCCCCGGTGGGTAGAGTGAGGGTCAGTTCCCCGGTGGGTAGTGGGAGGGTCAGTTCCACTGTTGGATGGTTGGAGGGTCAGTTCCCCGGTGGGTAGTAGGAGAAACAGTTTCCCCAGTGGGTAGTGGGAGGGTCAGTTCCCCGGTGTGTAGTGGGAGGGACAGTTCTCCGGTGGGTAGTGGGAGAAACAGTTTCCCCGGTGGGTAGTGGGAGGGTCAGTGCCCTGGTGGGTAGTGGGAGGGTCAGTTCCCTGGTGGGTAGTGGGAGGGACAGTTTCCCCTGTTGGGTAGTGGGAGGGTCAGTTCCCCGATGGGTAGTGGGAGGGACAGTTTCCCATGGTGGGTAGTGGGAGGGTCAGTTCCCCTGGTGGGTAGTGTCAGGTTCGGTTCCCCGGTGGGTTGTGGGAGGGTCAGTTCCCTGGTGGGTAGTGGGAGGGACAGTTTCCCCGGTGGGTAGTGGGAGGGTCAGTTCCCCGATGGGTAGTGGGAGGGACAGTTTCCCATGGTGGGTAGTGGGAGGGTCAGTTCCCCTGGTGGGTAGTGTCAGGTTCGGTTCCCCGGTGGGTTGTGGGAGGGTCAGTTCCCTGGTGGGTAGTGGGAGGGACAGTTCCCCGATGGGTACTGTGAGTGACAGTTTCCCCTGGTGGGTAGTGGGAGGGTTAGTTCCCCTGGTGGGTAGTTGGAGGGTCAGTTCTCCGGTGGGTAGTGGGAGAAACAGTTTCCCCGGTGGGTAGTGGGAGGGACAGTTTCCCCGGTGGGTAGTGGGAGGGTCAGTTCCCCGGTGGGTAGTGGGAGGAACAGTTTCCTCTGGTGGGTAGTGGGAGAAACAGTTTCCCCGGTGGGTAGTGTGAGGGTCTGTTCCCCGGTGGGTAGTGGGAGGGTCAGTTCCCCTGGTGGGTAGTGGGAGGGTCAGTTCCCCGATGGGTAGTGGGAGGGACAGTTTCCCCTGTTGGGTAGTGGGAGGGTCAGTTCCACTGGTGTGTAGTGGGAGGGTCAGTTCCCCGATGGGTAGTGGGAGGGACAGTTTCCCCTGTTGGGTAGTGGGAGGGACAGTTTCCCCTGTTGGGTAGTGGGAGGGTCAGTTCCCCGATGGGTAGTGGGAGGGACAGTTTCCCATGGTGGGTTGTGGGAGGTTCAGTTCCCCTGGTGGGTAGTGGCAGGTTCGGTTCCCCGGTGGGTAGTGGGAGGGACAGTTTCCCCGGTGGGTTGTGGGTGGGACAGTTCCCCTATGGGTAGTGGGAGGGACAGTTTCCCCGGTGGGTAGTGGGAGTGACAGTTTCCCCTGGTGGGTAGTGGGAGGGTCAGTTTCCCGGTGGGTAGTGGGAGGGTCGGTTCCCCGGTGGGTAGTGGGAGGGTTCCCTGGTGGGTAGAGTGAGGGTCAGTTTCCCCGGTGGGTAGTGGGAGGTACATTTCCCCGGTGGGTAGTGGGAGCGTCAGTTCCCTGGTGGGTAGTGGGAGGGTCAGTTCCCCTGGTGGGTAGTTGGAGGGTCAGTTCTCCGGTGGGTAGTGGGAGAAACAGTTTCCCCGGTGGATAGTGGGAGAAACAGTTTCCCCGGTGGATAGTGGGAGAAACAGTTCCCCGGTGGGTAGTGGGAGGAACAGTTTCCTCTGGTGGGTAGTGGGAGAAACAGTTTCCCCGGTGGGTAGTGGGAGGGTCAGTTCCCCGGTGGGTAGTGGGAGGGTCATTTCCTCTGGTGGGTAGTGGGAGGGTCAGTTTCCCGGTGGGTAGTGGGAGAAACAGTTTCCCCGGTGGGTAGTGGGAGGGTCAGTGCCCCGGTGGGTAGTGGGAGGGACAGTTCCACTGTTGGATAGTTGGAGGGTCAGTTCTCCGGTGGGAAGTGGGAGAAACAGTTTCCCCGGTGGGTAGTGGGAGGGTCAGTGCCCCGGTGGGTAGTGGGAGGGACAGTTCCACTGTTGGGTAGTTGGAGGGTCAGTTCTCCGGTGGGAAGTGGGAGAAAGAGTTTCCCCGGTGGGTAGTGGGAGGGTCGGTTCTCCGGTGGGTAGTGGGAGGGACAGTTTCCCCTGGTGGGTAGTGGGAGGGTCAGTTCCCCTGGTGGGTAGTGGGAGGGTCAGTTCCCCGGTGGGTAGTGGGAGGGTCAGTTCCCCGATGGGTAGTGGGAGGGACAGTTTCCCCCGTGGGTAGTGGGAGGGTCAGTTCCCTGGTGGGTCGTGGGAGGGTCAGTTCCACTGTTGGGTAGTTGGAGGGTCAGTTCTCCGGTGGGTAGTGGGAGGGACAGTTCCCCGGTGGGTAGTGGGAGGGTTCCCCGGTGGGTAGAGTGAGGGTCAGTTCCCCGGTGGGTAGTGGGAGGGACAGTTTCCCCTGTTGGGTAGTGGGAGGGTCAGTTCCACTGGTGTGTAGTGGGAGGGTCAGTTCCCCGATGGGTAGTGGGAGGGACAGTTTCCCCTGTTGGGTAGTGGGAGGGACAGTTTCCCCTGTTGGGTAGTGGGAGGGTCAGTTCCCCGATGGGTAGTGGGAGGGACAGTTTCCCATGGTGGGTTGTGGGAGGTTCAGTTCCCCTGGTGGGTAGTGGCAGGTTCGGTTCCCCGGTGGGTAGTGGGAGGGACAGTTTCCCCGGTGGGTTGTGGGTGGGACAGTTCCCCTATGGGTAGTGGGAGGGACAGTTTCCCCGGTGGGTAGTGGGAGTGACAGTTTCCCCTGGTGGGTAGTGGGAGGGTCAGTTTCCCGGTGGGTAGTGGGAGGGTCGGTTCCCCGGTGGGTAGTGGGAGGGTTCCCTGGTGGGTAGAGTGAGGGTCAGTTTCCCCGGTGGGTAGTGGGAGGTACATTTCCCCGGTGGGTAGTGGGAGCGTCAGTTCCCTGGTGGGTAGTGGGAGGGTCAGTTCCCCTGGTGGGTAGTTGGAGGGTCAGTTCTCCGGTGGGTAGTGGGAGAAACAGTTTCCCCGGTGGATAGTGGGAGAAACAGTTTCCCCGGTGGATAGTGGGAGAAACAGTTCCCCGGTGGGTAGTGGGAGGAACAGTTTCCTCTGGTGGGTAGTGGGAGAAACAGTTTCCCCGGTGGGTAGTGGGAGGGTCAGTTCCCCGGTGGGTAGTGGGAGGGTCATTTCCTCTGGTGGGTAGTGGGAGGGTCAGTTTCCCGGTGGGTAGTGGGAGAAACAGTTTCCCCGGTGGGTAGTGGGAGGGTCAGTGCCCCGGTGGGTAGTGGGAGGGACAGTTCCACTGTTGGGTAGTTGCAGGGTCAGTTCTCCGGTGGGAAGTGGGAGAAACAGTTTCCCCGGTGGGTAGTGGGAGGGTCAGTGCCCCGGTGGGTAGTGGGAGGGACAGTTCCACTGTTGGGTAGTTGGAGGGTCAGTTCTCCGGTGGGAAGTGGGAGAAAGAGTTTCCCCGGTGGGTAGTGGGAGGGTCGGTTCTCCGGTGGGTAGTGGGAGGGACAGTTTCCCCTGGTGGGTAGTGGGAGGGTCAGTTCCCCTGGTGGGTAGTGGGAGGGTCAGTTCCCCGGTGGGTAGTGGGAGGGTCAGTTCCCCGATGGGTAGTGGGAGGGACAGTTTCCCCCGTGGGTAGTGGGAGGGTCAGTTCCCTGGTGGGTCGTGGGAGGGTCAGTTCCACTGGTGTGTAGTGGGAGGGACAGTTTCCCCTGGTGTGTAGTGGGAGGGTCAGTTCCCCGATGGGTAGTGGGAGGGACAGTTTCCCCTGTTGGGTAGTGGGAGGGTCAGTTTCCCATGGTGGGTAGTGGGAGGGTCAGTTCCCCGGTGGGTAGTGGGAGGGACAGTTTCCCCGGTGGGTAGTGGGAGGGTCAGTTCCCATGGTGGGTAGTGGCAGGTTCGGTTCCCCGGTGGGTAGTGGGACGGTCAGTTTTCCGGTGGGCAGTGGGAGGGACAGTTTCCCCGGTGGGTAGTGGGAGAGACAGTTCCCCGATGGGTACTGGGAGTGACAGTTTCCCCTGGTGTGTAGTGGGAGGGTCAGTTTCCCGGTGGGTAGTGGGAGGGTCGGTTCCCCGGCGGGTAGTGAGAGGGTTCCCCGGTGGATAGAGTGAGGGTCAGTTCCCCGGTGGGTAGTGGGAGGGTCAGTTTCCCCGGTGGGTAGTGGGAGGGACAGTTCCCCGGTGGGTAGTGGGAGGGTTCCCCGGTGGGTAGAGTGAGGGTCAGTTCCCCGGTGGGTAGTGGGAGGGTCAGTTCCACTGTTGGATAGTTGGAGGGTCAGTTCCCCGGTGGGTAGTAGGAGAAACAGTTTCCCCAGTGGGTAGTGGGAGGGTCAGTTCCCCGGTGTGTAGTGGGAGGGACAGTTCTCCGGTGGGTAGTGGGAGAAACAGTTTCCCCGGTGGGTAGTGGGAGGGTCAGTGCCCTGGTGGGTAGTGGGAGGGTCAGTTCCCTGGTGGGTAGTGCGAGGGACAGTTTCCCCTGTTGGGTAGTGGGAGGGTCAGTTCCCCGATGGGTAGTGGGAGGGACAGTTTCCCATGGTGGGTAGTGGGAGGGTCAGTTCCCCTGGTGGGTAGTGTCAGGTTCGGTTCCCCGGTGGGTTGTGGGAGGGTCAGTTCCCTGGTGGGTAGTGGGAGGGACAGTTTCCCCGGTGGGTAGTGGGAGGGTCAGTTCCCCGATGGGTAGTGGGAGGGACAGTTTCCCATGGTGGGTAGTGGGAGGGTCAGTTCCCCTGGTGGGTAGTGTCAGGTTCGGTTCCCCGGTGGGTTGTGGGAGGGTCAGTTCCCTGGTGGGTAGTGGGAGGGACAGTTCCCCGATGGGTAGTGGGAGGGACAGTTTCCCCGGTGGGTAGTGGGAGTGACAGTTTCCCCTGGTGGGTAGTTGGAGGGTAAGTTCTCCGCTGGGTAGTGGGAGAGTCAGTTCCACTGTTGGGTAGTTGGAGGGTCAGTTCTCCGGTGGGTAGTGGGAGAAACAGTTTCCCCGGTGGATAGTTGGAGGGTAAGTTCTCCGGTGGGTAGTGGGACTGTCGGTTCCCCGGTGGGTAGTGGGAGTGTCTGTTTCCCCTGATGGGTAGTGGGAGAAACAGTTTCCCCGGTGGGTAGTGGGAGGGTCAGTTCCCCGGTGGGTAGTGGGAGGGACAGTTTCCCCTGTTGGGTAGTGGGAGGGTGAGTTCCACTGGTGGGTAGTGGGAGGTACAGTTTCCCCTGTTGGGTAGTGGGAGGGTCAGTTCCACTGGTGTGTAGTGGGAGGGACAGTTTCCCCTGGTGTGTAGTGGGAGGGTCAGTTCCCCGATGGGTAGTGGGAGGGACAGTTTCCCCTGTTGGGTAGTGGGAGGGTCAGTTTCCCATGGTGGGTAGTGGGAGGGTCAGTTCCCCGGTGGGTAGTGGGAGGGACAGTTTCCCCGGTGGGTAGTGGGAGGGTCAGTTCCCCGGTGGGTAGTGGGAAGGACAGTTTCCCCGGTGGGTAGTGGGAGGGACAGTTCCCCGATGGGTACTGGGAGTGACAGTTTCCCCTGGTGGGTAGTGGGAGGGTCAGTTTCCCGGTGGGTAGTGGGAGGGTCGGTTCCCCGGCGGGTAGTGGGAGGGTTCCCCGGTGGATAGAGTGAGGGTCAGTTCCCCGGTGGGTAGTGGGAGGGTCAGTTTCCCCGGTGGGTAGTGGGAGGGACAGTTCCCCGGTGGGTAGTGGGAGGGTTCCCCGGTGGGTAGAGTGAGGGTCAGTTCCCCGGTGGGTAGTGGGAGGGTCAGTTCCACTGTTGGATAGTTGGAGGGTCAGTTCCCCGGTGGGTAGTAGGAGAAACAGTTTCCCCAGTGGGTAGTGGGAGGGTCAGTTCCCCGGTGGGTAGTGGGAGGGTCAGTTCCCCAGTGGGTAGTGGGAGGGTCAGTTCCCCGGTGGGTAGTGGGAGGGTTCCCCAGTGGGTAGAGTGAGGGTCAGTTTCCCCGGTGGGTAGTGGGAGCGATAGTTCTCCGGTGGGTAGTGGGAGAAACAGTTTCCCCGGTGGGTAGTGGGAGGGTCAGTGCCCTGGTGGGTAGTGGGATGGTCAGTTCCCTGGTGGGTAGTGGGAGGGTCAGTTTCCCCTGTTGGGTAGTGGGAGGGTCAGTTCCCCGATGGGTAGTGGGAGGGACAGTTTCCCATGGTGGGTAGTGGGAGGGTCAGTTCCCCCGGTGGGTAGTGTCAGGTTCGGTTCCCCGGTGGGTAGTGGGAGGGTCAGTTCCCTGGTGGGTAGTGGGAGGGACAGTTTCCCCGGTGGGTAATGGGAGGGTCAGTTCCCCTGTTGGGTAGTGGCAGGTTCGGTTCCCCGGTGGGTAGTGGGAGGGTCAGTTCCCCGGTGGGTAGTGGGAGGGACAGTTTCCCCGGAGGGTTGTGGGTGGGACAGTTCCCCGATGGGTAGTGGGAGGGACAGTTTCCCCGGTGGGTAGTGGGAGGGTCAGTTCCCTGGTGGGTCGTGGGAGGGTCAGTTCCCTGGTGGGTAGTGGGAGGGACAGTTTCCCCTGTTGGGTAGTGGGAGGGTCAGTTCCCCGATGGGTAGTGGGAGGGACAGTTTCCCATGGTGGGTAGTGGGAGGGTCAGTTCCCCTGGTGGGTAGTGTCAGGTTCGGTTCCCCGGTGGGTTGTGGGAGGGTCAGTTCCCTGGTGGGTAGTGGGAGGGACAGTTTCCCCGGTGGGTAGTGGGAGGGTCAGTTCCCCGATGGGTAGTGGGAGGGACAGTTTCCCATGGTGGGTAGTGGGAGGGTCAGTTCCCCTGGTGGGTAGTGTCAGGTTCGGTTCCCCGGAGGGTTGTGGGAGGGTCAGTTCCCTGGTGGGTAGTGGGAGGGACAGTTCCCCGATGGGTAGTGGGAGGGACAGTTTCCCCGGTGGGTAGTGGGAGTGACAGTTTCCCCTGGTGGGTAGTTGGAGGGTAAGTTCTCCGCTGGGTAGTGGGAGAGTCAGTTCCACTGTTGGGTAGTTGGAGGGTCAGTTCTCCGGTGGGTAGTGGGAGAAACAGTTTCCCCGGTGGATAGTTGGAGGGTAAGTTCTCCGGTGGGTAGTGGGACTGTCGGTTCCCCGGTGGGTAGTGGGAGTGTCTGTTTCCCCTGGTGGGTAGTGGGAGAAACAGTTTCCCCGGTGGGTAGTGGGAGGGTCAGTTCCCCGGTGGGTAGTGGGAGGGACAGTTTCCCCTGTTGGGTAGTGGGAGGGTGAGTTCCACTGGTGGGTAGTGGGAGGTACAGTTTCCCCTGTTGGGTAGTGGGAGGGTCAGTTCCACTGGTGTGTAGTGGGAGGGACAGTTTCCCCTGGTGTGTAGTGGGAGGGTCAGTTCCCCGATGGGTAGTGGGAGGGACAGTTTCCCCTGTTGGGTAGTGGGAGGGTCAGTTTCCCATGGTGGGTAGTGGGAGGGTCAGTTCCCCGGTGGGTAGTGGGAGGGACAGTTTCCCCGGTGGGTACTGGGAGGGTCAGTTCCCCGGTGGGTAGTGGGAGGGACAGTTTCCCCGGTGGGTAGTGGGAGGGACAGTTCCCCGATGGGTACTGGGAGTGACAGTTTCCCCTGGTGGGTAGTGGGAGGGTCAGTTTCCCGGTGGGTAGTGGGAGGGTCGGTTCCCCGGCGGGTAGTGGGAGGGTTCCCCGGTGGATAGAGTGAGGGTCAGTTCCCCGGTGGGTAGTGGGAGGGTCAGTTTCCCCGGTGGGTAGTGGGAGGGACAGTTCCCCGGTGGGTAGTGGGAGGGTTCCCCGGTGGGTAGAGTGAGGGTCAGTTCCCCGGTGGGTAGTGGGAGGGTCAGTTCCACTGTTGGATAGTTGGAGGGTCAGTTCCCCGGTGGGTAGTAGGAGAAACAGTTTCCCCAGTGGGTAGTGGGAGGGTCAGTTCCCCGGTGGGTAGTGGGAGGGTCAGTTCCCCAGTGGGTAGTGGGAGGGTCAGTTCCCCGGTGGGTAGTGGGAGGGTTCCCCAGTGGGTAGAGTGAGGGTCAGTTTCCCCGGTGGGTAGTGGGAGCGATAGTTCTCCGGTGGGTAGTGGGAGAAACAGTTTCCCCGGTGGGTAGTGGGAGGGTCAGTGCCCTGGTGGGTAGTGGGATGGTCAGTTCCCTGGTGGGTAGTGGGAGGGTCAGTTTCCCCTGTTGGGTAGTGGGAGGGTCAGTTCCCCGATGGGTAGTGGGAGGGACAGTTTCCCATGGTGGGTAGTGGGAGGGTCAGTTCCCCCGGTGGGTAGTGTCAGGTTCGGTTCCCCGGTGGGTAGTGGGAGGGTCAGTTCCCTGGTGGGTAGTGGGAGGGACAGTTTCCCCGGTGGGTAATGGGAGGGTCAGTTCCCCTGTTGGGTAGTGGCAGGTTCGGTTCCCCGGTGGGTAGTGGGAGGGTCAGTTCCCCGGTGGGTAGTGGGAGGGACAGTTTCCCCGGAGGGTTGTGGGTGGGACAGTTCCCCGATGGGTAGTGGGAGGGACAGTTTCCCCGGTGGGTAGTGGGAGGGTCAGTTCCCTGGTGGGTCGTGGGAGGGTCAGTTCCCCTGGTGGGTAGTGGGAGAAACAGTTTCCCCGGTGGGTAGTTGGAGGGTAAGTTCTCCGCTGGGTAGTGGGAGAGTCAATTCCACTGTTGGGTAGTTGGAGGGTCAGTTCTCCGGTGGGTAATGGGAGAAACAGTTTCCCCGGTGGGTAGTTGGAGGGTAAGTTCTCCGGTGGGTAGTGGGAGAGTCAGTTCCACTGTTGGGTAGTTGGAGGGTCAGTTCTCCGGTGGGTAATGGGAGAAACAGTTTCCCCGGTGGATAGTTGGAGGGTAAGTTCTCCGGTGGGTAGTGGGAGGGTCGGTTCCCCGGTGGGTAGTGGGAGGGTCAGTTCCCCGGTGGGTAGTGGGAGGGACAGTTTCCCCTGTTGGGTAGTGGGAGGGTGAGTTCCACTGGTGGGTAGTGGGAGGGACAGTTTCCCCTGTTGGGTAGTGGGAGGGTCGGTTCCCCGGTGGGTAGTGGGAGGGTTCCCCGGTGGGTAGAGTGAGGGTCAGTTTCCCCGGTGGGTAGTGGGAGGGACAGTTCCACGGTGGGTAGTGGGAGCGTCAGTTCCCTGGTGGGTAGTGGGAGGGTCAGTTCCCCTGGTGGGTAGTTGGAGGGTCAGTTCTCCGGTGGGTAGTGGGAGAAACAGTTTCCCCGGTGGATAGTGGGAGAAACAGTTCCCCGGTGGGTAGTGGGAGGAACAGTTTCCTCTGGTGGGTAGTGGGAGAAACAGATTCCCCGGTGGGTAGTGGGAGGGTCAGTTCCCCGGTGGGTACTGGGAGGGTCATTTCCTCTGGTGGGTAGTGGGAGGGTCAGTTTCCCGGTGGGTAGTGGGAGAAACAGTTTCCCCGGTGGGTAGTGGGAGGGTCAGTGCCCCGGTGGGTAGTGGGAGGGTAAGTTCTCCGGTGGGTAGTGGGAGGGACAGTTCCACTGTTGGGTAGTTGGAGGGTCAGTTCTCCGGTGGGAAGTGGGAGAAACAGTTTCCCCGGTGGGTAGTGGGAGGGTCAGTGCCCCGGTGGGTAGTGGGAGGGACAGTTCCACTGTTGGGTAGTTGGAGGGTCAGTTCTCCGGTGGGAAGTGGGAGAAAGAGTTTCCCCGGTGGGTAGTGGGAGGGTCGGTTCTCCGGTGGGTAGTGGGAGGGACAGTTTCCCCTGGTGGGTAGTGGGAGGGTCAGTTCCCCGGTGGATAGTGGGTGGGTCAGTTCCCCGATGGGTAGTGGGAGGGACAGTTTCCCCCGTGGGTAGTGGGAGGGTCAGTTCCCTGGTGGGTCGTGGGAGGGTCAGTTCCACTGTTGGGTAGTTGGAGGGTCAGTTCTCCGGTGGGTAGTGGGAGAAACAGTTTCCCCGGTGGATAGTTGGAGGGTAAGTTCTCCGGTGGGTAGTGGGAGGGTCGGTTCCCCGGTGGGTAGTGGGAGTGTCAGTTTCCCCTGGTGGGTAGTGGGAGAAACAGTTTCCCCGGTGGGTAGTTGGAGGGTCAGTTCCCCGGTGGGTAGTGGGATGGACAGTTTCCCCTGTTGGGTAGTGGGAGGGTGAGTTCCACTGATGGGTAGTGGGAGGTACAGTTTCCCCTGTTGGGTAGTGGGAGGGTCAGTTCCACTGGTGTGTAGTGGGAGGGACAGTTTCCCCTGGTGTGTAGTGGGAGGGTCAGTTTCCCGGTGGGTAGTGGGAGGGTCGGTTCCCCGGCGGGTAGTGAGAGGGTCAGTGCCCCGGTGGGTAGTGGGAGGGACAGTTCCACTGTTGGGTAGTTGGAGGGTCAGTTCTCCGGTGGGAAGTGGGAGAAACAGTTTCCCCGGTGGGTAGTGGGAGGGTCAGTGCCCCGGTGGGTAGTGGGAGGGACAGTTCCACTGTTGGGTAGTTGGAGGGTCAGTTCCCTGGTGGGTAGTGGGAGGGACAGTTTCCCCGGTGGGTAGTGGGAGGGTCAGTTCCCCGATGGGTAGTGGGAGGGACAGTTTCCCATGGTGGGTAGTGGGAGGGTCAGTTCCCCTGGTGGGTAGTGTCAGGTTCGGTTCCCCGGTGGGTTGTGGGAGGGTCAGTTCCCTGGTGGGTAGTGGGAGGGACAGTTCCCCGATGGGTAGTGGGAGGGACAGTTTCCCCGGTGGGTAGTGGGAGTGACAGTTTCCCCTGGTGGGTAGTTGGAGGGTAAGTTCTCCGCTGGGTAGTGGGAGAGTCAGTTCCACTGTTGGGTAGTTGGAGGGTCAGTTCTCCGGTGGGTAATGGGAGAAACAGTTTCCCCGGTGGGTAGTTGGAGGGTAAGTTCTCCGCTGGGTAGTGGGAGAGTCAGTTCCACTGTTGGGTAGTTGGAGGGTCAGTTCTCCGGTGGGTAGTGGGAGAAACAGTTTCCCCGGTGGATAGTTGGAGGGTAAGTTCTCCGGTGGGTAGTGGGACTGTCGGTTCCCCGGTGGGTAGTGGGAGTGTCTGTTTCCCCTGGTGGGTAGTGGGAGAAACAGTTTCCCCGGTGGGTAGTGGGAGGGTCAGTTCCCCGGTGGGTAGTGGGAGGGACAGTTTCCCCTGTTGGGTAGTGGGAGGGTGAGTTCCACTGGTGGGTAGTGGGAGGTACAGTTTCCCCTGTTGGGTAGTGGGAGGGTCAGTTCCACTGGTGTGTAGTGGGAGGGACAGTTTCCCCTGGTGTGTAGTGGGAGGGTCAGTTCCCCGATGGGTAGTGGGAGGGACAGTTTCCCCTGTTGGGTAGTGGGAGGGTCAGTTTCCCATGGTGGGTAGTGGGAGGGTCAGTTCCCCGGTGGGTAGTGGGAGGGACAGTTTCCCCGGTGGGTAGTGGGAGGGTCAGTTCCCCGGTGGGTAGTGGGAGGGACAGTTTCCCCGGTGGGTAGTGGGAGGGACAGTTCCCCGATGGGTACTGGGAGTGACAGTTTCCCCTGGTGGGTAGTGGGAGGGTCAGTTTCCCGGTGGGTAGTGGGAGGGTCGGTTCCCCGGCGGGTAGTGGGAGGGTTCCCCGGTGGATAGAGTGAGGGTCAGTTCCCCGGTGGGTAGTGGGAGGGTCAGTTTCCCCGGTGGGTAGTGGGAGGGACAGTTCCCCGGTGGGTAGTGGGAGGGTTCCCCGGTGGGTAGAGTGAGGGTCAGTTCCCCGGTGGGTAGTGGGAGGGTCAGTTCCACTGTTGGATAGTTGGAGGGTCAGTTCCCCGGTGGGTAGTAGGAGAAACAGTTTCCCCAGTGGGTAGTGGGAGGGTCAGTTCCCCGGTGGGTAGTGGGAGGGTCAGTTCCCCAGTGGGTAGTGGGAGGGTCAGTTCCCCGGTGGGTAGTGGGAGGGTTCCCCAGTGGGTAGAGTGAGGGTCAGTTTCCCCGGTGGGTAGTGGGAGCGATAGTTCTCCGGTGGGTAGTGGGAGAAACAGTTTCCCCGGTGGGTAGTGGGAGGGTCAGTGCCCTGGTGGGTAGTGGGATGGTCAGTTCCCTGGTGGGTAGTGGGAGGGTCAGTTTCCCCTGTTGGGTAGTGGGAGGGTCAGTTCCCCGATGGGTAGTGGGAGGGACAGTTTCCCATGGTGGGTAGTGGGAGGGTCAGTTCCCCTGGTGGGTAGTGTCAGGTTCGGTTCCCCGGTGGGTAGTGGGAGGGTCAGTTCCCTGGTGGGTAGTGGGAGGGACAGTTTCCCCGGTGGGTAATGGGAGGGTCAGTTCCCCTGTTGGGTAGTGGCAGGTTCGGTTCCCCGGTGGGTAGTGGGAGGGTCAGTTCCCCGGTGGGTAGTGGGAGGGACAGTTTCCCCGGAGGGTTGTGGGTGGGACAGTTCCCCGATGGGTAGTGGGAGGGACAGTTTCCCCGGTGGGTAGTGGGAGGGTCAGTTCCCTGGTGGGTCGTGGGAGGGTCAGTTCCCCTGGTGGGTAGTGGGAGAAACAGTTTCCCCGGTGGGTAGTTGGAGGGTAAGTTCTCCGCTGGGTAGTGGGAGAGTCAATTCCACTGTTGGGTAGTTGGAGGGTCAGTTCTCCGGTGGGTAATGGGAGAAACAGTTTCCCCGGTGGGTAGTTGGAGGGTAAGTTCTCCGGTGGGTAGTGGGAGAGTCAGTTCCACTGTTGGGTAGTTGGAGGGTCAGTTCTCCGGTGGGTAGTGGGAGAAACAGTTTCCCCGGTGGATAGTTGGAGGGTAAGTTCTCCGGTGGGTAGTGGGAGGGTCGGTTCCCCGGTGGGTAGTGGGAGTGTCAGTTTCCCCTGGTGGGTAGTGGGAGAAACAGTTTCCCCGGTGGGTAGTGGGAGGGTCAGTTCCCCGGTGGGTAGTGGGAGGGTCAGTTCCCCTGGTGGGTAGTGTCAGGTTCGGTTCCCCGGTGGGTAGTGGGAGGGTCAGTTCCCTGGTGGGTAGTGGGAGGGACAGTTTCCCCGGTGGGTAATGGGAGGGTCAGTTCCCCTGTTGGGTAGTGGCAGGTTCGGTTCCCCGGTGGGTAGTGGGAGGGTCAGTTCCCCGGTGGGTAGTGGGAGGGACAATTTCCCCGGAGGGTTGTGGGTGGGACAGTTCCCCGATGGGTAGTGGGAGGGACAGTTTCCCCGGTGGGTAGTGGGAGGGTCAGTTCCCTGGTGGGTCGTGGGAGGGTCAGTTCCCCTGGTGGGTAGTGGGAGAAACAGTTTCCCCGGTGGGTAGTTGGAGGGTAAGTTCTCCGCTGGGTAGTGGGAGAGTCAATTCCACTGTTGGGTAGTTGGAGGGTCAGTTCTCCGGTGGGTAATGGGAGAAACAGTTTCCCCGGTGGGTAGTTGGAGGGTAAGTTCTCCGGTGGGTAGTGGGAGAGTCAG
Organism: Hemitrygon akajei; assembly: GCF_048418815.1. Taxonomy (NCBI): domain Eukaryota; kingdom Metazoa; phylum Chordata; class Chondrichthyes; order Myliobatiformes; family Dasyatidae; genus Hemitrygon; species Hemitrygon akajei. The sequence goes on along the minus strand of NC_133124.1, from coordinate 52,719,263 downwards.
TTCCACTGTTGGGTAGTTGGAGGGTCAGTTCTCCGGTGGGTAGTGGGAGAAACAGTTTCCCCGGTGGATAGTTGGAGGGTAAGTTCTCCGGTGGGTAGTGGGAGGGTCAGTTCCCCTGTTGGGTAGTGGCAGGTTCGGTTCCCCGGTGGGTAGTGGGAGGGTCAGTTCCCCGGTGGGTAGTGGGAGGGACAGTTTCCCCGGAGGGTTGTGGGTGGGACAGTTCCCCGATGGGTAGTGGGAGGGACAGTTTCCCCGGTGGGTAGTGGGAGGGTCAGTTCCCTGGTGGGTCGTGGGAGGGTCAGTTCCCCTGGTGGGTAGTGGGAGAAACAGTTTCCCCGGTGGGTAGTTGGAGGGTAAGTTCTCCGCTGGGTAGTGGGAGAGTCAATTCCACTGTTGGGTAGTTGGAGGGTCAGTTCTCCGGTGGGTAATGGGAGAAACAGTTTCCCCGGTGGGTAGTTGGAGGGTAAGTTCTCCGGTGGGTAGTGGGAGAGTCAGTTCCACTGTTGGGTAGTTGGAGGGTCAGTTCTCCGGTGGGTAGTGGGAGAAACAGTTTCCCCGGTGGATAGTTGGAGGGTAAGTTCTCCGGTGGGTAGTGGGAGGGTCGGTTCCCCGGTGGGTAGTGGGAGTGTCAGTTTCCCCTGGTGGGTAGTGGGAGAAACAGTTTCCCCAGTGGGTAGTGGGAGGGTCAGTTCCCCGGTGGGTAGTGGGAGGGACAGTTTCCCCTGTTGGGTAGTGGGAGGGTGAGTTCCACTGGTGGGTAGTGGGAGGGACAGTTTCCCCTGTTGGGTAGTGGGAGGGTCGGTTCCCCGGTGGGTAGTGGGAGGGTTCCCCGGTGGGTAGAGTGAGGGTCAGTTTCCCCGGTGGGTAGTGGGAGGGACAGTTTCACGGTGGGTAGTGGGAGCGTCAGTTCCCTGGTGGGTAGTGGGAGGGTCAGTTCCCCTGGTGGGTAGTTGGAGGGTCAGTTCTCCGGTGGGTAGTGGGAGAAACAGTTTCCCCGGTGGATAGTGGGAGAAACAGTTCCCCGGTGGGTAGTGGGAGGAACAGTTTCCTCTGGTGGGTAGTGGGAGAAACAGTTTCCCCGGTGGGTAGTGTGAGGGTCTGTTCCCCGGTGGGTAGTGGTAGGGTCAGTTCCCCTGGTGGGTAGTGGGAGGGTCAGTTCCCCGATGGGTAGTGGGAGGGACAGTTTCCCCTTTTGGGTAGTGGGAGGGTCAGTTCCACTGGTGTGTAGTGGTAGGGTCAGTTCCCCGATGGGTAGTGGGAGGGACAGTTCCCCTGGTGGGTAGTGGGAGGGTCAGTTCCCCGATGGGTAGTGGGAGGGACAGTTTCCCCTGTTGGGTAGTGGGAGGGACAGTTTCCCCTGGTGTATAGTGGGAGGGTCAGTTACCCGATGGGTAGTGGGAGGGACAGTTTCCCCTGTTGGGTAGTGTGAGGGTCAGTTCCACTGGTGGGTAGTGGGAGGGACGGTTTGTGAGTATATTTGTTGACATGCCAAAAAGAATATTATTAGTTATTGCTTTTGGGATTGAAAACACAAATGAAGATCATTTATTTTAGTTATACAGGGAATTATGGGACCATGTCTGGAGTACCGTCTATTTCATTGCTCTCCTTGCTGAAGGTGCTTGTGTTAGAAGCTGTTTGGAGAAGTTTTCCTGGACAGTTACTTAATCTTATTTTTCCCCCGTTAACTGACACAGCACTTTCCTTTACACATCTGAAGAGTGTGAAATATTGCCATGGACAGGAGCTGTAGTAATACTGAACATGTGCAATGAACGATGTCTTTGCAGTGGAAGCACTTTGGCACCTTCAAGAGCAGTGAGAACAATCATGTATCTCTTTAGCTAATAATGGATAATGGATTAAGAAGTGTTAGTGGTGGGTGAGGAATGAGAAAGACTAATTAGGAGGTTAAATAATGGGAATAAAGGGGGTGTTTTCTGGTTGGCTCCTGGAGAGTGGTGATGTTCCTTTAGGGTTGCTGTTGGGCCTTATAATTTTCACATTCCATGTTAATGATCAGGGTTACAGAATTAATAGCGTTGTGGCCAGGTATGCAGAGAATATGAAGATGATGGACGAGCAGGTAGTGCTGAGAAAGTGGGGAGTCTGTAGAAAGACTTGGGTAGTTTCGAAGAATGGGCAAACAAGTGGCAGGTGGAATACTGTGTGGGGAAGTGTATGACCATGCACTTTGGTCAAAGGAATAAAAATGTAGACTATTTTCTAAATGGGACGTGAATTCCAAAATGAGAAGTGTAAAGGGGCTGGAGAGCCCTAGTGCAGGATTTCCTGGTTTATTTTGCAGGTTGATTTGGTAGTAAGAAAAATGAATGCAATATTGACATTCATTTTGAGAGGACTGGAATATAAAAACAAGGATTTAATGCTAAGGCTTTGTAAGGCATTACCCAGAGCACTTTGAGTATTGGGAGCAGTTTTGGGGCCCAAATCTAAGAAAGGGTGTGCTGGCATTGGACGTTTGAGAATGATCCCAGAATGGAAAGTGTGATCACGGAATGAAAGGGCTAATGTATGAGGTATAAAGTGATGGCTCTAGGCCTATACTTTGAAAGTGTCATGAAGGGGGGGGGGGGAGTGGAATCTATTGAAACCTACCAAATATTGAAAGGCCTAGATAGTGTGGACATGGGGGGAATGTTGACAATAGTGGCAAAGGCTAGGACCAGAGGGCACAGCCTCAGAATAGAAGGATGGTCCCTTAAAAAAGAAGTGAGGAAGAATTTATTTAACCACAAATGCCTGTGAAGGCCAGGTCATTAGGTAAATTTAAAATGGAGGTTAACAGAATCTTTGATTAGTAAGGGCATTAAAAGTTACAGGGAGAAGGCAGGAGAATAAGGTTGAGAGGGAAAGTCAATCAAGCATAATCAAATGGTGGAGCAGACTCGATGGGCTGAATGGCCTATCTTGCGTCTCATGATCTTGTAGTTTTAATTATAAAATGGATAATTCAATGTTAACTCAGGTACAGTATGGAAAATAAAATGTGGGAAAGGACCAAGGGGGAGACCAAGAAAAAATAAATTAAACAGTAGTATTTATGAAGATGTTTATTTGAACTTGTCTCCAAAAACAATCTGCAGCCTGAAGGAATAAGACTCCACACTGCCAACTGTTCAATTTCTGGGCAAGAGAAGTTGTTTGAAGGCTATTAACAATTATCTTTTTAATTGTTGCTATTACAATGTAAGCTGCTAATTACTTGATTTAACTTTCTGTGGTGATTTTAATGCATCAAATTCGTGCACCCCATTGTGAGGTTAAGAATATTAAGACCTTAAGGATAATTAGTGTGTTAATTGGGTTACAACTCATCTCTTTCGTTTATCAAATTCCAAGGTTACGTTAACTCATTGATTTTTTTGCACAGTACTCTTTACTCTTTTTCTGATTCCAATCAGACACTGGAATCATTGAAGAAGAAAGTCCTTGGAAATGACAACTGTGACATGGGCTTTCAGTGAAGAATGGAAAGTAAAATGTATTTTGTGATTTCTACTTTAGCGATATGGCTTTTGATCCATTACTTTGATGTTCCACTGTGCCACAAATAGTATTGTCTTTGGCCAAGTCAGTCAAACACTTGGTTGATGAGAACACCATGTCACTTTCAGAAATTCAATCAGATTTAAAAAAGGTTTACTTGATGTCAGATTAAACACACCGTGCTGTGGTTTCTAATCTTTAGGATTTGCACATTGAATCAATTTCTTGGCGACATTAGCCTCTGTAGCTCCCTATAATTTTAATACCAACAGGCCTATTTTATGCTAGCATTTTATACTAGCAGAGATTTGACATGTCAATAAATACACTCAAGAACTTCTATAGTGATGCACCATCAATAACTCTTGGAGACATGAGGTGAGATATAGGCTTTTATTGGCTGGAAGAAAGAACAAGCAGCAATTGACCACCACACTGCATCCTGGAGACTGAGGCCAGGGCGGTGTCCCCAATCGCCTTTATACTGGGGTCCGTGGGAGGAGCCACAGGAGCAGTCAGCGGGGGGGGGGGGGCTGTCCAGACAGGTATATGTAGTTCACCACACATAGTTTACCACAGAGAGCATTCTGACAGGCTGCATCACTGTCTGGTATGGGGAGGGCGGCTACTGCACAGGACAAAAAAAAGCTGCAGAATGTTGTAATTCTAGTCGGCTCCATCTTGGGTACTAGCCTACAAAGTACCCAGGACATCTTCAGGAAGCGGTGTCTCAGAAAGACAGCGTCCATTATTAAGAACCTGCAGCACCCAGGGCATGCTCTTTTCTCACTGTTACCATCAGGTAGGAGGTACAGAAGCCTGAAGGCCCTCACTCAGTGATTCAGAAACAGCTTCTTCTCCTCTGCCATCCAATTCCTAAACGGACATTGAATTTTTGGACACTACCTCACTTTTTTAATATACAGTATTACTGTTTTTGCACAATTTTTAATCTATTCAATATACACAATTGATTATTTGTTTATTATTTTATTTCATTTATCATTTTTTCTATATTATCCGTTGCATTGAATTGCTGCTGCTAAGTTAACAAATTTCACGTCACATGCCAGTGATAATAAACCTGATTCTGATTCTGATTCATTCTAATCTGCCCAGTAGCAGAGACTAGAGTTCCATATAACAATATTATATCAGTCAATAATTTCCATGTCTGTGCCTGTTCTGTTCATTTTATATTCATTAATTTTATTGATCTGTGGTCATTTAGCCAAGATTAAAATTAAATAGAATATCGGAACTAACTTTATCAATAATAGTTAGGAAATACTTTAATGAGCAAAAGGACATACAAGTTTTAGTCTTATTCTCAAAGCTCTTAATTCCATTTAGACAAAAATCTATTTATGTTACATTTATTTTTGGAGTACAAGTCATCTACTGAAATAAATAATATTGTGGATGTGAATACAGTGTTACAGTAAGCTCAAAAGGGTATACTTGACGCTATAACAATATCAATCCCTATCCATTTTCACAGAATCCATTTAAAAATTATTTTTCTGTCTGAATTTGTGACAGATTCTCCATTTTAAAATTTGAACAAATTATCACGTTGTACATCTTTTATAACCTCCTTCAGGTTGTTACCTATTGCACCTCCATTTTGTGGACTTGGATATAGTCATCCTTTATTATATGTTGCTGTGGTTTCTATTATTCCTATTGGTGTAGAAGTATCACTTGTGATACTCTTTTTACGAGCTCTGCTGTAGGCCAGGGATGGATGAGATTCTATGATATATGAACTGAGGATTGGTTAAAGTCTATAATATCAGCTGTGTGCGAGGTTTGCATAACTGGATCCAGTATGTGAACTGGTTGCCCTGTCCACATCCTAGGTAATAAGTGGCAAAGTCTGCCATTCCTCACAGATCACCACAGACAGCAAACTGGAGAAAGTGACTGAATGAAGCAGGATAGCGAGGCACTTTCTCTAAAAATACAGCAGGATATAGATCCAATGGAAATTTGCAAGGAAAGTAATTGCTGACATTGTGATTCAAAACAGAAATCTGCGTCCTGTTGCATGGTTTTAACCCAAAATATTATCATTTCCTTTCCTTCCACTGATACTGCTCGACCCACCAACAAATTGTTTGTTGCACGGTGGGAATGCTGGGAATTGATTTTTCAATTATGTCTCCATCATGGCAATTTAGCTCAGACTGCCAGTAGCTAGATAAAGAGGGAAACACCTCTTTACTCTGTGCCCAGTGCAGCTCCTAAAGGTGATTGCTGCTGGTAAAGAGTAATAATGAATACAATGAAATCACACAGGTGCTGAATTTATTGGTAATGTTAATAAGAACAATTTGAAGGTGCCTGAGGTGCTTTGCCTCAAGGATGTCTGGGATATAAACTGCATATGAGGAAGTTGAACTCTGTTGCTGACAATCAATAAGTCGTAGTGACTTATTTTAGCTGACCACTGTCTCCAGTGCTTCATATAAGCTGAATTATTTAAACAATAAGTGTTCCTGAAGCAACTTTATGCTTACAATTACGTTGAGGGGAGAAAAAGGTGGCCGATAACCATATAACAATTACAGCACGGAAACAGGCCATCTCGGCCCTTCTAGTCTGTGCCGAATGCTTACTCTCACCTAGACCCACTGACCCACACTCAGCCTATAACCCTCCATTCCTTTCCTGTCCATATACCTTTCCAATTTTACCATCATTTACTTAAAATTTCAGGAGAATAGAGCAAGATAGGAAAAGCAGTCTCATTTTGGAAAAGTATTATAATTAAAACAAGCAATCATAACAGAATTGTATGTAGGATATTCTTCTACTATTTGATTAGGTACATTTCTAGTTGGGTAAATTATTAACCCATTGATGGGTTAACAATAAAGAGTAAAATTTTAAGAGTAATGCAAGCTTCTGATATTAAGAATGATATAATTAAAATGTTTTACCCATGTTCAGGAGCGTGAATTTACTTGACACAATTATCACTGCTTTGCAGCAGTATGGAATGTACTAATAATGACAATATGGTATTAAAACACTTTTGAAACTCTTCAAAAGTTCCTTAGCTTCAAAGTTCAAAGTAAATTTATTACAAAGTGCATATGTCACCATGTACTACCCTGAGATTCATTCTCTTGCAGGAATTCACGGTAAGTACAAAGAAACACAATACCGTAGTCAATGAAAAATTGCGCACAACAAAGGTGGACAAACAGCCAATGTGCAAAGAGAACAAACTGAGCAAATACAAAGAAGAGAAAATGATAATAAGAATAATACGTAAGCAATAACTATCGCGAACACGAGATGTAGGGTCCATAAAAATGAGTCCATATGTTGTGGAATCATTTCAATGTTGGGGTTGAGTGAAGTTATGCCCTTTGGCTCAACAGCACGATGGTTGGTGGGTAATAACTGTTTCTGAACCTGGACGTGTGGGATTTGAGGTTCCTCTGCCTCCTTATATTTCCTCATATTTGCTGTATGTACTTGTATTTTCAGCTGCATAATTTAACATCCAATGTTGAATAATATGATTTGCTTGCAGTATAACCTGAGAAGTAAGATTCAGCATCTTTTGTATATTGGTATTTCCTCTTGAAATCAATAGCTGTCAGATTAATGAGCAAACTATGTCCATCCATCCTTAGACTATCAAGTGCTATAGGGAAATGTGTAACAAATAAGATCTCAGTACATAAATTCATTGCATTATCACATTATGTAGAGATGTTTCAAAGACACTCTGTGAATGAATCCTCTAGGTATTTCTGCTTAGCGTTTCAGGGACCAAGTACTCATTCCATTCATAATCAATGTATTGAACTACCATGGAAGATTTTACACTTAAGCTAAAAAAAAGATAACAACACTGTCTGTAATGCCTAGCTGTTATAAGAGTACTTTTGCAAAATCTCATCCCGCCATATGTATATCAGAATGAGAAATATCACCCACCTCCAACACTACATTTGAGTGGCCATGCCTTGGCAAATGGAAATGACCTGCAAAATCATGCAAGGCTACAAAGATAGGGCAATGCGTCTTTCTGGGAATCACATTTGTGGGTTAAAAGAAAGTAACATAGAGCATGGCAGGAAATAAGCTAATTTGAAGTAACTTCTACCCAAGTGCAGAACTTTGGAGACTTCCAAACTTGGCTGATGAGAGAGCTAAAGTTTGATATTGCATGCACTCCAATTGATAAGTATCTCAAAAGTTACAGGAGAGGCAAAGTAGATGGGTGCACTGATAAACGTCTCCCCCTGAACTCTGAAGGCTTATGCAATTAGATCACCTTTGCAAATTTTTGGTGCTTGTGATCATATAAAGCAAAGTGACCATTACAGATAAGTGATAATTTTATTTTCAAAGTTACATGGAACAACAATTTTCACTAATTCTAACTGGTATAAAAGGCTCCACTTCACACCTCAAAGACTATGCACTGCATTTACAACTTCATTTCTTGGAAACTGAGATTCGGATTACTTTACACCCTGATGATGATCACCTGTTTACAACACAGAGATGTTAACAGCAAACTGACAATGGTTCTGCTTCTCCAATCCAGTTACTGAACAGGTAACAACAGCAGACAGGGGAAGAGCAGTAGATTGTCAGCAACTGCTGGGAAAAATGCTACTGGTATGCAGACATCACACTACTGAACCTGATAAAGTCTTTCCACTTGCACACATAATCTCCTTAGTTGGATATCCTGTGAAATGAACCTACATCTCGCTTTTCATCACTGGTGGACTGTGGCTGTGTCAGACACTCGTTCACCAGCACTGAGTCCTTGGCACTGCTTTCCTACTCTTCTCTACAAACAAGAGTTCATAGAATTATAGAGCCATTGAGTGCTAAGCACAGAAACAGGCCTGTCAGCCCACCTAGTCCATGCTGAACTCTTATTCCCTAATTCAATCGACCCTCTCCTGCATGATAGTCTGCCATACTCCTCCCATCCATATACTGTACTTAGCCACACTTTTCTTAAACTTTGCAATCATACCTGCATACACCACTTCAGCTGGTAGCTTGTTCCACACTCACATGACCCTCTGATTGGAGAAGTTCCGCCTCAGGTTTTCCTTAAATATTTCACCTTTCACCCTTAACCTATGACCCCAAGTTCTAGTCTCATGCAATCTTAGTGGAAAAGGCCTATTTGCATTTACCCTCATAATTTTGTATATCTCTATCAAATCTCCTGTCATTCTCCTATGCTCCAGAAAATAAAGTCCTAACCTATTCAATCTTTCTTGCTTAACTTTGACATGTTCTTGCTTATCATCCTTGATGTTCTTGCATAGATTTATGTTGTTCCCTTGTTCCCTCACTTGCTTATCCTGTTCTTGCTTATCATCCTTGATGTTCTTGCTTATCATCCTTGATGTTCTTGCTTATCACTGTCTTCACAAACATCAAGATCCCATTCACTGGTGAATATTGAAGCGAAGTATTCTTTAGGGACCTCCCCTATCTCCTTTGACTCCAGGCAAGTTTTCCCTTTTATCCCTGACATTAGTCATCATTCTGTTCTTCACTAACATGGAGAATGCATTGCTGTTTTCCTGAATTTTACTCACCAAGGCCTTCTCATGTCCCCTTCTAACTATCCTAAGTCCCTTCTTTAGATCCTTCCTGGTAACCTCATAACTCTTTGCTTCCTAAATCTTAATTGTGCTTCGTTCATTCTCTTGACTGTTTCACTTCTTACCTTACTTGCTGTCTTTGTGGATTTCAGCAAAGTACACTTTAATCTCAGCAAGTGATTCTTCAAAGAGGGAAGAATGGAAGTTCAATGTGCCTTTTGCTTCAAGGCCATAAGGACAACAACAACTGTTATTCAGATGCTAACATTTCATTGTCCCAAATTCAGCAGGAGTTTCAAAATGTCCATTCTGGTTTTAAAACAGCAGCATATTGTACAAATAAAATGAGAGTAAGATTGCAAACCTAAGCAGCAGGGGAAAAAAACAATCATTATTCAACTTATGATGAGTTGGCAAATAAGGACATAAAATCAATCAAATGACTGAAGTCATCACAATAAACAATGCGTGATTGTTTATGCTTTAATACTCCCCTATTTCAAGAAATTTCATGTCATTTTCCATTGTAATGCACGACAGCAGGTTTCTGCAGCAAAGGAACAGCAGCATTAACAGGAGAGCTACAGGTAAGGAAAACACAGCTCCAATGTGCTTCCATGAAATATGCAATGATTTGATTCCACTGGACTCTTCTGATCATCTTTATTAATTACAGTAGGAGATCTGCAAATTCACTGGGGAATTATTTGTCACAGACCTCATCAAAGCCACAGCAGACTATTGGCAGAGGCACTGAAGGAAGTTCTCATGTGGACACTTTGCCTCTCTTGTTCCCTGACACGAAATACAACGGGCACACCTACCCTGCTTGACCGAATCAGATTTTGGTGGCCTGGACAATTAATGTGGTTCACCTTCAGGTGTGCCAAGCTTCGCTGGCGTCTCCAGGAACAAAAAGCTTGACCCTTGTCAGACTGCTGAGGGGGTGAATAAAAAGCTTCATTAACATCATGACTAGGGATTTTATATTTTCCCCTTAGTGACCACACTGTTGTAAGAGATCAAGATTCATATCATGCACATCTTTTGCTCCATTTTTCTGGAACAAATGCCTTATGTTTTTGAGGCAAAGTTATGATTACTTTTTAAACAAACTGCATTTTTGAATAAACTGACTTTGTTTGCTGCAGGATAGACTGAGTTGTGCCTTAATTCATCTTCAACCCTTTTGGATTTAATGTAATTACTGAATTGTTTACAAACTATTTACAGTATAAGTGCTTTCATTTGTTATTTTAAAACCAATGGAAAGAAAAAGCTAACAACAAGTGAAAACCCACTGTGGCACAGCCCTGGATGTGGCAAAGTCTCTTAGAAATCAAGGCAATGTGCTAGTTCCCAGATCTTCTGGATCTACTGCTCTCACCAACATTCAGTGCCTTGCTGACCTGGGAATTTCCTTTTGACAAAATGGTGCAGTATCAGAACCCTTGTCCTGATTTTGTGTAGCAGCTGAGTGAAGATCTGATGAAGATCACCCTCTCTTTATCTTAGAGGATTACCCTCGGCATCGTTATGTTTTTTCTTTAACAAAGATACACCTGCGTGGGTTTAAACACTAGAACTATTTTGTTTACAGGTTTACAGAATGGCCTCAGCTCGACCACATTTTACTCGGGACTTTCAGCCCGCCAAGAGCGTGTGTGCCCTGTTCACCAACACCACTTCTGGTTCCGGGTGAACCACCTGCACTGCACGCTGGGAAATGAAGTTCATTATTATGCACACATAATACCATAGGCAGCACACAAACAGGAATGCAATGCAGGAAAACCTGGAACATTGTCTGCACCCCTCACCCAATCGCATTCCAAGCACAGGGCTAGCACCTGCAGTTTTTTTTTATCACCAGCTCCACCTAATCACAAACATTTGAAGCTTTTTTGACAGAAGAAGGTCTTCTATTGTTTATTCTGACTTTTATGTTTGGAAGTCGCCATTTACTGGTAAGGGAAGCAGACTAATAAACAACCAAATTCCAAAATGCATAAAATTAAGCACCAGCGAAGTCAAAGTATTTGTTACTTACCCTGGTCCTAGTTCAACAAACTACTTTCCATAGTTGCGTCTGTTTGTTACTTCAGCCTTTGTACTAAACCAGCAACTCTTGCTTTGACAAAACTACCCATAGATTGCAGATCTCCAGATTAATGCTAAGTATCTCACATCTATGGGAAAGAGTACAATTGACGATTCAGGCTGAGATGGAGACTGTCCTGCTGACAGAGATTCCTGTCCTTTTGCTGTCCTTTTCCAGAGATGCTGCCTGTCCTGCTGAGTTCCTCCAGCATTTTGGGTGTGTTGCTTGGATTGCCAGCATCTGCAGATTTTCTCTTCTTTGCGTCTATTCCTTATGCTTGACATGGATTTCAGCGAGCTATTCTACTTCAAAAGTTCGAAGTACATTTATTATTGAAGCATATATTCAGATACCGGCTGGTGGCACAGTGACATCAGTGCCGGACCCCAGAGCAAAGGTTCCTGAGTTTGAACCCAGTCGGGCCGCTCCCAGTCACATTTTCCATCCGTGCCAGGTTGAGTGTCAAGATCGCAACTCGGTCTCATAAAAAAAACTTCACTGTGAGAAGGACGTGGGGTCCACTCACAGAATCTTTCCTCCAAGACAACCACTTGAAAAAAGTGGTCGCCGAGGCTCTGGCAGTGCATGGCACTCACAAAAAAAGTATACTCATATACAACCTTGAGATTTGTCTCCTTACAGGCAGACACAAAACAAGGAAACCCAATAGAACCCGTTAAACAGGACTGTCAATTACCCAGTGTGCAGGGAAAAGGTGCAAGCAGTAAGGTACGTTCATTCAGAACTGAAGCTCATGAAAGTCGGTCCACAGCCATGAAACCAGTCACAGCCGACCCCCGTTAGTTACAGGTCACAGCATCAGTTCAGTGCAGAGACAAGGAAACTCTGCAGAGCAGCGAACTGAAGACCGGTCTGTCCTTCTCCTCCATCCCTGACACCCTGACCTTTTCAATCTGGCCCTGCACTAAAGTCAGATTGTTCCTCACCCAGGCCCTACAACTTTGATACGCATCAGGCTTGGATCCCACCAACTAGACTCGGCCCATACCTGACCTTTCCAATCTGGTGCTTAAATCGCCCAAAAAGTGGGTCAATCCTTGCTCTCAAGCCTGGGCCCCACCACCTCACCTCAGACCTACTGCTTCAAATCACCTCTGTCCACTCCAGGAAAGGCCAATCATTGGCTCATTCTCCACTCTCGGCCTGCGCCCCACTGCCTCGATTCAGCCCATACCCACTGGCAACCATCCTGCACCTTTGAGACTTCAGTTCACATCACAAAATGACAGGTTGTACAGGCAGCTTAAAAGCTGAACTCCGAAACGGAAGTTAAAGGCTACTGACAGATCTCTGGCCAGTGTTGCTTGATAACTCTTCTATGAAATGCTTCAGGGCATTATATTGGATTAAAGGTGTTTAATCAGTGCAAGTTCTTGGTGTTTATATTGGTCAGGCATATCAGTGAAACATTTAAGCTCTCTTGGGTCTATAGATCAGCACAATTTTTCAACTTTTGTTTCCTTTTCTATATTTGTCTTCATTTAAGTAATGTATGTGGTCAATTAGTGATCAACAACTCGAAGAGTCATTCTAGAATACACTACAAATTGCTTCCTTCCTCCCTCCCTCTCCAGGGGCTGGAATTAAACATCATTTTGCAAATTATATGTTTATTTTTACAAGCTCATTGTTGATGGTGTGAAAGGAAAGTACTTGGCACTGTTTGCTATGTCATACCCATTGAATCAATGACAACCATCACGTCTCCTGATACTGCTCCCTCTTCCTTGCATTAATCCATATCCCTCTTTTAATTCAAGTATCTTTCCAGACGCTTCTTAAAAATTGTTACTGAACCTGCCTCCACCTCGTCCTCAGGCAGCTCACTTCTTATACCAACTCTTCGTTGGTTGAAAATTTTACCCTTTAGATCCACTTCAAATTTAAATCTTAAACTTATGCCCTCTGATCTTAGATAGCCCTACCATAAGAAACATATACTGGCTTTCTACTTCTAATATATCTCATAACTTTATAAATCTCTATCATGTCATCGCACGGCCTCCTTTGCTCTGGGAAAACAGACCCACCCTATCCTGACTCTTCTTATAACTCAAGACCTTGACTCCAGGCAACATCCTTGTGAGGTTTTTCTACACCTCCTCTAGCTTAATTACATCTTTTCTGTAACATATGATTAGATCTGCACACAATATTCCAAGTGCAGCCTGACCAACATTGTATAGCATGATGTGCAAACTGTGTCTACCTGTATCAACGTGCTGTTGTACCGATACCCCAAGGTCTATCTGTTCAACAATACCGCCCCCCCCCCCCCCCCCGGCCCTGTCATCTCCTGTGCATCTCCTTCCTTGTTTTAACTTCACAAAATGTGTCTCTTCATACTTGCTTGTATTAAATTACACCTGCCATCTTCTTGTCCATTTTCCTAGTTGATCTTCTCCAACAAGAAGTGTTGTGAACAATAGAAGTTTCTGAGAAACTGATAACCTAACCCTAACCCTTAAATGGTGCAACAAAACTGAGTTATGCTATTGGTTGATTATTATTTTATAACTATAGGAAACTATAGGAACTATATCAATTGTTATACTAGTCCTTTGTCAATTTGAATAATGAAAAATAATAATTAAATATGGTTCCATGTTGTCCTGTCAGCTATATTTAAGTAGACTTGATGATGATGTTCCAAGAATGTCCAATCTTTCATTTAGACATTTTCAAGCTTGTTAAATCAAAATGTCGTTGTCAGTGATTTTGCACATTCATTGCTGAGAATTGCTAATGAAGAGGCTGAGGAACAAATAATTTGCTGGAAATACTGCCCTTGGGATTTAATTTAATTTAAGCTTAATAACATGCCAAATTGAATAGCAGAAATGGAGTACAACTACATAATTAAACAAATATACAGGACTCCCGGCTGTCGCAAAATTAGCTTTATGACATGGTACCTTCCGGTAAACTTCCTCTCTGTTGACGTGAAATGTGGCTTGACTAAGATAACATCATGACATCCTGATATCATTCAAGCATTGGGTATCTGATTTAATTACCCTTGTAAGCATTTATTTTGCCAATCAAACCAGATTAATTAGTGCTTCATAGCATTGAAAGGCAAAGTGTGCTTTAACTACACCATTGACCAATGATCATAAAAATGCTCTAAAAATTCAAAGGATTTGTCTTCCCAATGATTACTGCTTAATCATCATAAGCAGTTGGACATGGCATCAAAGGTTACGGGGAGAAGGCCAGGAACTGGGGTTGAGGAGAAGATTTAAAAAGGATCAGCTATGATTGAATAGTGGAGCAGACTCGATGGGCCAAGTGACCTAATTCAGCTCCTATGTCTTATGGTCTTAAAGGTAAATTAAGAATGACTGGGCCTGGATATTTATCATTAAAAATGATCATCAGATTATAAATAACATTTAAAATGTTATTTAAATTTGCAATATTATTCAGTTAAAATAGATTAAAAATAGTTCATTTATTCCAAGGGAAATAACAATTAAAGCAAATAATTTAATATTATGTACATAAATGCTAGTTCAAATATAATGTAATGATGTTATTTTGTGATATACCCTTCTTTTCTCAAATAAGCAGTAGGAACAATTATTTTATACAAACAGACTCAGCAAATGATACAAAACCAGGGGAAAAAATGAACTCCTCTGGTCAATAATCCTTTATTGGGATTCTAAAATTGAGAAAAACATTTAAAAAATATATTTCTGAAGTGGTAAGTGGTGGTGAGAAAAGGCAGAATGTATGTGACAATGTGGAGATCAAGATATTCAACTGTTGCTTTGTTTTGGCGTTGTCTGGTTAACAGAAGAACAGGTTGAATAGAGGAAAAATATGAAAGTAACATCTGAACTTTAAAAGGCTGAACACAACAGTTGTAGTAATTCTGAAACAAAAGAGAATGCTGACGGTATCTAGCAGGTTAGTTGGATGACGTTGCATCAGGACTGGTCTGTTCTATCACGTAGAATGAATGAGGGATCTGAAACACTTTCCACTCTATTACAAAATATGCCTTTTGTTCTCTCCATACCTCCTCTTTCTACAATGTAAAAATGCACGTTTTCATGTATCCCAGTTCTGATGATGGGTCATTGATGTGAAATATTAAGTCTGTTTCTGGCTTTACAAATGCTGCCTGGCCTGTTGAGCATTTCAATCTTCCAGCATCTGCAGTTTTTCTGATTTTCAAGTTTCTTTATAATTTGGTCCACTCTCAGACAGTGACTTGTGAATGGTATACAATCAATAAGTTGGAAACAGAGAGCACGTGCAAAGCTATTTGTCTCCCCACATCGGCCAGAAGCCGACAGAACTGAACACTGGGTCAGCAGTGTAATAAATAAAAGATGGCAGAGAGGTGATGTCAAAGCAGTTATCAGTGTACATGTAGAACTTTGCATTGCTTTTTCTTTGATATAACAAAAAGTAAGCATGCAGGTAAGAATTATAATCATTAAATTGTTTGCTTATCATAAGCCTAGCAGAAGCTAAAATCATAAATTTGTAAATCAGTTTATTCAATTTACTGAGGTACAGTGAAAAGCTTGTTTTGTTTACAATCGTTAAATCAATTCATTATAACAGTGCATTGATACAGTACAAGGTAAAACTATAACAAAATGCAGAATAAAGTGTTGCAGTACAGAAAAAGTGCAGTCCAGATAGAGAATAAAGTGCAAGGTCACAATGAGGTAGATTTTGATGTCAAGAGTTCATCTAACCACACTAGCAAGCCATGCAGTATTTTATTACAGCAGAACAGAAGCTGTCCTTGAGCCAAATAGGACAAGCTTCCAGGCTTTTGTAACCTTTGCCCGAGGGGAGGGGGCACATGAAGAACATCTGGCAGGCAGCTTTACAGACACAGCCAGAAGTCCGTGGAGAGGAGGCTGATTTCCCTGATGTGCTGAGCTGCGTCCACAACTGTTTGCGTTGTGGTCATACACAGAGCAGTTGCCATATCCACCTGTGATGCATCTGAGTATGATGCTTGCCATGGGGCATCAATAAAAATCAGTGAGGGTTAAAGGGGCATGCCCAGTTTCTTTAAACCCCAGAGGAAGTAGAGGTACTGGTGAGTTATTTTGGCTGTGGTATCAATGTGGTTGACCAGGGCAGGTTATTGGTGATATTCATTCCCAAGAACTCACAACACTCTTGAACATCTCAAACTCAACATTCTTTGATGTAAACAGGAGCATGTCCACTGCCCTCTTCCTGAAATTAATGACCATCTCACCTGTTTTGCTGACACTGAAGTAAAGGTTGACAACATAACATCTCCTTCCTGTACCCTGACTTATTATTAATTGAGCTATGGTTCACTATGGCGGTATGATCTGCAAACTTGTGGATGGATTTAGAGCAGGATCAAAAAGTTTTTGCCAAGCTAAATAAAATGTAAAGCTTCCACTATGTCCTTGATCAGGGAAGGGCACAATGTTAAAACAACTCCTTAGGATGGAATTAATTGACTTGCTGGACATAAATAATTACAGTTTGTCCTCTTATATTGAGGAAGACATCAAAAACAAGTTTCAAAGGCCAAGGTATTAGGAGTTAAAAAAGTAAGTCTTAAATATTACAACATAATTGTAGATGAGGAAAGTCATCCATTTTCATGAATATAGTTCAAAACACCTATGCATTCCCTTCCCAAATAACATATTTATTTGTCCCTGAGATAATTAGAGAATTATTTTCTCTATCTTCTCCAATCCATATATTAATTTTTGTGACTGTATACTTCCTGATGTTTTCCCAAAATTCATATTTGTATTGGAGTGAACATTTATCCCCTTTCCCAATCTCACATTTTAAAAAATCTTTATTCCAGTTTTGCTTTTTTAGATGTTTAAATATTCTGCATCCGATTAAAACATAAGTTAAATGCAGCCATTCTGGACTGAGCAAACTTTACCCACAATTTTGCCAGGAGTGGGAAAGCAGTTCCACTCATCTCTCATCAGTGCATTAAGCACAATATTATTATTGACTTTTATTGGTACTGACTACTGGACCACCTTGCTTCCATACTTTTTGCATAATCATAGGATTTCTACACTATTTTTCACTTTAA
Organism: Hemitrygon akajei; assembly: GCF_048418815.1. Taxonomy (NCBI): domain Eukaryota; kingdom Metazoa; phylum Chordata; class Chondrichthyes; order Myliobatiformes; family Dasyatidae; genus Hemitrygon; species Hemitrygon akajei. Next base: position 52,701,955 of record NC_133124.1, on the reverse strand, counting down.
TAGCAGTTTTAGAGTTGTTCCTTCAAGTGTAGCACACGTTCAGTTCATGATAACTTTAACCTGCCATTGATTTGCCTACGCACTAATTTTTTTCTGACTCATGTTGTAATTTTAGAAATGCTTTTTGATTCAACCATCACTTTCACTTTGTATCATCGTATGATTTAGCCACTTTGTATTGTATTTATATGGATAGATTATTTGCATAAATGAGAAATAGTTTCATTTCCATCACTAATCCCTGGGCCACCTTAATATCTCTCATACATTCTTTCTCAATTATTTTAATGAACATACTTTTGATTAACTGCTTTTGTCTCCGGAGCTGCTTCTTTTTCCATTTCTAGACATAAATATTTAACCACGTTTCTGAATTCCATAATACATAGCTTTCTGATGAGACTGTTTCTGTTACTGAATGAAACATGATGTCATCATGAGTCATTTTAACAACTTCAGTAAGAAGAGTTAATTATGTTTCCCTCTGAGATTAGGGTACAGGAGCCTCAGGACTGACACCACCAGGTTCAGGAACAGTTATTATCAGACTTTTAAACCAGAGGGGATAAATTAACTTGCCTCATCATTGAACTGTTCCAACAACCTATGGACTCACTTTCAAGGACTCTTCATCTCATGGTCCCAATATTTATTATTTATTGCTTATTTTTATGATGGTGATTATTATTTCTTTTTATCTTTTTGTATTTGCACAGTACAGTTTGTTGTCTTTTGCACATTGGTGTTTGTCCGTCCTGTTGGGTGAGGTCTTTCATTGATTCTGTTGTGTTTCTTGTATTTACTGTGAATGCCTGCAAGAAGATGAATCTCAGGTTTGTATATGGTGACATAAATGTACTTTGGTAATAGATTTCCTTTGAAATTTGAACTCTGAACTTCTGAAGGGCCGAAACATCATTGCAATTGGTTTGAAATGGCAGCTTGTCGCACTTTGCCCTTCTGATGCAGTGTTAACAATACACAAACTCTCATCAGTATTCCAACGCACTTTGCTAATCTGTATAGATAAGGTGTCAAATTATTACTGCTATTAAACTCCGAAGAAGCTGACTAATGGAGTGAAATATAAAAAGCAGTGAACGATAGATTTTTTTTTCCAGTTTTAACTGATATGTTGTTCACCAGCTTTGGCTAATGCTATTTATAAAACTAAGTCAAATGCAACAAATTCAGGCATATACCGTGACAAAGATGTCAACATAAAAATTCTTTTGCATAAAAATACAAAGGGTACTCTGGAAGACCAGTATGAATTGAGTGGCAGCTTCAAGCAACAGAATAAAACGAACCTTAAACTGGGGCCCATGGCACACAAGAGTAAATGGATTGACTGGATAAAGGATTGTCATAAATTATGACGCAAGTGCACTCAAAATTCCTTCATTTTCTTTGAGTTAAATCCACAAAAATTACAATTTCTGGGAGCAAAGATATGGAATTTTCTTTAAGTGGTTCTAAATGCTGAGCACATGAAAATTATTATTGTAGGATATGAACAGGCAACTCATAGAAAATTGAGTTGATATCTTAATCGAATAATTTTCTGATAATCCTATAATTCTGCCTTTAAATGCATAAAAAAATCTACAGGAAGGATGAAGATTGGAAAATAGAATTAATGATGGGGACTTTACAGTCCAAGAAGCATGACCTCGAGTTTATTGTAAATCAAACTCTTCATAACATATCATAATGCCCAGCTGTAGTTTATTGTCATGTTCAGAACAAATGAGGCTCATGGCTGCATTTACTAAACTTAGTGCTGGTAATATTGAATAATACTACATAGAAAGAGTCCATAATTTTATGATACCTCAGAGAACCATTCTATTACTCCCATATGTATTTTGCTTCATCACCTGCAAGTGCCTTAAGAAGAACAATCCTGTTTTTCTTCAGTCTCCCTTCTTAACTGAAGTTACTCAACACTGAGATCATTCAAGTAAATCTCTGCTGTATCTTTTCCATGATGCTGACATTCATCCTAATATGTTTGCACAGTATTGAGCTCAGCGGACCAACTGAGGTGTGTTTGATAGTTTATAAGAGCTCACCTTAAGTTACTTACTTTTCTACTTGATGTCTGTATCTATAAAATCAATGATCCCTTTATGGCATCAATACCAATTTCTATCATTCTGGCCAACGTGATAATTAATTGGCAAAAGTTTTGATCAAATGACTATCCAATGTGTTCTAGCCTACTTCAGGAAAAGAATAGCTGGCCCAACTTCTGCGTTGAGCTTCTTGGTTTTATTCCTCATAATTTACACCAATCCTTTATCCATTCCATCCACTTATTCTTGTATGCCATGGGACCTTGTTTAATTCCAAGGAATTAAGTGCCCGAATAACAAAAGAAAATGCTGGAAATACCCAACAGGTCAGGTAGCATCTGTGGTGAGAGAAACAGAGTCCATGTTTCAGGTCATTGAACTAGGAAAGTTTAATGAACATACTTAAACATGCAGAGGAGCAGTAACTGAAAGAACAAGTGGAAAGCTTGTAATAGGGTGGAGACCAAGAGAAGATGGATATCATGGAGCTCTCAAACTCCAAAATAGACATGCTGGACTGAGAAACAACCAACAATCCCTCATCACCCATTCTCTTAAACCCGAATCCCAAATAAATCCAGCCTAGTTCACAACCAATTTAAGCATCACCATTCTTAGAACAAAACTAATCTATTCTGTTACAATGAGGAAAGGCAGGCTACCATGAAACTGAAATGTTAAGCCCCATTGATATGAAATATACTTTGCCAGAAGATGAAACACCATTTCTCAGGCTTAGATTACAACCATGTTGGAATTGTTTAAGAGTACAGAGTGGGATGAAGAATTAAAACAACAGGCAACTGGAAGCTCAGGGTCATTCTTAATTGGTGTTTAATTTCTTTAGTGTAAACAACACATTGTGAGCACTGCGTGGCCTGCTGAGTGTTTCTAGCATGTTCTGTTTTTATTTCAATTTCCCAGCACTCGCAATTTTGCTTTTCAGTCCCTTGGCCAGATCTCAGTTTTTCTTTCTCTACAAAACTTGTCTGACCTGCTGGACTTTCCCAACATTCTCTGCTATTTTATAACTTGTGGCAACTGCTGTGTTTCTCTTCTGTTTATTTAACATTCCCAAAACAGATTAGTTGCCTTCAGTAAGTCTTAGCACCCCCTCCTTATTGGTCAGTATCACCTAAGTTCTCTTCATCTCCAACCTCTCACATTCAATCCTATTTTCCTCTCCATGCCTCCACTCCCCCTCCCAGTGACAAGCAGCATTTTCAGTTTTTAACTCAACTAGCATCTAAGATCTTAGTTTCCTTTTTCCATTGCTGATCAGGTAGACTGATTACTGTTTAGGAGGATAACATTAATAAATATTGGCATTTGGATTCCAAACATTTGAAAGAAGTAACTTTGAAATTAACATTCAGAATTGCTCATGGAAATGGAACATTTCTGAAGGACCCAGGGACAGGTAATATATGGCATGAGGCCTTCTATGTGAAATATATTTCAGATTATGGATGAGAGAAAGTGCAACAAGGAATTGCCTCTGACGTACTCAATAAATTGATCTAGAGATTGAAAGCTGCCCACTGTGTACATTGTAGATCACATACCAAATATCAATAAAGACTATTCTTAACCTCCACCATTAAGTGACTGATACTTAACTCATGTCACTCTGAATCATAGCGAGAGGAAAGAAATTAAGTAAGTTTATACCTTTCAAATATTTCTGTTTAACTGTATAAGGATAAACTATTTTCATCAACTTCTTCCATTATTAAGAAAACACAAATGCTGGAAACAGAACAGGTAAACTTTTTTCCCCAATGATGCAATACCTCACGTTGATGACCTTTGGTCATAAATGAAAGAACTAGAAAAGGACATATATTTATAAGCAGCTTTAGGAAGGTTGAACAGTAAGCAAATCACTTATAGAAGACAAACAAATTAGTAAGCATTGTTAAACATACTGTATTATAATTAGTCACTGGTATCAATTGCAAGATTTAACACTATTACTTCCCCATAAGTAACTCGCATAATCTATCTTTGGCACTTAGGACTTAGTTCCCTTCAGTGAACAAGTTCATCATTAAAAAGCTGCCATTTTGTGCACATAGAACTAGTACACTGTAAAATTACAACTGAATTAAAAGTTACATCTGACTTTTTTAAACTTTGCCTATTCCCATCTCCTCATGTTTCAATAATGTTTTTCCACTTCTAATAATTTATGTTCTCCACAATTTTTTCTCTAATATTACAAAATTCATAGGGTAATGTCTTTTGGAAAACAGGAGGATGACAATACTAAATTAGAATCCCACTCTCAGCTACTGAAACGTACCTAACAGGACAGGGCTGAGAGAAGGATACGGGAGAGAGAGGAAGCGATATTCTGACCCACAGTAGTATTTTGCGAACATTCTTCCCATTGTTAATTAACTAAAGGATAAGTAAAAGTATATTTTTAAATATTTTATTTATTTAAAAGTTACAATTTCATATTCCTTGTGTGTAACACATGGGACCCAAACCTACTCAGTTTTTTGGCTGGTTCAGTGCCAACGTAAAATAAATGAAGCTGAGATGCAGTATGTTGAATCTTAATGAAAACTATGAAATTGTAAAACATAATTATACATCAGATAGAAGTATATTTAATACAATTAGAATGTAATTTGTATTAATGTCTATGCGTGAAAAAGGAGATACCTCTTTCTCCCTTATTCGGGAGAGAGAGAACCTGTGGTAACTGGAAGCCTGTGGTGTCTTTACTGTCGCTTTGCTCACGCTTGAGTGCTTGGTGGTGGGTGCCGATGCTTTTTTTATGCCAGTGAGGGGAGGGGGGATTGTTGCTTGCTGTCGCTTACACACGGGAGGGAGGGAAGCTGGGGGGGGGGGACTTAGGAGTTCTAACATTTGACTGTCGTTCATTCTTTGGAATTCTCCTCTGACTTTGTGGATGGTTGCAAAGAAAAAGCATTTCGGGATAGATATTGTATACATTTCTCTGACATTAAATTGTACCTTCGAAACCTTTGAATGCACACTCATATAGTTTCAGGAGCTGATTTCAAGGTTTTTCTTGATAAAACATAAATCTATCTAAGCATTCTCTGTAAATCACCCAAGATATGGACAGATTACCAGAAGTTCTAGTAATGCTGATAGAAGCAGGTAAATTATTGCCTAATCTATTACTCAATGTACAACAATAAAGAAAATATAGTGTCTCCAAAGGGAGAGTGGAATGTCTATTATCCTCTTAATTCTATTTCCTGACAGTGTGGCCTTGAAATCGATTTATCAGAATAGGGAGATGTGAAGTTAACTGAACATTAAAGTGAAAATCAAATAGTAACCATAGAGTCAGCATGACGAAGGAACTGAGCAACTGATCTCCCCCCCTTAATAAAGCTGTGAATATATTATTTCCTGAATTGACTTAACTTTCCATAATCTACAATCTTTGTATCCCAGCCTTGGCATTCTTAATCAAAGAAAATTTCTAAATATATACATGTTCCAAGTTGTAATAAACATACCGTCAAATATCATTAGCCAAAGTATTAAAAACCAAACATTTTGACTGGTAAGCTCTTAAACGAGTACATAGGTTTGAGGTGGAAATAGGAATAGAACAGAGAGCTGATGGCTGAAAAGATGAATGAGAATGTTAAATGTTGTTAGAAGACAGGAATAAGTGTTTCTTGGAATAGAGTGATATATCAGAATCAGGTTTAATATCACCGGCATATGTCGTGAAATTCGTTAACTTTGCGGCAGCAGTACAATGATAAGTATAGAAAGAAACTGAATTACAATAAGCATATATGTATATTAAATAGTTAAATTAATTTAAATAAGTAGTGCAAACACAGAAATAAACATTAGTGAGGTAGTGTTCATGGGTTCAATGTCCATTTAGGAATCGGATGGCAGAGGGGAAGAAGCTGTTCCTGCATTGCTGAGTGTGTGCCTTCAGGCTTCTGTACCTCCTGCCTGATGGTGACAATGAGAAGAGGACATGTCCTGGGTGATGGGGGTCTTTAGTGATGAATGCCATCTTCCTAAGGCACCAATCCTTGAAGATATCTCAGATACTACAGAGGCTAGATGGAGCAGACTAATTTTAAAACTTTTTGCAACTTACATTGACCTCGTGCAGTTGCTATCCACCCCCACCCCCGCTGTCTTGCTTTCTTCATAGCTGTATCAATATGTTGCGATCAGATTAGGTCCTTAGAGATACTGACATCCAGGAACTTGAAACTGCTGACTCTCTCCACTTCTGACCCCTCTGTGAGGATCATGTATATAGCATGAAAACAGACTCTTTGGTCCAACTCATCCATGCTAACCAGCTTACTTACCTGATCTAGATCTATTTGCCTGCAACTGGAATTGGAATTGATTTAGTATTGCCACATACACCAAGGTACAGTGAAAATAATGTCCTCTATACTATTCACATAGATTAAATCATTACACAGTGCATTGAAGCGGACAACATAAAACAGTAACATTACAGAATAAAGTGTAACAGCGACAGAGAAAGTGACATGCAGATAAGTAGTAAGGTACAAGATTATAACGAGGTAGATTGTGAGGTCAAGAGTCCATCTTTCACACTAGGGAGTGGTCTTGTAACAGCAGCCAGAAAGATGTCCTTGAGCCTGCTTGTATGTACTCTCAGTTTTTTCTGTCTTCTACCCAATGGAAGAGGGGTGAAGAGAGAATATCTGTAGTGGGTGGGGTCTTTGATGATACCGGTTACTGATGTAGCAAGAACTACAGACAGAGTCCACAGAAGGGAGGCTGGTTTCCATGATGTGCTCAAATGTATCCACAACTCTGCATTTTCTTACAGTCATGTGCAGAGCCGTTGCAATACCAACCCACTACACATCACATAGGATACCTTCTATGGTTCAACAGGGATATGGCAGATTTCTTTAGTCTTCTGAGGAAGTAGAGGCATCAGCAAGCTTCCTTAGTCATGCATCTACCTGTTTGGACCAGGACAGGCTATTGGGAATTTTCACTCCTAGGAACTTGAAGCTCTCAACCTCAATACCCATATTTAGATAATATCCTTCTCAACCAGGGGTTCCTGACCTTTATTATGCCATGGACCAACACAATTATGCAAGGGGTCCGTGGACCCCACAATGGTAACCCCTGCTCTAAACCTTTCCTTTCTACGTACCCGTCTGTATCATAAGAGATACTGCAGATGCTGGAAATCTTGAGCAACACACATAAAATGCAGGAGGAACACAGTAGGTCAAGCAGCATCTTTGGAGGGGAATAAACAGTTAATGTATCAAGCTAAGCTCCTTCATCAGCAGGTTCTCATTGACTGTCTATTCCCCTCGGCAGATGCCGCCTGACTTTCTGAGTTCCTCCAGTCTGTTGCATTTGTTGCCCAAGGCTGAACTAATCACAGGTTTAAAAAAGCAGATCAGTTCATTTCTTGAATGCAACAAGTTGAAAGACACCTGGGAGTAGTAAGGGAGTAGGATTAGTTGTAATGCTTTTGTAAAAAACTGACATGGTTTCAAAGGACTGAATGGTCTTCTGTGCTATCACCATTGTATGATTCCATGAGTTCAATGAACTTGCAAGTTCATCACAAGATTAATGATGACCTTTCAAATTATGGCTTGAGTCGCCAATATCATAGAAACATAGAAAATAGGTGCAGGAGTAGGCCGTTCGGCCCTTCAAGCCTGCACCGCCATTCAGTATGATCATGGCTGATCATCCAACTCAGAACCCTGTACCTGCTTTCTCTCCATACCCCCTGATCCCTTTAGCCACAAGGGCCATATCTAACTTCCTCTTAAGTATAGCCATTGAACCGGCCTCAACTGTTTCCTGTGGCAGAGAATTCCACAGATTCACCACTCTCTGTGTGAAGAAGTTTTTCCTCATCTCGGTCCTAAAAGGCTTCCCCTTTATCCTTAATCTGTGACCCCTCGTTCTGGACTTCCCCAACATCAGAAACAATCTTCCTGCATCTAGCCTGTCCAATCCCTTTAGAATTTTATACGTTTCAATAAGATCCCCCTTCAATCTTCTAAATTCCAGTGAGTATAAGCCTAGTCGATCCAGTCTTTCTTCATATGAAAGTCCTGCCATCCCAGGAATCAATCTGGTGAACCTTCTCTGTACTCCCTCTATGGCAAGAATGTCTTTCCTCAGATTAGGGGACCAAAACTGCACACAATATTCTAGGTGCTGTCTCACCAAGGCCTTGTACAACTGCAGTAGAACCTCCCTGCTCCAGTACTCAAATCCTTTTGCTATGAATGCCAACATACCATTTGCCTTTTTCACCGCCTGCTGTACCTGCATGCCCACATTCAATGACTGGTGTACAATGACACCCAGGTCTCGTTGCATCTCCCCTTTTCCTAATCGGTCACCGTTCAGATAATAATCTGTTTTCCTGTTCTTGCAACCAAAGTTGATAACCTCACATTTATCCACATTAAATTGCATCTGCCATGAATTTGCCCACTCACCTAACCTATCCAAGTCACCCTGCATCCTCTTAGCATCCTCCTCACAGCTAACACTGCCGCCCAGCTTCGTGTCATCCACAAACTTGGAGATGCTGCATTTAATTCCCTCGTCTAAATCATTAATATATATTGTAAACAACTGGGGTCCCAGCACTGAGCCTTGCGGTACCCCACTAGTCACTGCCTGCCATTCTGAAAAGGTCCTGTTTACTCCAACTCTTTGCTTCCTGTCTGCCAACCAATTCTCTATCCACATCAATACCATACCCCCAATACCGTGTGCTTTAAGTTTGCACACTAATCTCCTGTGTGGGACCTTGTCAAAAGCCTTTTGAAAATCTAAATATACCACATCCACTGGCTCTCCCCTATCCACTGGCTCTCTCCTATCCACTCTACTAGTTACATCTTCAAAAAATTCTATAAGATTCGTCAGACATGATTTTCCTTTCACAAATCCATGCTGACTTTGTCCAATGATTTCACCTCTTTCCAAATGTGCTGTTATCACATCTTTGATAACCGACTCTAGTATTTTCCCCACCACCGATGTCAGACTAACCGGTCTATAATTCCTCGGTTACTCTCTCCCATTCCCCGGTTTCTCTCTCCCTCTGTCATCACCATCAAACTCCAAAAGGAAATCAATCAACTTCTACATTCAGATTATAAATAAAGAGCCAGTTTGATTTGCGAGTAAGATCATCATAGTAAAGCAGAAAGAGTAATGAACTGAATATAGATTAGCAATTTAATTTATTTAAAGATTAGAAAAATCTAACTTCTGCAATTCGTTTTGGTAATTGACCAAATTTCTGATAGGAAAGTTCTGATTCTGATAATAAACCTGATTCTGATTTTGAATATTTTATCTGAGATGAAAACGCCACGTTTTCCTTAACCATGCCAAAATAGAGAACTGGGATGTTAAAATATTCTATATCATACTTACATCTTTCTTTCACAATAAAAATGTTCAAAGTAAGGTAATTACCATTTTAACACAACCATATAAGATGAACATAAAACTTGCTTACTATTAAACACCTTTATGCACCAGTAAAAACTGACAGATAGGGAAATTCTCCTTTGACTGGTTCCAATATATCAGTTTTGATTGTGTTGCTCGGATTTCCAGCATCTGCAGATTTCCTCTTGTTTCCAATATATCAGTCACATCGTTCAAGCAAAATACATTGGACTCTAGCACAATATAACCCACAATTATTCAGTCATTGGACAAGGAAAATATGGTTACCCTTTGTTACAGATGGACTTGCAAACTCAAATAAAAGCTGTCCAAAAACCAAACAAACTTTGTTTAGGTCAGTTCCTCAATGTCTGCCATGGTACTAAAGTAAAAAAAAAAACACTATAAATTTCTCTACTGGAAAATTCAACTGGAAAGCCTATTTTGGAATAATTTATCACTTTACAGGATTCATTTACGAGCAATGGCCACATAAACATGTTTTATATTCCTTTTCCCTGAGCATGGCCACTCCCTAGGGATGTGTGCTCAGCCCGCTGTTGTTTCACCTTCTGACGTATGACCACACTGCTACGCAACAACTTGAGTCTCAACATGGACAAGATCAAAGAAATGATTGTGGACGTTAATACGGTGCAGGCTGATCACTCCTCTCTGCCTACATATGGCTCCTCCACGGAGCACCAAGTTTCTGAGAACGCACATCACAGACGATCTCACCTGCTTCCTCAACATCACTTCGTTAGTCAAGAAAGCACCGCAAGCGTCTTCACTTCCTGAGGAGAATGAGGTGAGAAAGGCCTTCTATATCCAAGCATAGTCGCTTCCTACTGCAATTTGTTCTCATTCACTTCCTTCCTATTTACTCTGCTTGCTATGTTCATTTTAGTAAAAAAATCTCAGAACAACTCTGAAAACCTGTAGCTCAAAAGAGAGAATAATTTAGTTTGTTGCATGAGGTAAGGTGAGAGAATTGTAATGTTTAATATAAAGATACCACATTAGGGATAAATGGAATACTTATCAACAGGGAAATATAGAGGTACAAAAATGTGAATTTCTGCTCTTGCAAGCTAGCTGTATTGCATTGATTGAGAACAAAAGGCTATTATTAAAGGCCACCCATACATTTTAAATGAAGATGCTGGTGGTTGGTAAATACCAACACAGTACACAGTTGGGAAAAGATTTGTTGGCTGAACTTAATTACAGAATCCAACATTCTCCTAGTTTATATACATGATAGTCTCAGTGAAACAAAATCAATGTAGATTGTTTGTGTGAGCTGAGAGAATACTGACCAAGGGGCTACTGCAATATCATCACTACTGAATGCAAGACACTTTAATAATTGATGAGCTGATATCATATAGAAATTATTTTCTTGCTCCAAAACAGATGTAAGTGACATGTTTATGAGTTAAATAGATGACGACACTTTACAAATTCCTTCCTCACTGCTGAGGTTTTGTTTCTTTGGTCTAAACATCTGTTTTGTTTCTCCAAGAAAAATATTTAATTCCAAAAAATGGCACTTCCATCATTGCAAAAAAAAAGTTAAAAAATCAAAAGCTTCTGCCAAAGGACAGTTACATCTGAAGAACCATTCATTCTGTCGTGCACGTCCCTTCAAATTCAATGGCTGAGACACAACTGATAAAGGGAGTATATTTGCCTCAGGTGCAATTAATATAAATTAATACAAATTGCCAACTAATCTAATCCACATCCTTTCATTTTTCTCATATTCATTTGCCTCTCTAATCGTCTCTTAAACGTCTCTAATGTATCTGCCTCCACCCCCATCCCAGGCACTGATGCCCACCACCCTCTGTGTAAAACATCTGCTGCTCACATTTCCTTTGAAAGTATTCCCCCCCACCCACCCCACCACACACACCTTAAATGCATGCCTCTGGTTTTAGATATTTCAACCACGGGAAAAAGATACTGTCGTTCTTCTTTATCTGTGCCCCTCATAATTATATCATCTCTCATAATCATAACCTCAATCAGATCTCCCCTCAGCCTCAGCTCCAGTGGTAACAGGCCAAGTGTGCCCAACCTCTTGTTATAGCATATGCCCTCTAATCCTGACAGTGCCTTGGTAAACCTCTTCTGCACCCTCTCCAAAGCCTCAATATCCTTCCTATAGTGGGGCGACCAGAACTGTATGCAATACTCCCGATGTGGCCTGAAGAGAGTTTTATAAAACTGCAACATAACTTCCTGACTTTTGAACTCAATGCCTCGACTAATAAAGGTGATGCTGCCATTTGCCTTTTTAACCACCCTATCAATCCATGGAGCAACTTTCAAGGAGCTATGAACATGGACCCCAAGACCCCTTTGCTCATCAACACTGTGAAGGGTCTTGCCCTTACTCTGGTGGCAAAGGACCCTGGTGATCAGCAGCAAGGAAAAACATAAAAATACTTGGGCTAAAAAGATGTTTCTCTAATTTGTACTTTCCTGGCCCTAATCAATGTTTGTTGAAACAGTCAAGCAAAATTAGATGTACTTCATCTGAAGGACCATGATTAGTGGAAACAGCTTTGGTTAAAAAGAGAAAATTGCATCAATATCACTTCACTCAGTGGGTCATTTTTAAAATGAGATGTTACAAACTACCTTGCATGCTAGTCAAGATACCTCAAAGTTCAAAGTGTAAGGAAAATTTATTATTGAAGTATAAAAATGTCACCATTTACAGCTGTGAGATTCATTTTCATGTGGCCATTCATAGTAAATTCAAAGCAACACAATAGATTCAATGAAAAACTACACATAGACAAAAATGGACCAACAACCAATGTGCAAAAGACAACAAATTGTGCAAAAACAAAAAGAAAATCAAAATAATAATAATAATAAATATTTAAGTAATAAATAATATTGAGAACATAACATGTAGAGTCCTTCAAAGCGAGTCCATAGATTGTGGAATCAGTTCAGCGCTGGTGTGAGTGAAATTATCCACTCTTGATCAGGAGCCTGAATGACGAGAGGTAATAGCTGTTCCTGAACCTGGTGGTGAAGTACCTAAGCCCCCTGTACTGCCTTCTTGATAGCAGCAATGAAAAGACAGCATGGATTGGATGGTTGGAGTCCTTAATGATGGATGCAGCTTTCCTATGACAGCGCTCCTTACAGATGTGCTCAATGGTGAGGAGAGCTTTACCTGTGATTGACTTAGTGGTATCCATTGCTTTTGTAGGTTTTTCCATTCAAACGCATTGGTGTTTCCATTCCAGGCTGTGATGTAACCAGTCAGTATTTTCTCTATTGGCATATATAAAACTTTGTCAAAGTTTTTAACTACATGCCAAATCTTTGCAAACTTCTAAGAAAGCAAAGGCACTTCCTTGCCTTTTTTATAATGACACTTCAGTGCTGGACCCAGGGCAGATCCATGGTATCTGACCCTCTCCACCTCTGATCCCCTGATGAGGACTGGCTTATGGTCCTCCTGTAGTCAATAATCAGGACTTTGGTTTTGCTGATGTTGAGTGAGTGGTTGTTGTTGTTTTCAATCGCCCTTCCCTATATGCTTATTCATCACCATCTTTGATTCCACATGCAACCGTAGAGCCAACAGCAAACTTACATATGGCATTGGAACTGTATGTAGCCTCACCTGCATAAGGGGGTAGAGCAGGGGGCTAGCACAGAACCTCACAGTAAACCATGTAGTGTTAAATTTGCTGTCAAAATTCTGTTCACAATCACACTCAAATTACATCCAAAGAAATCCATCACATTATCACATAAAGGAAACTTGTGAAAAAGATGGATTATGTGCTATTCGGTCACCCTGGGCAACCATCGGAGAGCTCAATCCAAAGTGGAGCAGGAAGCAGAGTGTGATCTAATCTCCATCTGGCAAAGGACTGGTGGCCACTGTGAAAAGATTTGCTGCATATAAGCTGGACTTTTCTTCCCACCAGAGCCAAACACCATAAAATGATCAACTTTGTTGCTGCTACCTTAACCTGTAAGGAAGCTAGGTGAGTGTGTCCTACCCAGCACACGTATTCAAAAGGACTGACAGAAGCTCTGGAAGGGGAATACTGATTTGGCCATTTCTTCTTAAATTTTTACTGACTACATTGCCAAAGGGAAGATTACCATACTATGATTTTGTTTTAGTTTGACCTGTTCCACATACATGTATCATAGTAGAAAACTCATTATAAATTATCCAATACTGTGAATGAATTAGAGAAGAAATATACAAATAATGTGAGCTGTATTGTGCATGCATCATTTGACAATAAAAATAAAATGAACCTTTGAATCAATTTTAGGGTATTTCGAAAAGAGGTGAGACAAGGATGATAAGCATGAAATTTCAAGTTTTCATGAGGCTGAGCGAAAAACCTCATTGTGTCACTCCATTCATTCACAATTTATTTTTGTCACAAATTTATACCTTATCCCTAAATCAATGAAAAGCTTGTATTTATTTAGCACTCTAACGGATGTTCTGCAGCATTTTAAAGGTCTTTGAATACACTCCATTATTTCAGTGCCATGAATTACATTAAGAAAGCAGACAGTAAGATGATGAATTACTCATTAACTTACAGTTCAACTATTTCAGTTGTCAGCATTTTTTAGCAATTTTTGTTTCAGAATTTCAGTATTCCCTCTGTCTTGCTATAATAATTATTTGACATTTACATCTTCACCAAAGCAACCTTTGTTTCCTCTATATCCTACTGCAACTTCCTTTGACTTGCACTCTCATCACTGCCCTTTTTGTCATTTAATCTCTCATGGAGCATTGATCTCTACAGCACAGTACAAACCTTTCAGCCTACCATGTTGAGTTGACCTTTTAACCTTCTCTAGGGTCAATCTAAACATTCCTTCCTACATAACCCGCCAATGTTCTATTGTCCATGTGCTTATCTGAAGTTTCTTAAATGCCCCCAATGTATCTGCATCTACCTCCATCTCTGGCAGGGCATTCTACTCACTCACCACTCTCTGTATAAAAAACTTACTCCCTATACTTTCCTACAATCACTTCAAAACTATGTCCCCTAGTATTAGGCATTTCCATCCTGGAGAAAAAGTCTCAGGCTATCCAGTTCTACCAAGTCACCTCTCCATCTCCTTCACTCCAAAGAGAAAAGCCCTAGCTCGCCCCACTTACCTTCAAAAGACATGCTGTCCAATCCTGGAAGTTTACTGGTAAATCTCCTCTGCATTCTTTCTAAAGTTCCACACCTTTCCTATAATGAGGCGGCCATAAATGAACACAATATTCCAAGTGGAGGTCTAACCAGGAATTTTATAGAGCTACAACCTTACCTTGCGGCTTTTGAACTCAAACCCCAAATAATGAAGGCCAACACACCATACGCCTTCTTAACCTACATAAACATACTGCAATTTTGAGGGATCTAATGATATGTACCCTAAGGTCCTGCTGTTACCCCCCACTGCTAAGAAAAATATCATTAACCCTATATTCTGCCTTCACGTTCTCCTTTCTCCCACCCTGCTAAAGACCCTTCCTTTTGTCCTCTGCCCCCTTTATCCCCCAATTCCTTCACTGCACTTTTTGAATTCTCCTGGGTTCAAATGTCCTACGGGCCTGGCTGCTGTTACAATAAAATGAGCAGAGACAACTATGTCAAGTGTAATTGCCCGTCAGGCATAGCTCAACCCAACCACCCAGATGGCATCTAATTCACAATTCATTTACAATACATTTAGAAAAGTGTAGAAGGCAAATATTTTTAAGAAAATTCCTAATTAATTTTAAAGCACCTTATAAATAAAGTGAAAACATCAAGATCAGGAGAAATAAAATCAAACATAACTCGTACTTTTATAAGCAGCATTGACGATGGCATTGAAATGAATGGGACTTTATTTCTTATGTCATTAAAATTCAAACATCAAAATAAATTTTATTATCAAAATGCATATATGTCACTATATACAACCCTGAGGTTCATTTTCTTGTGGATATACTCAGCAAAACTATAGAACAGTAACTATAACAGGATCAATGAAAGATCAACCAGAGTGCAGAAGACAAAGGCTTTTTCTCAGGGCTGAAATGACTAACATGAGAGGGCACAGTTTTAAGGTGCTTGGAAGTAGGTACAATGAAGATGCCAGGGGTAAGTTTTTTATGCAGAGAGTAGTGAGTGCGTGGAATGGGCTGCTGGTGATGGTCGTGGAGGCGGATACGATAGGGTCTTTTAAGAGGCTCCTGGATAGGTACATGTTGCTTAGAAAAATAGAGGGCTATGGGTAACCCTAGGTAATTTCTAAAGTAAGTACATGTTCGGCACAGCATTGTGGGCTGAAGAGCCTGAATTGTGCTGTAGGTTTTCTATGTTTCTATGTTTACAACAAACTGTGCAAATGCAAATATAAAAAAAAATGATCTTTTATCTATGAATAGTTGTGGAACTGTAATTGTAAAGCATGATGGAAACTTTGGAAAGTTAAGGGTTAAAGACCATATATCTACTGGTGCTTGTCTTAACTGCAAAACAGATCTTTAATTTTGTAATTACATGAGGAGACAGTGCAGAACTGAGACAAGATGTAAATGACTCTTCCTTCAAATGACTTTTCCTACGCTATGACAATTATCTGACATTGAGAAAGGTTATGAACAATTACAAAGCAGACCAAATCTGCATGGTCATTAAGTTGGTGAAGGCAAGGGGATATGAACAATTATTCACAAAATGGAAGAAGGGGGTTGGTAATGTTGAACACAGAACGGCATATAATAGACTCTCTGGACCACCACGTCCTATCTGCTCATCTAACTCATCCCACCTGCCTCTATATGGTTCATATCTCTCTGTTCCCTGCCTGTTCATATGGCTTCTAAGTGACTCAAACACTATAAGTAACAATTAGGCACATTGTATGTAACTCAGTCTAACAAATCTGCTATAATTATCAACGTGTTCACTCTAAACTCTGTATTATAGCCTATCCCAAAACATTTTAAGTTAAGTTTCTTGTCATTTAACTACATACATGTATATAATGTTTATAACCATATAATATATGTAGAAATGAGAAAACATTTCCTCGAACCAGTATGTAGAACACATGATAACTTATGAAGGTAAAGATCAAATCTACAGATGAATCACACATAAATAACAAACTAAAGTCTATTAGTATTAAATATCCTAAGGTACGGAATGGATTAACCTGTGGCATTTCAAATACAATGTGGCCTCTTTCTTCTCAAGTATCTACAACATCTAGTTCTGCCTCAAAACATTCCAAGACTCTCCTTTACCACCGTTTCTGGAACAAGGTTTCAGACTCAGCCTTATAGGAGGGGGATAAAACACTTCATGCCCATCTTAACAGAACTGCTTCATCTCCACCTTATTTTTAAACAGTTGTAGATTCCACCACCAGAAGAGCCAGGGTTTCCACATCTACCCTTTTTTCTCCACTATGTTTCAGTCAAGAACCATACCCTCCCCAACTATTCGAAGCATTTGTGTCAACTTGAAGATCACATTAAAGATAGGTAAGAAAGGAAGATGACTTGGGTCTGAGGAGATCTAGAGACCAAGGACAATGAGCTACTCATTGTGTAGAATTTTTTACTTAATTATCTCTGACCTTTTACACAAACTGTTGGTTGTTGCTTATCCTGTTTTCTCCAAGGAGACTGCAGTCTCGTATTTGTTCCACACTCCTCTTCCCTGCAGCTAGGGCATGGCTGAGTGGTGAGCTTTGTGTTACAAGACTGGACTTTATCAACGTCCACACTTACAGCAGAATAGTGTGAGGTAAGATTTATGACCAATAATTTTAATGTCTGAGGTCTCTATAGAATTGTGGTGAACTACATATACCTGTCTGGACACGACCCCCTGCTGATTGCTCCTGTGGCTCCTCCCACAGACCCCGGTATAAAGGCGATTGGAGACACAGATCCTTCCTCAGTCTCCAGGATGTCGTGTGATGGTCACTTGCTGCTTGTGCTTTCTTCCAGCCAATAAAAGCCTATATCTCGCCTCACGTCTCCGAGTTATTGATGGTGCATCAAGAATTATAGAATATCTGATAAAAAGCCCTGTACCAGCATATGAGTATCTTTTATGGCAGTGAAACAGATATAAAAGCCTACCTAAGTCCCCCTCAAAGAAATAATACATTTTATACAGCAAAAAGCAAATTGAAAGATAAGGCTATCACAAACTGATACCATGTTGTAGAATCATACAACAAAGAACTGGACCATTTCCTACCTTGCTCTGTCCATATGTTTTCAAAATTTGTAATTGTATCTGGCTCCACCACATCCTCTGGCAGCTGATTCCAGATATTCGTTATCTTTTCTGCGAAACATATACCTCTGAGATCTCATTTAAATTTCTCCCCCTCGCCTTAATCTTGCACTCTCTAGTTCAGGAATCCCATGTCAGGAATAAAGATTTTGACTGTCCTATCAACGGCCCTAGACTGGAGTCTACTTGTTTGATGTGCATTTGGTAAATTAGAGTATTTGTATGATCATATCCCTTCATTTTAAAGCTGTAAAGTTTAAGTCTCCAAAAAAGACTACTTTTTAAAGGCTACTAAATCTTTGAGAGTAACTCTTAGGCTGTTTCTAAATTAATTTAAAATGTGTGAACACTTTCTGAGTTTTAAAATGTTGCAATAAATTTGGCAACTTCTAATTTATCTGGCTTTCCACAGAGGTGTACAGCGAGAGAGTGAGTAAGTAAGGAAATGAAAAAAAATGTTAAATCAATGAGTTGAATTTGATCAAATTTGAATGAATTAGTTTAATTAGAACATAGGATTATGTACCAGGACATAGGGTGTCATTACGGGAAGATTCTGTATTATTTAATGTGAAATAAAATGAGAAGATCTGTTAATAATTTAACAGACCTTGTCTCTTAAAGAAGATTTGTGAACATGAACACATTATAAGGCTACACCTACATTTTTGTTAATTCCTTTTTTCATTTGTCAAAAATTTATTTTGCTGTGATAACCAAAAATTTTGCAGTTATTTGAAAAGATTCCCAAAAAAAGAAATCACACACACTTGGATTTTTCTTTAATCCATTTTAAGCACGTATTTCTTGTTTCTTATACCCTAGTTTACAGATACTGTGTTTAAAGCATAATATTTACTAACTTTTGATTCAAGAGAAAACTACAATTGAAACTTTGGAAATTGTGATAATTACATTAATGACCCCACCCACCCTGGACATCCTCTCTTCTCCCCCTTCCATCAACAGAAGATAAAAAAACCTGAAAGTAAATACTATCAGGCTGAAGGACAGCTTCTACCCCACTGTTAGAAGACGATTGAACGGCTCCCTAGGATAGTAAGATGGACTCTTGACCTTACTGTCTGCTTATGACACTGCAGTTTATTGTCTACCTGCTCTACATGTTCTCTGTAAATGTAATACTTTATTCTACAATCTGTTATTGTTTTTCCCCTGTATTATCTCAATGCACTGTGTAATGAATTGATTTGTATAAACAGTATGGAAGACAAACTTTTCACTGTCCTTCGATATACACCCAGTGGCTACTTTATTAGGTACCGGTATGGAACCTGGTGTGGTCTTCTGCTATTGCTGTAACCCATCCACTTCAAGGTTCAACATATGTGTACACAGATGCTCTTCTGCACATCTCTGTTGTAACATATGGTTATTTGAGTTACTGTTGTCTTCCTGTCAGCTTGAACTAGCTTGGCCATTCTCCTCTGACCTCCCTTATTATCAAGGCATTTTTACCCACAGAACTGCTGCTCACTGGATTGTTTTTTTGTTTTCACACCATTCTCTGTAAATTCTAGAGACAGTTGTGCGTGAAAATCCTAGGAAATCATCGGTTTCTGAGATACCGGAACCAAACTGTCTGGCACTAACAATTATTCCATGGTTAAAATCACTTAGGTCACATTTCTTCCCCAATCTGATATTTGGTCTGAACATCATCTGAACCTCTTGACCATGTCTGCAAGATTTTATGCATTGAGTTGCTGCCACATGATTAACTAATTTGCATTAACGGTCAAGCATATAGGTGCTCCTACTGAATAAAGTGGCCACTGAGTGTATATGACAATAATAAACAAATTTATTAATTTACCAATTAGTGCTTTGGAACTAGTCTCAACAACATAAGGCAATTAATGTAGTCATCAAATGGCACAATCTGGATTTCAGACCTTGCTTTCAAGAGGCTCCGACTTAATTGATTCAGGGTTGTTTGTTACTTTCCAAAACAAGTTAAAATAGGAAGAAATTTACCTTAAATCTAAAGGAATGAATAAATTTTTTAATCACATCTGAGGGTTTATAATATAAAGGAATGATATTTAATTGTGGAAATAAAACTGAACTTTGATTATTAAAAATGTCAGACCAACAATATATTGATTTGGGATGCTGAATTTTTAAAAACAATAGATACATTGTGATATTCCTAGGACATCCCTGGTATTTAAATTAATCAAGCAAAAACATACCAATAATTTGTATGGGAATAAATTATTAATATTTTAACAGTATTATGGAAATTAGTTTTATTGTCCAAATATTGAACACAAAAATTTTTCAAAGCTCCTGATTCAAATGAAACAGACATATTAGTGGTTTATTTATAGTCACAGTGGAGAAGGTTCTCCACTAAATGAGACAACATCCAAAATTATTTTTAGATGGGATTAAATTAGCCTGATGTAATTGTCCATCAAGTAGTGACATAATTTAAAAGTTGAAGTCAGGATAGTTTAGGCTAAGAGCAAATAATTAATAAGCATCTGAAATCTCCTGTGTCTGTCCTTGTCACGACCATTTTAAAGGATGTGTCTTTGTTAATCTAGCCACTGTCTGAGACATTGTCTAGATCTCCAGACTCTAGTGATTTTTTGAAGATCACCTACGATACCAAAGTGAATTAGCAAAGATGTAAGTGAGATTAATAAGGTATGATGACATCCTCTGACAATTGGATCTTTGATGTGCACAGTTTTTTGACAAAGACATACCATGTAATGCTTAACACAGACACAGGGGAAAGATATACAATTGCTTAGGTGTTAAATAATCCAGGCAGTTAAATAATCCAGAGATATCTTTGAGACAAACCAAAGATAAAGTTGTTGCAGATCCTGAATGACAATAGTTCAAAGCTACAGAGAAGCTATACTTTATCTATTTTAAAAATAAGCACCAAGAAATATTTTAGCTTAATTTTTTACAATGAGGTATTATGGTTTTCTCAACCTGCAGATGTTGTTTGAAGATTATCTTGATCTCAAGGTGGAAATGTACAGAATTCTGAATATAGCGTCACTGTTTAAAATTAGGCTATGAGGTAATTGATGGGGTAATATTCAAAAAATTGAGAAGAAATATTTATATAATGTTTAAGATATGTAATCAGAGAAAAACATATAAGTAGATTACAGAACTGAACAAGCCCTTTGGCCTAGGATGTGCTGAGCTGATTAAATTTAATTAAAATTAAACGATGATCAGCATTTCCCTGTATGTTTCAATGTACATGTGATAAATACATTTGAATTTTGAATCTGCCTGCACATGGTCCATATCCCTCCATTCTCTGCACCTATCTAAAAACCTCTACCATATCTGCCTCCAACACTACCCCTGGCTGTGTATTCTAGACATCCACCACTTTCTCAGTAAAAAGATTTGTCCACACATCTCATTTGAACTTTATCCCTGTCACCTTAAATGTATACCAACTACTTTCAGGCATTTTGACTGTGGAAAAGGATACTGGCTATCTATGCTCTCTGTGCTCTCACAATCATATAAACTTCTATTAGGTTTCTCCTCATTGAAACATATAAGATTATTAAGGGATTGGACATGATGGAGGCAGGAAGCATGTTCCTGCTGATGGGTGAGTCCAGAACTAGAGGCCACAGTTTAAGAATAAGGGGTAGACCATTTAGAACAGAGATGCAGAAAAACTTTTTCACCCAGAGAGTGATGGATATGTGGAATGCTCTGCCCCAGAAGGCAGTGGAGGCCAGGTCTCTGGATGCATTCAAGAGAGAGTCAGATAGAGCTCTTATAGATAGTGGGGTCAAGGGATATGGGGAGAGGGCAGGAACGGGGTACTGATTGTGTATGATCAGCCATGATCACAGTGAATGGCGGTGCTGGCTAGAAGGGCTGAATGGCCTACTCCTGCACCTACTGTCTATTGTCTATTGTCTCAGCCTCCACCACTCCAGAGAAAACAACCCTTAGTGTGACCAGCCTCTCCTTATAGCACATATCCTCTAATCAAAGCAGCATCCTGATAAGCCTCTTCTGCACTGTCTCCATAACTTTCACATCCTTCCCATAATAGGGAAAGCAAAAAATGAATTCAGTACTCCAGATGTGGCCTAACCAAAGTTTATAAAGCTGCAACATTACTTCCCAACTGTTGAACTCAATTGCTTCAACTAATAAAAGCAAACATACCATATGCTTTCTTTACCATCCCATTAACTTGTGCAGCCTCTTTCAGGGAGCTGTTGATTAGGACCCAAGATCTCTCTGTTCATCACTGTTGTTAAGAGCCTACATCTCAGATTTTTGGATTTTCTCCCCATTTAGAAAATAGTCTGCACATTTATTTCTGCTACCAAAGTGCATGACCATGCATTTTCCAACATTGTATTTCATTTGCCACTTTCTTGCCTATTCTCCTAAACTGCCTAAGTCCTTCTGCATCCTACCTGTTTCTTCAACACTACCTGCCCCTCCACCAATCTTCGTATTGTTACGAATGTGAAGCAACTCTGAGGGGCCGAAGGGTACAAAGTCGCCCCCTCCTTTTTGAGAATCGCAAGATCGCTATTATTTCGGGTCTGAGACCCAGGAAATGAGAGAGAGACATCCAGAATACACAAGGTTTGGAATGTATCCTGGCAACAGCGGAACGGAACCACTGATAACCGCTATTTTCTCTTGGAGACAGAATTGTGTATTGAGTACTGTACTATTCATTGAAACCCCTCAGGGGACAACCAGAGTGGTCTGGTTGAGGGATTGCATCATCCCAACCTGATTGACATCTGAGACCCCGTGAGTAAGGATAAAAGAGGGTCTGGGGAACAACCCCTTTAGACGCACCAGGAGAAACGCTAGAAATCCCGTGACAGCGTTTGATAGTGAAAGCCGGTGGGGGCTCGTGTGCGTTCTCCCTTGCCTGGGGTGGTGGGCTTACCACGGAAGAACAGTTTAGCTAAAGGAGAGGTCACAATTGAACGGCCACGGCAACGAGACACCTGACGGATCAAAATCATAAAGGAAGGTTGGAAAAAAACCCGTAGCGGTAACTGTTCCCATCCTATCTCTCTCTCTCTCTCTCTGTCTCCAACAATTGCAACACAGCGGTCCCCAACGGCTGCAGCCTTTATGAACTGAACGAACTATATAGTTCCATCGGACAATACATTATCCCCTAGACAACGAAAGAGCTTATTTCTTATTGATTATTATTATACCCGCACTTTTAGATTTAGTATTGACGATGTATATCATCTGTATATTTACATTGATATTATTTTTGTGTATTTTTACTAATAAGTACTGTTAAAAATAGTATCATCAGACCTCAACGGACGTCTCTATCTTTGCTGGTAAGTGACCCAGTTACGGGGTACGTAACAGTATCATCTGCAAACTTGGCAACAAAGCCATCTATTCCATCATCTAAATCATTTATATACAGCAACACCAACCCCTGTGGAACACCACTAGTCCCTGGCAGCCAACCAGAAAAGGATATTTTTATTCCCACTCACTGCCTCCTACCAATCAGCCAATGATCTAACCATGTTAGAAACTTTCCTGTAATACCACGGACTCTTAACTTGGTAAGCAGCCTCATGTGTGGCACCTTGTCAAAGGGCTTCGGAAAGTCCAAATATACAATATCCACTGCATCCCCTTTATCTATCCTACTTGTTACTCCTCAAAGAATTCCAACAGGTTCATCAGGCAGGATATTCCCTGAAGGAAATCATGCTGACTTTATACCATCTTGTCCTGTGTCACCAAGTACTCCATCACCTCATTCCTAATAATTGACTCCAACATGTTCCCAACCACTGAGGTCAGGCTAACTGGTCTATAATTTCCTTTCTGCTGCCTTCCTCCTTTCTTAAAGATTGGAGTGACATTTGTAATTTTCCAGTCCTCTGGCACCAATGATTTTTGAAAGATCATTTCTAATGCCTCTCCGATCTCTAATACTACCACTTTCAGAACCCTAGAGTTCGGTTCATTTGGTCTGGGTGACTTATGTATCTTTAGGTCTTTCAGCTCTTTGAGCATCTTCCCTCTTGTAATAGTAACTGCACCCACGTCTTTTCCTTCACACACTACAACATCAGGCATAGGAGGAACTCAGCAGGTCGGGCAGCATCCGTGGAAATGAGCAGTCAACGTTTCGGGCCCAGACCCTTCGTAAGGACTTCAGTTCCACGGATGCTGCTTGACATGCTGAGTTCCTCCAGCATGTTGTACGTGTTGCTTTGACCACAGCAACTGCAGTGTACTTTGTGTTTACAACATCAGGCACTCTGCTAGTGTCTTCCACAGTTAACACTGATGCAAAATATTCATTTAGTTCATCAGCCATCTCCTTGTCCCCGTTATTATTTCTCCTGCCTCATTTTCTAGCGGTCCTATATCCACTCTCATCTCTCTTTTATTTTTAACATACTTGAAAAGAACTTTTACTATCCACTTTGATATTATTTGCTAGCTTGCTTTCATATTTCACCATTTCCTGTCTAATGATTTTTTTTTATTGCTCTCTGTAGGTTTTTAAAATCTTCCAAATCCTCTATCTACCCACTAATTTTTTGTTTTCTTGTATGTCCTTTCTTTTACAATAGCTTTGACTTAACTTGTCAGCCATGGTTGTACTATTTTACCATTTGAGTATTTCTTCATTTTTGAAATACACATGTCCTGCACCTTCCTCATTTTCCCCAGAAACACACACCATTGCTGCTCTGCTGACATCTCTGCCAGCAGCTCCTTCCAACTGACTTTGGCCATCTCCTCTCTCATACCACTGTAATTTCCCTTACTCCACTGAAATACTGTTACATCAGACTTTATTTTCTCCCTATCAAATTTCAAGTTGAACACAATCATATTGTCATCACTGGTTCCTTAGGGTACTTTTACCTTAAGCTCCCTAATCGCCTCTAGTTCATTACATAGGAGATTGGTGGGTAAAATCAAAGCTCATGGCATTGGAGGGAAGATATTGACATGGATAGAAAACTGGTTGGCAGATAGAAAGCAAGGGGTAACAGTGAATGGGTGTTTCTCGGAATGGCAGGTGGTGACTAGTGGGGTGCCACGGGGCTCGGTATTGGGACCACAGCTGTTTACAATTTACATCAACAATTTAGATGAAGGCATTGAGAATAACATCAGCAAGTTTGCTGATGATACTAAGCTGGGTGGCAGTGTGACATGTGATGAGGATGTTAGGAGAATTCAGGGTGACTTGGATAGGCTGAGTGAGTGGGCAAATACTTGGCAGATGACATTTAATGTGAATAAGTGTGAGGTTATCCACTTTGGGAGTAAGAACAGGAAGGCAGATTATTATCTGAACGGTGTAGAGTTAGGTAAGGGAGAAATACAAAGAGATCTAAGAGTCCTTGTTCATCAGTGTTACGAATGTGCCACAACTCCGAGGGGCTGAAGGGTACAATGTTGCCCCCTCCTTTTTGAGAATCGCAAGATCGCTATTAATTCGGGTCTGGGACCCAGGAAATGAGAGAGAATCCACAAGGTTTGGAATGTGTCCTGGCCTCAGCGAAAACAAAACCATTGATAACGGCTATTGTCTCTTGGAGACGGAATTGTGTATTGAGTACTGTACTATTCATTGAAGCCCCTCAGGGGACGACCAGAGTGGTCTGGTTGAGGGATTGCATCATCCCAACCTGACTGACATCTGAGACCCCGTGAGTAAGGATAAAAGTGGGTCTGGGGAACAACCCCTTTAGACGCACCAGGAGAAACGCTAGAAATCCCGTGACAGCGTTTAATAGCGACAGCCGGTGGGGGCTCGTGTACGTCCTTCCCTTGCCTGGGTTGGCAGGCTCACCACGGAAGAACGGTTTAGCTAAAGGAGAGGCCACAAGTGAATGGCCACACCAACGAGACTCCGACGGATCGAAATCATAAAAGGAAAGCCGGCAAGTTTTTCTCCCAAAACTCTCTCTCTCTCTCTCCAACCATTGCAAACCCAACGGTCCCCAAAGACTGCTGCCTGCATGAACTGAGTGAACTTCATATTTCCATCGGACAATACATTATCCCCTAGACAACGATAGAGCTGATTTCTTATTGATTATTATTATACCCGCACTTTTAGATTTAGTATTGACGACGTATATTATCTGTATATTTGCATTGATATTATTTTTGTGTATTTTTACCAATAAATACTGCTAAAAATCGTATCATCAGACTTCAACGGACCTCTCCATCTTTGCTGGTAAGTGACCCAGTTACGGGGTTCGTAACAATCAGTCACTGAAGGTGAATGAGCAAGTGCAGCAGGCAGTGAAGAAGGCTAATGAAATGTTGGCCATTATTACAAAGGGAATTGAGTACAAGAGCAAGGAAATCCTTTTGCATTTGTACAGGGCCCTGGTGAGACCACATCTGGAGTATTGTGTACAGTTTTGGTCTCCAGGGTTAAGAAAGGACATCCTGGCTGTAGAGGAAGTGCAGCGTAGATTCACGAGGTTAATTCCTGGGATGTCCGGACTGTCTTACGCAGAGAGGTTAGAGAGACTGGGCTTGTACATGCTGGAATTAAGGAGATTGAGAGGGGATCTGATTGCAACATATAAGATTATTAAGGGATTGGACAAGATAGAGGCAGGAAATATGTTCCAGCTGCTGGGAGAGTCCAGTACCAGAGGGCATGGTTTGAGAATAAGGGGTAGGTCATTTAGGACAGAGTTAAGGAAAAACTTCTTCTCCCAGAGAGTTGTGGGGGTCTGGAATGCACTGCCTCAGAAGGCAGTGGAGGCCAATTCTCTGGATGCTTTCAAGAAGGAGCTGGATAGGTATCTTATGGATAGGGGAATCAAGGGATATGGGGACAAGGCAGGAACCGGGTATTGATAGTAGATGATCAGCCATGATCTCAGAATGGCGGTGCAGGCTCAAAGGGAATGGTCTACTTCTGCACCAATTGTCTATTACATAACACCTAATCCAGTATAGCTGATCCCCCAGTAGGCCCAATGACAAACAGCTCTAAAAAGCAATCTTGTAGGCATTGAACAAATACACTCTCTTGAGATCCACTACCGACCTGATTTTCCCAGTTGAGCTGCATTTCAAAATCTCCCATGGCTACCATAAGAGTGCCCTTTTGACACACCTTTTCCATTTCCTGTTGTAATCTGTGGTCCACCTCCCAGCCACTGTTGGCAGGCCTGTAACTGCCATCAATGTCTTTTTACCCTTGCAGTTTCTTAACTCAAGCCACAAGGATTCAACATCTTCTGATCCTATGTCACATCTTTCTACTGATTTGATGCCATTCTTTACCAGTAGAGCCACACCACCCCCTCTGCCTATCTTCCTATCCCTCTGATACAACGTGTAACCTTGGATATTCAGCTCTGATGATTATACTACAATTAGGAATACCTACTGTTCTATACCTAGACTGCATTTTGGAAAATGTGATCATCTGGCTGTGTTCCCTTTTCCTGCACACAGACAGAGGCTAAAGAGCAAGTCTCCAGAGATAAGGACAACAAAGAGGTGGGCACGGGAGGCAGAGAAATGGCTATGCGATTGCTTCAAATTGGTGGACTGTGCCATGTTCAAGGACTCATTAGAGGATTTGAACAAACTCGTCACGTTTGTCACGGACTTTAATCTCTCACGTTAGCAATTTGAGGTACCCACCTGTTTCAGCAGGTTTCAATTATACTGGTGGCATGAGAACATGGTTAGCTGCCTCAACGACAATCGTCCAGCAGCCCTTACAACCACTGTGATGAAGCACTTTGAGAGGCTGATGATGAAACTTACCAGCTCCTGCCTGAGGAGCCACTTGGATCTTCTCCCATTTTCCTACTGTCACAACAGGCCAACAGCAGATGCCATTTCATTGGCTCTTCACTCAACCCTGGACTATCTGGACAGTGAAGATACAAACATCAGAATGCTCTACATTTATGACTACAGCTTGGCATTTAACACTATCATCCCCTCAAAGCCAGTCCTTGGCCTCAAAACTTTCTTCTGCAACTGGATCTTTGATTTCCTCACTTGCAGACCCCAGCCAGTTTAGATTAGCAACATCATCACCTTTAGCACAGGCGCAGAACAGTGCTGTGTGCTTAGTAACATGTTCTATTTGTGACTATGCGGCTAAGCACAACTCCGACGGCATATTTAAGTTTGCTGACAACACTACTGTCATTGGCAGGAATCAAAGGGGGTGACAAATCTGCATGCAGGAGTCAGATTGAAATTTCCACTGAGTGCTGCACACAACAACCCCTCACTCAATGTCAGTAAGACCATAAGACCTTAAGATGTAGGAGCAGAATTAGGCAATTTAGCTCATTGAGTTTTCTCCACTATTTCATCATGGCTGATTCAATTTTCCTCTCAGCCCCAATCTCCTACCTTCTCCCCATTTCCTTTCACTCTCTGACCAATCAAGAATCTATCAAACTCTGCCTTAAATATACATAAAGGCTTGTCCTCCACAGTTGCCTGTGGCAAAGAATTCCACAGATTCACCACTCCCTGGCTAAAGAAGTTCTTTCTCATCACCAAGGAGTTAATTATTGACTACTGGAGGGGGAAACCAAAGGTCGATGAGCCAGTCCTCATCAGGGGGTCAGAAATGGAAAGGGTCAGAAACTTTAAATTCCTTTGTGTTATCATTTCAGAGGATCTGTCTTGGATCTAGCTCAGAAGTACCATTATAAAGAAAGCATAGCAGCACCTCTACTTCCTTAGATGCTTGTGAAGATTGGGCACGTCATCTAAAACTTTGACAAACTTCTATAGATGTGCAGTGGAGAGTATATTGACTGGTGGCATCATGGCCTGGTATAGAAACACCAACGTCCTTGAACAGGAAATCCCACAAGAAGTAGTGAACCCAGCCCAGTCCATCACAGGTAATACCCTATCCACTGCTGAGTACATCACTCACCAAGGACCCCCAGCATCCACAACATGCTCTCTTTTCACTGCTGCCATCACAAAGATAACACAAGAGCCCCAGGACCCACTCCACCATGTTCAGGAACAGTTATTATCCCTCAACCATCAGGCTCTTGAACCAGAAGGGTTACTTCACTCATCAAAACATTTAACTGTTCTGTCATCCTTCAAGGTTCCACTTTTAAGGGCTCTTCATCTGATGTTCTTCATATTTATTGTTTATTTATCTATCTATCTATTTATTTATCATGTTTTTTTGGATGTGCACAGTTTATCTTTTACACACTGGTTGTTTGTCCATCTTATGCATGCGGTCTATCGTGTTTCTTTGAATGAGAGGTAAGAAAATAAATCTCAGGGTTGTATATGATGAAATATATGCAGTTTGATAGTAAATGTCAGTTGGAGAGCAAAGAAAAAGCATTATTACAGCACCAGTGACCCGGGTTCATTTCTGCCGCTGTCTGTATAGAGTTTGCGTGTTCTCCCCATGATGGCATGAGTCTCCTCCAGGTGATCCAGTTTCCTCCTGCATTCTAAAGATGTACAATATGCGTTAGCAGATTAATTGGTTATGTGAGTGTAATTAGGTGGCACATGTTCATTGTGCTGAAAGTTACTGTGCTCTATCGCTGAACAAAAAAAAATCAAAATGGAGGACAATGCAGAAAGAGCAGAAAGTCTCTGATATTCTTCCAGATTGCAAGGAGAAATGGGAGAGGCCAGGTCTGGCTTCCCTACAGCAGAGGAGGTTAATGGAAGAACATGACTGCACTATTTAAAATTATGAGTAGCACACATAAGATAGACTGCAGGAACCGTTTCCTCAGATCAGAGGAAAATATAATTTGAGGACACAGATTCAGGGTGAGAAATTTAGAGGGGATTGAAGGGATTTTTTTTTTACCCAGAGAATAATGAATACCTCAAAGGCGCTGCTGAAGAGGGTGGTGGAGTCACTGACAGCACTCCAGTGGTGTCTAGATGAACACTTGAATTTCCAGAGCTTTGCAGAGTAGGAGCCAAATACCAGAAGATTAGACATTCAGATGATGTCCACTGACACGGTTGCCCAAGTAACCTGTTTCTTTGCTGTGTGATTCTGTGATTCTGTAAGACCCATGGTTCAGGATTCCTTTCCCTTTTGCTAGTTGCTGCACAGATCATGATATTTAGTAACCTGATAATCTGTATTTGTTAATTGAAGGAATAATTTGAGAAATATGTAAGGTTAATGCCATTGCATCCAACATTAATTTGTAACTGCAGAATAAAATACAGCATTGCTAAAGAAGTGTGAAGTGAAGTTTTGTAATTACTTGAGGAGACAGTTTGGAACTAAGACAAGGCAGAAATGCCTCTTCCTTGAAGTGACTCTGAGTAGTATTCACAATCAAAATCAATTTAATTTGTTTCAAGTGATTATGAACAGAGATATGTCAGACCTAAGCTGCAGGGTCAGTAATCAGGGAGACAGAAGGATATGAGACTGGAGAACTGCAAGAAGAACAGTTGGAATGATTGTCAATGATCTGTGTCACAGTCATGGCTATAGATTTGGACAGCATAGAATTTGGCCCTTCAACCCAGTTCAGCCATGGCCAACACAATGCCTATCCATGCCTATGACCACCTACTCTTTCCTGTTTAAGAAATGTCCAAATGCCTTTGCGTACTGCACCCTCCTCTACTTCTTCCTCTGGCTGCTCATAACTTGCCCCTTGGATCTCTCCTCTCACCTTAAAACTATGCCCTCAAGTTTTAGACTCCCACATCCCAGAAAAATGACACTGACTAACTACCTACGAGTTGTTTGTGGATTTCAGGGAAGTGAAGTCAGGAGAATGCAGACCAGTACACATTGAGAGGTCAGCCACGGAAGGGTGAGCAGTCTGAAGTTCCCGGCATCTTTCAAGATCCTTCCTGCACCCAACTTATTTATGTAATTACTAATGAGGCAGCTTTATTTCGTTAGAAGTTCTGACTGCCCTGCAGGTGAAAAAATTCTTCCTCAGATATCCTCTAAATTTCTTCTCTTACTCTACATCAATGCCCTCTAATTTTAGACAATTCTGTTTTGACGGAAAAGTTTCATATCAAGTACCATGCAAATACCCCTCATAATTTTACATATTTCTATAAGGCACCTCTCAGCCACCTTTTCTCCAGAGAAAGGAAGCCAGCCTGCTCAGACTCTCTACCCTAGATAGCATTCTAGATTCACTCTGTAATCTCTCCAGTTCAATCAGGTCCTTCCTAATACGGCAACCAGAACTGTACATCAGTAGTGACTTAACTAGTAGTTCAAGTTTATAGTCATCTGACTGTGTATGTATATATACGTATAAAAAACTAAATGGAACAACATTTCTACGAACCACAGTACACCCGCAATACATATGTTTATCACACACAGCACATAAAACAAAATGTTCCTCCAAATAAATCAATAAAATATAATTCGATAACCACGTGAAGTGCACAGCACAGGCCAACAGTAAAGAGTGATCAGCTCACTGTCCTAGTGATGAGAACTTAGTGATGGCAGGTGTGGTACACTACGTATACCTGTCTGGACACGCCCCTCTGCTGACTGCTCCTGTGGCTCCTCCCACAGACCCCTGTATAGAGGCAATTGGGGCACTGCTCCTCCCTCAGTCTCCGAGATGTCGTGCTCCCTTTTTGCTGCTAATAAAAGCCTATCGTTCACTTCCTGTCTCCGAGAGTTATCAATGGTGCATCAGCAGGGTAATCGTTAGTCTCATGGCCTGGGGAAAGAAGCTGTTACCTAGCCCTGCAGTCCTAATCCTGATACTCCTGTACCTCCTATTTGATGGAAGTGGGTCAAAGACATTAGGGGATGGATGGTAGGGATCCTCAACAATGTTTCAGGCTCTTCATATACCACGGTTCAGGTAAATGTCGCAAACAGGGCAGAGGGAGAGCCTGGTGATCCTCTCAGTGCTTTTTCACTCTCCTCTGCAGGGTCTTGCGGTCTGAAGCCTTGCGGCTTCCGTGCCACACAATGATGTAGCCAGACAGGACACTCAATGGTGCTCCTGTAGAACGATGTTAGAATGAGGTTGGGGAGCTTCAGTCTCCTCAGAAAATGTAGACGCTGCTGTGCCTTCTGGACCAATAAGAAGGTGTTGTGGATCCAGGTTAGATCATCCATTATGAGCACATCAAGGTTGTAGTATAACCTCCTTGCTCTTACATTCAGAGCTCTAGTTAATGAAGGCAGGTGACCTGTACTTTTATTTACCACAGGTATTGGCACCTTTAGAAATCTATAGACTTGTACATTAAACTCCCTCTACTTCTCAATAGTATCTAGGGCCTTACTACTTACCGTGTTTATCTGAACATTATTAGTCTTCCCAAAGTGCATCATCTTACACTTACTAGAAGTAACTTCCATCTGCCACGACTTCACTTACACTACATCATTCTGTAGTCAGTGACTATCTTCCTTGCAGTCTATCAACAAGTTTAGCAAATGTTTCTGTAATTTGCAAGCTACTAATCACACCTTCTCCACCCACATCCAGATCATTAATGTACAGAACAACCTAACACGTGTGAGAGACAAGCTGGCCCAAAACAGAACTTCATAAGCAATTTGATGACAAAATGTAAACCATTTTGAGCCTCAGCACTTGACTGTGTAACATTCCCCCGGAAGACATTGCTAATTCAGAAGCTTTCAATTCATTGGCAGACATGCTGTAAATTTATTCAAATACTGTATATTTATGTTGGTTTCATTTGATTGTTATTTTTGACACGTTTCTCCATTTTCTCTCTGACAATTTTGGTGATGGCAGCATTAGTTCTAAAATATGTAGGTGTTAAATGATATGCAGCAAGTATTAACTTCAGATATGAAAAGGTACAGGTCATGATACAAATTAACAACTAGTAATGCAAGTAACAAAATAATAATGGAAATAAAATGTGTTTTTCTTGTTTTTTTCCCCAATAAGTTTTCATTCAGTTAACTTTATATCAGTGAGAAATATATTTAAAAAATGAGAACTGGAAGTACTTCATGATTAGATTGCCCTTCCCAATATCTCTTTCAATGAGTTCATGAGTGATGGAATATGCTGAAAGCTAAATATAGCCATGATCTACAAAGTCATAAAACTTGAATTACTACAGATACCATATCATAAATGTCATAAAAATAGAGGTTAATATTAAATAATCTTTATATAATTGATACATCATTACTTGTGCTTAATTGAGCAAAGTAAAAATACTTTTTTAATGAAATCTTGCTGATGACGTTATGTTACAATTTACTATCATCAGTGACAGCCACATTTCTTCTCCACGAAGATACTTCATAAGGAAATACGTTTCATTAATGTCACATCAATCAACACAGCCTGCTGCAACCTTCAGCCTTCCTGAAACACCAGAGAAGGTCAGTTCCAACTTAGGCAAGTTGTTAAGGGAAACTGTTTCCCAGACATGCTGATATGTAGTGAGGAATTTCCTCTTTGCAAATCATCCATTTTATTTACAATACAACATTCAAGGCTTGTTGATAATTTTAAAACACTGTGGTTCATGCTCTGGTAGCATGAAAACTTACTTTCATGAACTAGTGCTTGACAGCAAAGTAATCAAAGGCTTGTTGTTGACAAGATAGAAGAAGAAAATGTCCTGAAGTATGTCATACCACTGTATGTACAAGAAAAGATTTGATAAACTGATTAACACTAGAAGTGCATTACCAAAATGGCAACCATATCTGTAAGAAATTGTAACCAAAAAAAAGCAAAACTTAAGTTAGAAGATAATCTGCAGTCACTTATATTTGTAATGCACTTTACTTCAAATCCTTTTCCCTATTTTTATTCATTTAAAAGCAAAGGCCATGTGTCTGTTGTAATTCACAATATTTTATTTCCATAAAATAGATCACTAGGATGTTGCCCAGACTTTGAGGCCTGAGTTACAAGGAGAGGTTTTGTAGACTTGGACTTCAATCGAGGGGTGACCTGATAGATGTATGTAAGATCATGAAGGCAACAGTCTTTTTCCTAGGGAGGGGTTGCTAAAAACTGGGGGGCCTAGATTTAAGATCAGAGATGAGAGATTTATAAAAGGAAATTAGGAGGCAATTTCGTCAGACAAAGGGTAATGAGAATTTGGAATGAGCTGCTAGAAATAGTGGTTGAGGCAGGAACATTAGCAGCACTTAAAAGATACCTAGATGAGTACATGATAGGAGAGGTTAGGGGTTAAAGGTTAAATGCTGGCAGAAGGGTCTGGCTCACTGGACAACACAATCAGCATAGACAAGGTGGGTTGAAGGCTCTGCTTCTGTGCGGCACGACTCTATGTATTTCTGACTATTATAGTTTTTATCAAAACCCAAATTGAAAGTTGAAGAAGTACTCAAAGAGCAGTGAAGTACAACTTCAGTGGGCTAAAGGGCGTGTTGCAACATTGCACCTCTCTGTAACATAAATATCATCCTGCCTGTCACTGTCAAGGTAATCATAGTAATAATTTTTTTAAACGTATCCAGCTCCCTTCAGGAGTGATTTTCATTATCTTGCAGTTAGCTGCCTGCTGTTGCACAATACAGGTAGAGAGGTCCTCTGTTCAAACAGCAAAACACAGAGTTGTGCACAAGACTTTTCAGGGACATGAGACTTCACATTGACAATTGATGTCATTGTGCAGGTACTTTGCTAACTGTGGCAGGTGCAGGTTGCTGCGTGAGCACGAGTGCTGGATCTGGCAGCAGTCGTAAAGCACTCTTTCCAGGCTGCCCTGGTCTCCCCACCTGAGCCAACATGACAAACCCACTGGTAACTGCTCACTAGCAAAGACTAACCTCTCGGCATGTTTCATGACCCCAGTGTGGACCCACACATAAATAGCACAGCTACTTTGCCACATGAAATGGGGGTCAGCAAATTGTTACTATATCAAAGGAACCTTACCCCTGCCTGCATCACTCCAGAGGAACCCTGAAGACAGGGATTGTAATACTACTCCCATTTTAACTGAATGGGGATAACATACAGTGATCTACTTTCACACTGAGGTACTGGCATCAAGATTCATGGTGACACGTACAAACACGCTGGAGGAACTCAGCAGGTCGGGCAGCATCCGTTGAAATGAGCAGTCAACGTTTCGGGTCGAGACCCTTCGTCCTGACGAAACGTTGACTGCTCATTTCAATGGATGCTGCCTGACCTGCTGAGTTCCTCCAGCTTGTTTGTACGTGTTGATTTGACCCCAGCACCTGCAGTGTACTTTGTGTTTAAGATTCATGGCGGTCTGCTGCGCATTGAACAGCCTCACCTTCATGAGATGAAGAACAGGTAAAGAAGGATACTGAAAGAGAGGGCAT
The DNA here is from genome assembly GCF_048418815.1 of Hemitrygon akajei. Lineage (NCBI taxonomy): Eukaryota > Metazoa > Chordata > Chondrichthyes > Myliobatiformes > Dasyatidae > Hemitrygon > Hemitrygon akajei. The sequence goes on along the minus strand of NC_133124.1, from coordinate 52,666,754 downwards.
CTTTGAATAGTCCCATCTGTCCCAGAATACCTGTACAAAACTACACAGAGGGTATCAGTTCCCCTAATCCCTTGGCCCCTTTAGTAATAATTCCAACTGTCCTGTCCCTCTGTAACAACATGCCACTACAAAATAAAAACTCCAAACCAATTTTTAAAAGGAATCATGAGTTTGCACACAAATGTAGCCCAGTCACCCTCCTGCATTTTCCTCAAGCCTTTCTTCTTCTGCGGATTTGCCCACACCCTACAGCACGGCACTACAGTAGTAGTTGAACCTGTGGACTTGCAAATGGTCTTTTAGGAAGGTGGGGATAGTGAAGGAATGCTCCGGTGAGGTTCAGATCTAGACAGACTGCACTTCTCAGCATGAGTGAATGTTGTCAGGCTGACAACGAAACAGATGTACGTTAGATCCTGCATAAAACCCGGTGCCAAGATAATTTTAGAGTCCTCCATGCTCTTTGACAAGAAGCATCTGCTTCCTGACAGGCTTCCCACTGTACCAAGGATTTTATTGTGCATGCACATCTGTCTTCAAGACTCCTGCTGATGTTTGCAGCCAATGAGTATCCATGTTAGCACCAACCTGCTGGACTCTGAAAGCTAGAATGATAAAGCAGGGAAACAGACCCATCAGTCCACTGAATGAATGCAGACCGTTAAGATCCATTCCATCTAATCCTCTCCCCTCATTCTCATCACAGATGCACAGATTCTAATGCTCGTGAGGGGCAATTTACTGTGGCTAAATGAGCTAACCTTCAGGCACCTTCTCAGGATGTGACAGGAAACCAAAGTACCAGGTGGAGAGCCTTGTGAGTCCCAGGAGTAACTGCCACTCCACACAAGCAGCAGCAGAGGTCAGAACCAAACTCGGGTAACAGGAGCTGTGAAGCAGCACCCATCCATCTTTGCAAAAATAGGGCTTCGTCACAAGTCAAGACTTCTGATTACTTTCCCCCTCCACAAGTTGTACTAGAGGTTTAAAAAAATACCAGAACATGGAGAGTGAAAGAGTACATGACCCAGCCTAATCACCCTTGATAATCAGAGACCCTCAAGATATCATGTAGCTTTACTGCTCAAGCCAAGATTCTGTCCTGTCATTTTTCCATGCTGTGTACAACTATTTGTTTTCTTCCACCTTCCCTTTCTCAAACACTGAAACCTGATCAATCCTTTCTCTGCTTCAGTTATGATGGCTCTTCCATTGTTGTTATTAAGAACGCTCCTTCCGGAGAGAGAGAACATCTGTGGAGCTGAAAAACTGACTGAGAGAAGAGTGAGAGAGTAATCAGGAGGGAGGGGATAAGCAATCACCTGCAACAAAGTGAGGTGTTTTACGTTTAATGAAACCCGTAACATATTTTATTGAACTCCAAAACCTAAAACACAAAAGCGTGCTAAAGATCTTTATGTAATAACGTCATCACGTCAGAACAGCCTCTTAAAGTGTCAATGGTTGCTCATGATGGAAGTAAGGCTCCTTGCAGAATCAGCCCACCACTGGCATGATCACCATTGGAAGGTGGCAAACCCGCGATGAAATCTATGGTGATGTGGGACTGCACAGTCATGGCGGAATCAGCAGGGGCCACAGGAGCCCAGAGGATCTGTCAAAGCCTTTGCACGCCAGAATGTAGGACTCCACAGAAGGAGGCTGACGGGTGCAGGGTTGCTGTATCACGACAGAAAGTTGGTTGAGAGCGGCAAGCAGATGGTCAATGGTTTCCTGCTGCTTAGGGATCATGTATTCCTGTCGACAGATGACTTCCTTTAGGCAAGCAGATTTTGCTGGGTCAATCATTGGCTTACTCACCCTATCAGGAAACTTAGAGGAGGCTTGACCCAAAAGCAAAGCAGCAGAGACAACTTAGCAGTAAATGTTATTTTACTGATTAGCTGCAAAATAACAAGCCATGCAGGGTCACAAAATAAGAGAGAACAGATAATTAACACAGCAAGGTAACTGCCGGCTATGGACACATGATTGAGGCTAACTGGTTCATATGAGTGGTGAGGATGGTGGATGAGAGCTGGATTTAAACAGGCTGCAGGCAATGGTTTGGAAATGGGTGGCAGGTGATTCCTGTTATCTGGGCGGAGACTGCACGGTGCCTCCTAAACAGACAGGTGATGCTGTCGCAAACAAGAGAAAATCTGCAGATGCTGGAAATCCAAGCCACACACACAAAATGCTGGAGGGTCTGGGCAGACAGGGAGCATCTATGGAAAAGAGTACAGGTTATGTTTTGGGCCGAGACTCTTCATCAGGACTGGGGATAAAAGATGAGTAGTCAGAGTAAGGAAGTTGGAGACGGGAGGTAGAACCACGAGTTAATAGGTGAAACCCGGGGAAAGGGGGAGGGGTGGAGTAAAGAGCTGGGAAGTTGATTGGTGAAAGATGAGATGGGGCTGGAGAAGGGGGAATCTATTAGGAGAGGGCAGAAGGTTATGGAAGAAAGAAAAGGGGGAAGAGCACCAGATAGAGGTGATGGGCAGGCAAGGAGATAAGGTGAGAGAGGGAAAGGTGGATGGGGAATGGTGAAGGGGGGTAGGGGTAATTACCGGAAGTTCAAGAATTACTGTTCATGCAATCAGGTTGGAGGCTACCCAGATGGAATATAAGGTGTAGTTCCTCCAACCTGAGCGTGGCCTCATCATGACAGTAGAGGAGGCCATGGACTAACATGTCGGAATGGGAATGGGATTAAAATGGGTGACCACTGGGAGATCCTGCTTTTTCTGGTGGATGGAGCATAGGTGCTCAACAAAGTGGTCCCCCAATCTGTGTCGGCTCTTACTGATATACAGGAGGCCACACTGGGAGCACAGGATACAGTAGATGGCCCTCAGCAGACTCACAGGTGAAGTCACAGTCCTCACCTGGAAAGACTGTTTGGGGCCCTGAATGGCAGTGAGGGAGGAGGTGTAGGGGCAGGTGTAGCACTTGTTCCACTTGCAAGGATAAGTGCCAGGAGGGAGATCAGTAGGGAGGGACTAATGGACAAGGGAATCGCATAGGGAATGATCCTTGCAGAAAGTGGGAGGGGGGATGTGAAAGAAAGATATGCTTTGTGGTGGGATCCCGCTGGAGATGGTAGATGTTACAGAGAATTATGTGCTGGACACGGAGGCTGGTGGGGTGGTGGGTGAGGACAATTGGAACTCTATCCCTGGTAGGGTGGTGGGAGGATGGGGTAAGAGCAGACATGTGTGAAATGAAAGAGATGCGGTTGAGGGCAGCATTACTGGTGGAGAAAGGGAGCCCTTTTCTTTGAGGAAGAAGGAGATCTCCTTAGTTCAGAAATGAAAAGCCTCATCCTGAGAGTGTATATGGTGAAGATGGAGGAATTGAGATAAGGGGATGGCATTTTTACAAGTAGCAGGGTGGGAAGAGATATAGTCCAAGTAGCTGTGAGAGTCTGTGGGTCTTTAATAGCCATCAGTAAATCAGCTGTCTCCAGAGAAAGACAGTGAAATCGAGAAAGGGGAGGGAGGAGTCAGAAATGTACCAGGTAAATTTGAGGGCAGGGTAGATGTTGGAGGCAAAGTTGATGAAGTTGAGGACTCCGTTTGGGTACAGGAAGCAGCACCAATGCAATTGTCGATGTAGCGTACTGGAAGTTGGGGAGTGATACCAGTGCAGGCTTTGAACCTAGACTGTTCCACATATCCAACAAATAGGCAGGCATAGCTGGGACCCATGAGAATGCCCATGGCTATATCTTTTCTTTAGAGGAGCCAAAGGAGAAATTATTAAGGATGAGAACAAGTTCCGCTAGATGGAGGAGAGTGCCGGTGGAGGGGAACTGGCTGGGACTGGTATCCAGAAAGAAATGGAGAACTTTGAGGCCTTCCTGGTGGGGAACAGAGGTGTACAGGGACTGGACATCCATAGTGAAAATAAAATCATCTGGCCAGGGAATTTAATCTTGGGTAGGAGGTAGAAACAGGAGGTGTAGGTTGAGGGAACTATGAGGTTGGTGGCAGTGGATGGGAGATTCCCAGAGTTAATAAAGTTGATGATGGTGTGGGAGACAATGGCCTGGTGCTCCTTCGTGCAGTCCTGTTCAAGGGGTAAGTAAGAGGAGGTGTCTGTCAGTTGTCGCTGGGCGTCAGCAAGGTAGAGGTTTTTCTGCTGTGGGGGTTTCAGCTGAGCTTCAGCCAGGCCCTGGTTTCATTCTCGAAACATTCATTGTTTACTGCAAGAGACTCTCAGTCTGAGGATCAAGTGTAGAGGAATATTAATGCATTTCCTTTCCCTTTCCTAATCCATGGATTCAAAAGGAATTGTTTCACTTGAGATGAGCTTTCATAGATTAGACTGGACAGGTTTTCTTTGATGGGAGACTCATGTGACTGTAAGAAAAAATAGTCTGGATAGGTTCCTTGTGTACCATTGATGGGAAGTGTTTTTGAAACTTGTATATGGCACAAAAACAGCAATATAATTCCAGAAGCAGGTCCAGTCTGACTCCGAAGGCAGTGAGTGCAAAGGTGCTATTGAACAAGAGTGCATTTCACATGAGCTGCAGCAAAACCACAAAATGGAGTGAAACTGCACTTCAAAAGTATCTTTGGACTTTTGTATTATTTTTGAAGAGAGGAGAACATGGCTTCTGCTACCGGTCAATTGTAAATCAGCCACTCGGGGAGGCCACCTGCTCACAGGTGCACCAGTGTAGTTTGGAGCACCCCTTGCCAATGTTCGCAGTCGGGCTAAAAAATGTGCAGCAATCAGATAACTCTAATCAGCTGACTGAGGTTCAGAACCCACTGATATCAGTCTGGTTCCTACTAGAATCATTACAGACTGAAATTAACATGAAATATTCCATCTGATGAACTGTTTTTTTTATATTCTAGCTTTTAGAAGTGTTCTATGAAGGCCATTTGCCATTGTTTTATATACATGTGAAGTAATGTTGAAATAATCCTACAGGGTGACCAGAGCTTTGGCTAATCTCATTTGATCAGATTGACTGTATTTTCACTGCCACGCATGATGAATCTGACATCAATGGCAAAATGCTTCCTAACAGCCACCTAATGGCATATTTATTAAAGGCAACGTGAAGCCAGCATGGAAGGAGAAGATCCCAGTTTAATCGAGGGTCGTGTCATGTGCTGATTTCAGCCACAGTGTTTTTGATGTTCTCAGTACAGCACATGAGAAAGAAACTTCAATGCTCATGAAAGATAATGGGTTAAGTATTAAGCTTTTCACAGCCAATGATGTGTCATCACTGTTGCAAGCTTGGGCAGAACATTAACCAGGTTGCACATGATGTCCCATAAAACTGCTGTAGTCTTGGATATGGCTAACAAGTTCCATTTCCCTGCAGTAATGACCTTCCTCATGAAGAGAACAAGAAAAAGGCTTGCACTGAATTTCAAGCCTCTGATTATAGAATTGTCGAGCTCAGCACCTGGGAGCAGTTTTACTGGTTTAGTTTAATTACACGTTATTGTCCATGTAACTAATTTCTGTTGCCCACTGGCAGGACAGATCATACTGGACAGCCGTGCATACTGAAGCCAACAATTGCAAGTTACATGGCAGTTCAGTTGCACACTAGCTCCAGTATGATGACAGGTTTAGAACTACAAATAGCAACAGAACTACTCCAGCCAGAATGACTCAGAATATTACTGATTGTCTGTCTGTAAGTTAATGACATTGATTCTGTGCTTGCAATTTAAATGTCCTCCTCTCACTACATTGGAGAAATTGTTCTGCTTTCATTCAAGGAAGCTGCTGTAGGATTCTGTGATGTACATTTTCTTTCTTCTGCTCTTTAAATAGATTGTGTTTTCCAAGTAAATTGAGTGTATTCTGTAAAATAGACTGGTTGTGAGCCTGGGCTTACGCAGTTTACCATCTCAATACAACTCGCTGCATGACATAATGTAATCAACAGACAGTCAATTCCCACGACAGGAAGAACTCAGTAAGATGCAAAGTAAGGTTCTGCTTCAGAAACCATCCTCAGTGACTATTATATCAATGCAGTGTGCTTCCAGTTTTTCACATACACTTTGAAAGAATTTGCCTGGCATTACCTATATAGGGCCAGCTTTATATTCAAGGGACATAAGATTTTCCAATATCATTTCACATTGGACTGCATAGCTTTGGGTAGATTAAATTATTCTCAGAAATTCTGTACTTTATACACATCCCCATCACAAATGACATTTTTAAGGGAACATTTCTCTATGTATTTTGGCACTGGTCTCAAGTCATACAGTAGTTCAATATACAGTATCTGAAGGTGCTGGTTAGATTTCTGCCAAGGGCATTGTTTTTCAAGGATTTATTACTGATTTTTTTTTTCTTCTTCAGCTATTTACTGAATATTGAAAAACAGGGTAACATTTTCTTCTTTTACTTAAATGTTGTCATTTATTTCTACTTAGAAACATAGAAACCTACAGCACAAATACCAGCCCTTCAGCCCACAAAGCTGTGCTGAACATGTCCCTACCTTAGAAATTACCTAGGGTTACCCATAGCCCTCTGTTTTCTACTTGCTGAAATATAATGCTCCATTTATTTATGGGTGTGAGGACATGCACATTATTATCCCAGCTTCGTACGGAGCTCGCCAAGTTGTATTTTCCAGTCATGTAAGCACTCTTTCTAAGCAGGAATAAGTGACATGAAGTCAAAAAAAACTGTTGTCCCCATATAATAAAAAAATAAAAATGCGTAAAGTATTTCAGCAGTTCTTGTAGTTAAAAACTAAATGAATATATTTACATTATCCAATGATTTGCATTAGAATGCTTTGTGCAAAAAAGAACACACACACCAGTAAAATAATATTACATAATGCCCACGTGTCTAAACTCACTTGTTCATCGTTAAAATTGAAACTAGTTTTTCCAAATTGTTTTGAGGTAAACCACTGGTTTCATTTTGTCCTGGAAGTTTTCCAGTTGAAGACACTGAAAGTATGACCTGGTCTAAGGATAATCTTACAGTTTCATGACAAGTATTTGCTGTAATTATAAACATATTGTCCATAGGTGGCATGACAGTAACACTACAGATTTCTGGTGACCATAAGGCATAGGTGCAGAATTAGGCCACGAAGCCCATTGAATCTGCTCTGCGACTGCATTGTGACTGATTTATTATCTCCCTCAACCCGATTCTCTACATTCTCCATGTAACCTTTGACATATTGACTAATCAAGAAGTTATCAACCTCCACTTTAAATATATCCAAATACTTGGCCTGCACAGCTATCTGTGGCAATAAATTCCAAAGATTCACCACCCTCTGACTAAAGAAATTTCTCATCATCTCTGTTTTAAATGGATATCCCTCTATTCTAAGGCTATATCCTCTGGTCCTAGATTCCCCCACTATAGGAAACATCTTTTCTACTCTTATAGACCTCTCAATATTCTATAAGTTTCAGTGAGATTTTCCCCCACCTCATTTTTCTTAACTCCAGCGAGTACAGGCCCAGAACCATCAAATGTTCCTCATATGTTAACCCTTTTATTCTGGAATCATTTTCATGAACCTTCCCTGGACTCTCTCCAATGCCTGCAGACCCTTTCTTGGATAAGGCACCCAAAATGCACACAATACTCTGGTGTCATCTGATCCCAATGCCTTATAAAGCCTCAGCATTACATCCCTGCTTTTATATTCTAGTACTCTTGAAATAAATGCTAACGTCGCATTTGCCTACTTTACCACCAACTCAACCTGCAGGTTAGCCTTTAGGGAAACCTGCACAAGGACTCCCAAGTCCGTTTGCTCCTCTGATTGTAATGAGCCCTGTGGCTTTCCATAGAGTGCTGACCTTCTCAGGTTCTTGCACACATGTATTTACTAATCAATATCTTACCTAGAGTTGTTAAGCCCTTGTGCTTTCAGTTTAATCTTATCAGGTTAATTGTACTGGCCACATGTTGCCCTGATCCCACGATTATTTAAAGAGGTCTCCTATTCAGTACCGCAGTGGGGTCATTGTGTTGGAGAGGAAGAATTCTCATGGTGTTGCTCAGTCGCTCCTCCGAGGCTCTGATTCTGGTATTTAACCTCATGTTCTGTCCCTTCCTGGGGATCCTGCTGTTCCTTTCCACCAGGTCCAGTCCTTCGTGAGCACACTATGACGATGAATTTTTGTATTTTCTCAAATAAAAGATTAACCGTAACAAGAAAATTACTTGAATATCAAATTGTAGAGTAACATAATTGGGAGAAATGTACATTGACACTGACATTGAGTTGGGGTTTCACTTTAAGAGGCTGGTCTGACGTGATGATGCTATTAAGTTAAGATTTTTAGCGCATTTTTGTGTTTTAGGTTTTGGAGTTCAATAAAATGAGTTGTGAGTTTCATTAAACATAAACCATCTCACTTCATTTTATTTGCAAAAACCTAAATTGGTGATCCCAATGCTCTAGGACAATTCCAGAATTATTGAACATGTCAGCCAATGCAAATACTTTGAAACGACCGAGGTTTTGGAAGCAATATGCCATTGCTTGGTTCGTACAAGCTAAGGCCCAGTTTGTTCTGAGAGAAATCACCGCTGACGACGCCAAATTCTACTGCTTGGTAGCGTTGCTTAGCAATTCCACAGCTGCGATATTGGTGAGTCTGCTGGAAGGCCGACCTGAAGACGATAAATACCGATCACTGAAAACTCACCTTTTACAGACTTTTGGACTATTGGACTCTGAGCACAGCAAACAGTTGCCTTCCTTAGCCAGACTCGGCAATGCCAGGCCTTCAGAGCTAATGGGCCACATGCTGTCTCTCTGCAGGGAAATCACCACCCTTGTTTTATTTTTAAAGAACTCTTCATGCAGCGAATGCTTGATCAAGTTTGCACAGCCCTCACTAATGCAACCGTGATGGAATACAGGGACCTTGCTAAAGTGGCTGATAGTATACACTCAGCTTGGCAGCAGTACATCATTCCTCCTCAATTCCCTGCCTCAACAAGCCACTCAACAAGGCCCCCAACGTAAGGATGCCCGCGCTTGATAGGTGACACCGGGCCTTTGCTTTTGCTACACTAGCATTGATACGAATGCTGGGAAGTGCCGACCACTTTGCAACTTCGATAATGCCAGTGTATTGGGACATCAGAGGTCTGTGAACACTGTGGATTCCAGCAGCCAGGGTCATCTACTGTTCATTCCAAACACCCTTTTAGGGCAACGCTTCCTGGGAGACACGGGAGCTCGAGTGAGTGTGCTGCCAGCGTCACCTATCGATGAGAAGGCAAAGAGCAACAAAAGCTCCCTGGAGGCCACCAATAGCAGCAGGATCCAGACTGGTGGGACACGATGGGTGACACTCTGCTGCAGCAGGTGATGTTACACATGGGGCTTCGTCCTAGCTAAAGTGGTTAGACCTTCGCTCAGTGCAGATTTCCTATGTGCCCAAGGACTGCTGGTTGATTTTATGAACTACCAGCTTGTGAATGTCAAGGACTTTGGGTTGTTACCCTGCTCCCCTGGCAAGTTCCTCTCAACAACTCTTAAGTGTATGTGGCACAGCATGAGGATTTATTTGACTGCTGGGCGAGATCCCACACCTCACCAAGCCCACATTGTCCACTACAGTTACAAAACAAAGGGTCAAGCACCACGTTCCCACAGCAGGCCGGCCAGTCCATGCTCGCCTGCATAGTCTGGACCCAGTTAAGCTGGCAACCGCAAAACATCATGTTTGTTGTTGTGTGCTGGGGCAGCAAGCTGAGGGTAGCAGACACCAACAGAATCAACAAACTCATTTGTAAGGCCAGTGATGTTGTGGGGGTGGAACTGGACTCTCTGACGGTGGTGTCTGAAAAGAGGATGCTGTCCAAGTTGCATGCCATCTTGGACAATGACTCCCATCCACTCCATAATGTACTGGTTAGGCACAGGAGTACATTCAGCCAGAGCCAGAGAATGGTAGTTGCCATGCCCATGTGGTGATTACTGATGCCTTAACGAGGCCACCACCCCCGATTGTTACCTGGCCCACAGATCTAAGACTTTTCAGCATGTTTAGTTGGAAAGGATCAGAATCGGGTTTATTATCATTAGCATGTGACGTGAAATTTGTTAACTTAGCAGCACCAGTTCAATGCAATACATAATATAGAAAAAAATGGTTAAATGAAATAAAAATAATAATAATAATAAATCAATTACAATATACATATATTGAATAGATTAAAAAACTTGCAAAAAACAGAAATACTGTATATTAAAAAAGTGAGGTATTGTCCAAGGATTCCATGTCCATTTAGGAATCGGATGGCAGAAAGGAAGAAGCTGTTCCTGAATTGCTGAGTGTGTGCCTTCAGGCTTCTGTACCTCCTACCTGATGGTAACAGTGAGAAAAGGGCATGCCCTGGGTGTTGATGGTCCTTAATAATGGATGCTTCCTTTCTGCGACACCGCTCCCTGAAGATGTCCTGGGTACTTTGTAAACCAGTACCCAAGATGGAGCTGACTAGATTTACAACAATCTGCAGCTTCTTTTGGTCCTGTGCAGTAGCCCCTCCATACCAGTGATGCAGCCTGTCAGAATGCTCTCCACGGTACAACTATAGAAGTTTCTGAGTGTATTTTTTGATATGCCAAATCTCTTCAAACTCCTAATAAAGTATAGGAGTCTGTCTTGTCTTCTTCTTCCATTGTCTTGCCTTCTATATAACTACATCGATATGTTGGGACCAAGTTAGATCCTCAGAGATCTTGACAGCCAGAAACTTGAAACTGCTCACTCTCTCCACTTCTGATCCCTCTATGAGGATTGGTGTGTGTTCCTTCGTTTTACCCTTCCGGAAGTCCACAATCAGCTCTTTCATCTTCCTGTCATTGAGTGCCAGGTTGTTGCTGCAGCACCACTCCACTAGTTGGTGTATCTCACTCCTGTACGCACTCTCGTCACTACCTGAGATTTTTCCAAAGTCAATCTATTTAGTGGCTACCATCAGGTGCCTGTCGGAGGACATTCCCAAAATGGCTGTGATAACCCCATTCAGCCGTTTTGAGTTTCTGCACATGCCATCTGGACTGAAAAATGCAGCACAGACTTTCCAATGGCTGATGGACTCTGTATTAAATTTTCTCTTTGTTTATCTGGATGACATACTTGTTGCCAGTGCATCCAAATCCGAACAGATTTCTCATCTCTGCACACTTTTCAAGTGCTTAAACTGACATGAGTTCACTATAAATGCCAGTTTGGGTTGTCAACCATTGACTTTCTTGGCCATTGCATCTCTGCAGAAGGTGCAAACCCCTCCCATCAAAAGTAGCCACTACAATGAATTTCCCATCACCATGCACTACAGAAAATCTACAGAAGGTTGGGTAGGTATGGTGAATTTCTATCACCGCTTCATTCTACAAGCTGCTGAACTTTTGCTCTCTCTGAATAGTGCACTTAAAGGCAATACCCCTAATCATATGGTTGACTGGTCAGCGGACATGACCAGGGCATTTGTTGATACCAAACAAACTCCATTTGACCAGGTCAATGTGAGCCTCGTTGGTCCTCTTCCCCACCTCCCGCGGTTTCACACACCTTCTTCCAAGGTGGATCGTACCAGCAGGTGGCCCCGGTGTTCATCAGTACCGGGGTTGTTCGGTCTGACAGCCCACTGATAGTGCCTCTGACCATGGTCCCAATTTATTTCAGACCTTTGGGCTGCGATAGCCCAGAACATGGCGTTAGGGTACATCACTCTATGGCGTATCACCTGCAGTCCAATGGCCTATGCAGGCGGTTTCACTGCTCCTTAAAGGCTGCTGTGAGGGCTTCCCTGACCAATGAGTGTTGGCATGATCATCTCCCGTGTGTCCTGCTGGGGCTCAGCACAGCTCCAAAAGGGGACCTGCAGTTGTTCGTGGCAGAGTTGGTATACGGGCAGCTGCTATAAATGCCAGATGATTTCATTTCTGATGCCACAACAGCCTGTTTGGCCTCTCAACAGTGCCCCACCCCCTCAGTAAATTCAATTCCCTTTCACCTGTTCCTGTACAGCACTCATGTGTTCCTGATGACCTACGTTCCACCTCGTTTGTTTTTTGATTGCCATGATGCACTCCAACATCCCCTTAGGCCCCCTTACGGAGGCCCATTCCGCATTTTGGAATGGGGGAAAAACCTGAATGTGTTTTGGTAGATCACCTTAAACAGGTCCACCAAGATTTGGAGCATTCCGCCACTGTGCCCCTGACATCTCAGCACATGACCATGAGCGTGTCAACACATCCCTGGACAGGCCAGGGGCACCTGTGGAATACATGTCCTGTCTACCAGGGCCCTCATTCACCGATGCTCTAATACCTGGAATAAAGCATGGAAGGCCATCCTAGCTGCCCAGTGCACCTATTGTCACCAGACTCACCACCATTGGTGTCCAGCCATTCTACTGTGGCCTGGGGACAGTGTTTGGGAACACAGACTCCTCTAACCTCTCACACCAGTTCATTTAAGATCACCCAATGCATCAACCCAGTCACTTACTTATCATGTCTCAAGCTACCACCATCCCTCAGGATCACATCTACTTCCCTGTGTCTTGCCTCAAGCCCATTGTCCATGAACCACTCAACTCACCTAAGCCTGCACCTCGGAAGCAAGGATGCTGGAAGGTAGTCCAGTGTTGATGGACTTGAGTCACCGTGGTCGAGGTGTATAGTACTTGATTGCCTGGGACGGGTACATCCCAGAGGAGAGGTTTTAGGTGCCATACATTCTCATCGTGGATCCATCGTTTATTGAGGGGTTCCATCACAGCCATTTGGATCACTGGGTACCGGCCATTGTGGGGGGAGGGGGAGGGGAAGGGCCCCGTCAGGCCTGCACTGGCAGGCATCTCCCAGTCTCCACCCAGCTAACGGGTGTCGCCTGCCTCCCGTTTCCAAATCATCACCCATTTAAACCCAGCTCTCATCCACAATCCTTTTTCACTCATATGAACCAACCAGATGCTCCTAGCCTTTGGTTACCTTGTCATGTTAAGTATCCATTCTCTCTTACATTTTGGTCCCTCCTAGCTTGTTATTTTGCAGTTTATCAGTAAAATATTGTTTACTGCTCAATTGTCCGTGCTGCTCTGCTTTTGGGTCAAGCCTTCTCTACATTTCCTGACAGTCTGATTGCTGCAAATTTTATTGCTGACAATTATATAGTGCTCAGTGGAAGAACTGGGCTTCAATATATAGAAATATACATGAAGATTTTGTTTCTTTTTCCCTTTTTCTTGTGCATTGGGTGTTGGTAGAAAAGAACATTTTTAAAAAACCTACAGCACAATACAAACCCTCCGGCCCACAAAGCTGTGCTTTTTTTCCTGTAGTGAGATGACCAGAACTGACAACAATACTCCGAGTGGGGTCTGACCAGGGTTCTATACAGCTGCAACATCACACCTCGGCTCCTAAACTTAATCCCACAATTAATGAAGGCCGATGCACCATATGCCTTCTTAACCTGATTTGAGTGTCCTATGGACTTGGACCCCAAGATCCCTCTGATCCTCCACACTGCCAGGAGTCTTACCATTAAGATCATGGCTGATTATACACAATCAGTACCCCGTTCCTGCCCTCTCCCCATATCCCTTGACCCTGCTATCTATAAGAGCTCTATCTAACTCTCTCTTGAATGCATCCAGAGACTTGGCCTCCACTGCCTTCTGGGGCAGAGCATTCCACATATCCACCACTCTCTGGGTGAAAAAGTTTTTCCGCATCTCTGTTCTAAATGGCCTACCCCTTATTCTTAAACTGTGGCCTCTAGTTCTGGACTCACCCATCAGCGGGAACATGTTTCCTGCCTCCAGTGTGTCCAATCCCTTAATAATCTTATATGTTTCAATCAGATCCCCTCTCATCCTTCTAAATTCCAGTGTATACAAGCCCAGTCGCTCCAATCTTTCACCATATGACAGTCCTGCCATTCCGGGAATTAATCTTGTGAACCTACGCTGCACTCCCTCAATAGCAAGAATATCCTTCCTCAAATTTGGAGACCAAAACTGCACACAATACTCCAGGTGGGGTCTCACCAGGGCCCTGTACAGCTGCAGAAGGACCTCTTTACTCCTATACTCAATTCCTCTTGTTATAAAAGCCAGCATGCCATTAGCTTTCTTCACTGCCTGCTGTACCTGCATGCTCGCTTTCATTGACTGATGTACAAGAACACCTAGATCTCGTTGTAGTTCCCCTTTTCCTAACTTGGGTCCATTTAGATAGTAATCTGCCTTCCTGTTCTTGCCACCAAAGTGGATAACCTCACATTTATCCACATTAAACTGCATCTGCCATACATTTGCCCACTCACCCAACCTGTCCAAGTCACCCTGCATTCTCATAACATCCTCCTGACATTTCACACTGCCACCCAGCTTTGTGTCATCAGCAAATTTACTAATGTTACTTTTAATCCCTTCATCTAAATCATTAATGTATATTGTAGACAGCTGCGGTCCCAGCACTGGTCACAGCCTGCCATTCTGAAAGGGACCCGTTAATCACTACTCTTTGTTTCCTGTCAGCCAGCCAATTTTCAATCCATGTCAGTACTCTGCCCCCAATACCATGTGCCCTAATTTTGCCCACTAATCTCCTATGTGGGACTTTATCAAAAGCTTTCTGAAAGTCCAGGTATACTACATCCACTGGCTCTCCCTTGTCCATTTTCATAGCTACATCCTCAAAAAACTCCAGAAGATTAGTCAAGCATGATTTTCCCTTCATAAATCCATGCTGACTTGGACTGATCCTTCTACTACTATCCAAATGTGTCATAATTTCCTCTTTTATAATTGACTCCAGCATCTTTCCCACCACTGACGTCAGGCTAACCGGTCTATAATTCCCTGTTTTCTCTCTCCCTCCTTTCTTGAAAAGTGGGACAACATTAGCCACCCTCCAATCAACAGGAACTGTTCCTGAATCTATAGAACATTGGAAAATGATTACCAATGCATCCACGGTTTCTAGAGCCACCTCCTTAAGTACCCTGGGATGCAGACCATCAGGTCCCGGGGACTTATCAGCCTTCAGACTCAACAGTCTATCCAACACCGTTTTTTGCCTAATATAAATTTCCTTCAGTTTAATTAATACTATATGAATTACTATATCCATACTATATTCTATACACTATATAGTAATATAATACTATATTAATTACTATATTAATACTATATTCTGTCATCATATTTTTTTCTTTAAATGGGTTCTTTGAGGTTTCTTGCTTTGTGGCTACCTGTAAGCAAAGAAATTTCAAGGTTGCATAATTTTTTTTACATTTTTTGACATTAAATGTACTTTGAATTTTGAATCTTTGAAAAATATTTTTGATATTGGAGCTCAGTTTCAAATCTTTGAAAATTTGATATAATGTCCTTTTAGAGATTCACTTGTAGGGAAAGATGAGAAGTGGTTATTGTCCTGATGAGCCTTTCTGCTAAGGTAACTTTAGCTGATCAAGAATATCCTAGGCTTGCCAATTCTAGTTGAATAAATTCCAAGAGGATTGTCACAGTATCATCCCTGGCATGGTCATCCACACAGATCTCTGCCTTTGATACCAGTTGAGAAGCTGCCAGGATTTCCTTTTCGTGATCCTTGAAAGATGTCATGTAGCCCTTGACATTAGTATAAATAGTCCAGTGAGCCCCATCTTGGTGTATCTCTCATAATTGTCCAAAATAATTTTGTGTGTATATGTGTGAGCTTTTCAGTCAAATACATATTAATGTTTACAGCAACAATGTTCACTCCAAAATATCAAAATGACTTTGACATATAAAAAAATAGATTTTTTCAAAGAAACAATATGCATGGAATTACTAGCTGGTGCCCTTGGGAATTTGACATAATAAAATGTGTATCAATAAATGGAAGGTTCCTTTCATTGTGCTGTAGGCTAGCTTCAGATTGCCATATGTGAAGTGTGAGGTTGTGAGCATCATTACCACAAAGCATTTGCATCATACACAGAAACTGCAGCAATGGCTGTAGACCATAATCACTGAGCAGCAATCAATATTGTCTCCTCTTGAAATCAAAGTCAAAACAATTTCCTGTGTGAACCTTTTATTAAAATTGTGAATATCTGAGTTGTGCAAAAAGCAAGTGTTGTAGTGCTTCGCTAATACCTGTAAAATTTACCAAGCCTGGGCTTATAAAATATGATACTCTTATTTAATCACATTTTTCTTTGTTTCAACCGTGCAAAGACTATCCTGTTTCGTGGCAGTATAATTTAAGTTTAAATCAATGAAGATAAGTCAACGATGTAATGAATGAATTTGCATAGCAAAGTAGATCTAATTTGTGCATTGTTGGAATATAATTAGCATAATTAATCCATCTAGAAATTAGCAATTATATTTTTACATAGATTCAAATACTTGAATTAGTAATGGAAGTCGACACTAGATCAAATGCTCCTCTTAATATATTATATATCTCCTTGGTGTTTTCATTAAGGATACTCTAAACACTTCAAAGACCATAACCCACTTAAATCTGCTTACATTTCCAGTACAAAGTCAGAAAATTAAGAGAATCCTAAAATATGATGTGAATTTTCATTTTAAATAAAAATTCCTGCACCAACACCTTTCTGCAGTGTCAGGGAAGGATGAAGGTGATTGAGCACAATAGGGCCATAAAAAGATAAAACATAAATCCTGTTGACTAGCTACAATGAGGGAGACAAATGGTGTAATATTTTAACATGTCACTATAATGCATTTGCTTGCAGTATCAGAAACAATGAAGAAGCGTGAAAATTCCTTATTAGTAAGAAATCATTTCTGCTGCTTTTCTGCAAGGAGCTTTGAACTTAGTAGGATTATACTCGGGCTCTGATTGTAACAACACAACTGAAGTTTTGCTCCGCTGTGAACCATTCTACTCCAGTGTTCCTGATGAAAAGAGAAAGAAACAAAATGTACCTCCATAATGAATATCGGCCAGCTCCAGAGCTGAGAAGTCGATGAACAGATTGAGAAGCATAAATGACTTCAATTGGCAGCACTTCCAGAGTGTGTGGGGTCAGCTAAATAGGCTGACTTAACTATTGTCCATTATATCCTTGTCCTGATTAGAGAGAGAGCGATGCTTCCCACCAAGTCTGTGCCAGTCATTGAATGCCCGTTGAGCAGTACAATCCTAGTGGTAATATACCATAAGAAAATGAGACCATCAGATATAGGAGCAGAATTAGGCCATTTCATCATGACTGATCCAATTTTTCTCTCCTGCATTCTCTCTGTATCCCTTCATGCCCTGATCAATGAAGAATCTATCAACCTCTGTCTTAAATATACATAAAGTCTTGGCTTTCACAGCTGCCTGTTGTAAAGAATTCCACAGATTCACAGCTCTCTGGCTAAAGAAATTCCTCTTGATCACCATTCTAAAAGAACGCCCCTCTATTCTGAGGCTATGTCCTCTAGTCTTAGCCCCTCCTGCCCCAGGAAACATCCTCTCAACATCCACTCTATCAAGGCCTTTCACCATTCGATAGGTTTCAATGAGGTTACCCCTCATTCTTCTGAATTCCAGTGAATACAGGCCCAGAGCCATCAAACTTCATATGTCAAAATGTTCAATCCTGGAATCATTTTCGTGAACCTCCTTTGAATCCTCTCCAGTTAAAGCACATACTTTACATACATACATACATACATAAGGGGCCAAAACCTGTTCACAATACTCCAAGTGAGGCCTCATCAGTGCTTTATAAACCCTGAACATTAGATCCTTGCTTTTATATTCTAGTCCTCTTGAAATGAATGCTAATGTCACATTTTCCTTTCCTCAACAGACTCAATCTGCAAATTAACCTTTAGGGAATCCCTCACAAGGACTCTCAATTCCTTTTCACCTCCATTTTTTTTTCTCCATTTAGAAAATCTTCTACAATTTTGTTTCTTCTTCTAAAGTGCATGACCATACACTTCTTTGCCCATTCTTCTAATCTGCCTGCGTCCATCTGTAGCCTCTATACTTCCTCAAAATTACCTGCCTCACCACCTGCAAACTTTGCAACAAAGCCATCAATGCCATCATCCAAATTATTGACATATAATGTAAAAAGACTTCGTCCCAATACAGACCCCTGTGGAACACCACTAGCCACCAGCAGCCAACCAGAAAAGGCTCCCTTTATTCTCACTCTTTGTCTCCTGCCAATCAGCCACTGCTTTATCCATGCTAGAATCTTTCCTGTAATACCATGGACTTGTAGCTTGTTAAATAGCCTCATGAAGGCCCCTCATCAAAGGCCTTCTGAAAATCCGAGTACACAACATCAATCAATTCTCCTTTGTCTATCCTGCTTGTTACTTCTTCAAAGAATTCCAACAGATTTGTCAGACAAGTTTTTTCCTTGAGGAAACCATGCTTATGACGAACTATTTTATCATGTTCCACCAAGTACCCTGAGTCCTCATCCTTAATAATCGACACCAACATCTTCCCAACCACTGAGGTCAGACTAACTGGTCTATAATTTCCTTTCTTCTGCCTCTCTCCCTTCTTGAAGAATGGAGTAACAATTGCAATTTTCCAGTCTTCTGGAACCATTCCAGAATCTACTCCTTCTTGAAGGGTCATTACTAATGCCGCCATGACTTATCTACCTTCAGACCTTTCAGTTTACCAAGAACCTTCCCTCTGCAATGGCAACTTCACACACTTCATGCGACCTGACACCTGGATCATCCACCGTACTGAGAGTATACCATAACTGAAAAAAAATCTGAAAAAATTCAAAAATAATTAAGAAAAGATACAATTCTGGTGGTAATATTTTTTTAAATGCCCATGGGAAGGGTCAGAAGGATAAGTATGAAAAATCATGCATAACTTTAGCTGTCCTCGTTGGAAATCACAATTGGGTAGCCGCTACACAGCAGATAAAGCAGATTTGTCTGGACCAAGAAGTAACATAGAGATTAGTGCACCCCTCAAACCAAGAGAAAGGGACAATGATAAAACCAGTTAGGCTGAAAAATCACATGGATATGAAAATTACAACTTAAACTCATAACCTCCTCCTGATAATGAAGTGACTGTAGTCTCAAAATTAGACACCCACCACCACCCTTATATCATTGAGAAATCTGTAGATAACAATAATAGAGACCAGGGTGGAGGAACCCTCTATAGTTACGGGAAAAACAAATGATATTAACTGAACTGCCTTCTGTAAGATGTAGTGCTGTAATGTTCCCTTTTGATAGAAACTGAAGAAAATGAGAGAGGCAAACTGTCTAGCCTTTGAAGATATACACCTTCTAAAGGAGGCAAATTTACCTTGATAAGTCTGGTCTCTGGCTTTTATTTCCACTTCACCTCTACAAACAGTATATTATGCAGGCTCTGTTAGGACCTATTAGGATACCGACAGTACCTTCCCTTATCTCACTTCCTGTGAGCACCCTTATTCTGCATATACCTTTCTCTTTGACTCTTCACTGTGGTGAAGTGTAAGTTCAAATGACATTCTCTTTGTTCTATTAATGATTTGATATTAATGTTCAGTGGTTAGAATCCCAATTCCCCAGTACCCACCACCTGAAAAACACAAATTCTAATGGGCTGTATGTCCCTGAATGCAATGCTGAAGCCTAGGTCATAGACAACCAAGCAGTAATAATAGCTAGAATCAATGTCAATATTGTTGATATATCTCATCGTCTAGGCGAGTTATGTTGGATTTCCCTGACGGTGGTACCCACACCAGACTCCCCTCAACCCCTTTCTGTGAGTAACCCCATTCTGCACATACTGTTGTGGGTGATGGCTGCTGTTTAAAACACCATTTATTTTTTAGATTCTTCAATGATTTCAAGTGTAGGTAAAAAGCAGAGGAGCCAATGGCAGAATGGGATTCTCACCCACCATTTGCACAGTGGCAAGGTAGAATTTTGCACCCACGTTCTGCAATATCTTAAGGGTATGATATGTACTACTCACCAAATATCACAAACAACATTTATCATATACTATGGCCTATCCATATACCAATTAATATTTTTAACATAACTATCAATAATTTAACATGATTAATCAGCAGAGCCTAAACTAAAATGTTAATTTGCATTGAATAATCTACTGAGGCCTCTGTATTTATCTGTGCATTGATAAGGCACAAAATGAAAAAGCAAATGGATAGCAAGCAGTCAAAACTGATTTCCAGACCATGGGATTTAACCCTGAGCCAATCTTCCAAATGCTTTATTTTTATTTCATATAACTTACTCAAGCGTCCTTCTAAATACTTTTAAAATGATCCAGGAAATCAAAGTGTACTTTATTCAACTCCTGCCAATTTCTCAGGACTGGGATCGACAAGAGCAGGATGTGGGTCAGGAATTTATTCTGCTAGCCCTGCCAAAAGTGACAATTGATATATAATATGAATGTTCATACATGGCCAAACATACTGTAATGAAATTCAAAAAGATCATCCAATGCGTTTTCTGTCATTTGAATTATAGCAATACCAGGCATCAGGGATTCTCAAATGTCTCTGGCAATTGCTGTTGCTATGGCAACACTGGAGGCTATTTAAAATTTAAAGCTGGTGCAATCAATTGCAGGATGATAAGTGCACAATCTTCAGAACAATTTTCAAATATTGTAACTATTTTTAATTTTTACCCAGCAGTAAAGGGGCCACCAGCCACAGTGGATGGTGGTACAACCAAGGTCAGACATCGTTAATCTCTATCGATCATCAATAGCAGCCTCCACAAAGGGAACATTCTTGTGGGGCATACCTATCCTAAAATTTAGAATACTTAACCTGGAACTGGGAAAATTTCATTCACAGTTGGAATTCTAACATATGGGGCTAGAACATCTAGCCTGAGATTTAGAATCTTTGCCTAGAGTTATGAATACCTTGCTTCAACTTTCTAGATCTAGAATTTCTTTCCCAGTTCTTGTGCAACCCAGTAGTTATTGGTCACCTAGTTTCCAATGACAGCATACAAAGGCTGCATTTTTGGGTAGTGTTTTATGTTTAAAAATAAATTTAATATAGAATGTGAAGTTCTGGTGATGAACAATTCCGAACACCTGCAAAACAGAAAGTCGAGCAGCTGAGGAAATTAATGCTTCACTCAGAATTGGAGTCCCACTTTCCCACAATTTCCCAAATTAGCATGTAGCATCTATGGACACATGGGGCAGCCAACAAAAGCTGTCAATGCCATCATAAAATGCAGCTAACAGATGCCCAATTATGTCATCTGGTCAGCAGTTAATTGGACCTCAATGTATTTATGAAATGCCCCCTTTGTGAGAACAGGAAGAGTTTGAGAGTGACACAAAGGAAAGCTACAATTATCCAATGCAACTTTTCATTTTGATAAGACTATCCTGAAACTACTTACCTAACCTATGAGCTGACTGAAGGAGTTGTGTTCTATATCCAAGGTTGTCGACCTCATGGAAATAAAACCTTTGCCACAGAAGAACATGAATGTCCTAATACTTGCTTTTAGTCTGACTTAATGAAGCTAGTGTGACATAGCTGAGACTCAATAGCCAAATATGTGCTAAAAAGGCATATATGCATTTGAGTAATCAGTTTTATTTCTCTCTGCAGTAATTTCCATTGTTTTGAAATAATGGTTATAATTTGTGGATTCATATTTGAGTCCTTTGTGTATTTCTTTTACTACTTTAAAAAGAGCTACAACAAAATAATCAGAATGTATTATATTGTAGATGGCACAATGCACTTGAATTTTTTTTCAATATACTCTTGTTGCATATATTGTTCCATCTGAGACAGTCTATTTTTAACAGCCCCTTTCAGTTAAGCTATGAAGAGAGAAGAAGAAAAAAGCGAAATATCTAACTGATGGAACCTCAAATTACAGGCACACTGAACATAAGGAGTTAATGTATCCCACACAGTCCATAGCTCCGCACAGGCACTGAAAATGAGTACAAAAATTCTTCACATAGAATTCTTTTATCCTTAAGCATTAATTTGGAAGCTGCACTTAAGCTGAATAGAAATAGATAGGACTACAGTCCTGTGAGATTCTTTCATCACTTTTGAGCCATTGATTCTCCCAATATAGCTCTCTAAATTGCTAGGGATTGGTAAGCATTTTGCTGGCACAGCTCCCAATTTCAGCCATTTCACACAGTCTGCAGTTGTGAACACCTGCCACAAGCTGCAACACAAATCTTCACTTATTGTATTTGGAAGAACCTCTTTCCTTTTCATCTCATCCTGAAGGAATACAATGGAGACTAAATTGCTTGGTGCTGAAAAACACACATTAAAACCATAGTATATAATTAGCCTGTTCCTGTTTGTATTGAGAGTGATGCAGCACAGAAAAGGAGCCCTTAGCACTGAAGTTTGTAGATAGCAGAAAGAGGAATACTTTCATCTTTATTGTTATGCATCCTTGAGATATGAGCATCAATGTTGGAAGTTTGATGGGGACGCTGGTCCTCTTGATTGATACTGGTAACTGTAGTGAAATCATACCTGCAACAACCAAGAGTTAAATGTGGGTCCCTGGTTTCCCATTGTCAAAGGAGGAGGGCAAATAATTGTCCAAATCAGGATGGTAAATACATTGGAGGCAAATTTGCAAGAATTAGTGTTTCTGTGTGCTAGCCAGCTGGTGCTCCCAAGTACTGGAGGCTGCTGGTTTGCTATGTGCTGTTGAAGTAGCCTTGGTTGGTTGTAGGAGTGCATTCTATTGATGCACAGTTGGCTAGGATTTTCAGTGAGAGAATATTCAGGGTGAACGTTGGTGTGATAAATAAACATGCTGATTAATCCCTGATGATCAACGTATTGATTCAAGATCACAAGTTAGGATTCAAACAGAGAGGCAAAAGGCAGAAAATCTTCAGAATTTACTAGCAGAAGGTACCCATACCCGAAGCTGTGATCAATCTATTTCTGGACACTGAAGAAGGAAATAGAGATTAGGTGGGAATGAGAACCTGATGTACAGCATCAGCTGCGATTTTACTAAAAAACAGAGCTTACTCATGAGGTCAAATGGCTCACTCCTGCTTCTGTTACTCTATTCATCTCACAATAGAGTAAAACATTAAAGCAGCCAAGTAACTGATAATATGAGATTTTTTCCAAGATCAGGAGGTAGCTATGGGTTGAATAATTTTGATAAAGCAAATCAAGAGATTGGAACACAAACAGCAGCCCCATAGTAAAGCTAAAGAGAATGGACAAACGATGCTTCCTGCTAACTCAACTTGCAGGTTAACCTTTAGGGAATCCTGCACAAGGACTCCCAAGTCCCTTTGCACATTTGATTTTTGAATTTTCTCCCCATTTAGAAAATAGTCTATGCCTTTACTGTTTCCACAAAAGTGCACTACCAAACACTTCACTACACTATATTCCATCTGCTACTTCCTTGCCCATTCACCTAAAAGTCCTTCTGCAGATTCCGTTTCCTCAACACTATCTGCTCCTCCAACTACATTCATAGGGTTTGCAAACTTGGCCACAAAGCCATCAATTCTGTCATCCAAATCATAGACATATAAGCTGAAAAGAAACGGTCCCAATTCTGACCTCTCTGGAACACCACTAGTCACTGGCAGACAACCAGAATAAGCTCCCTTTATTCCCACTCTACGTTCTGCCAGTTAGTCAATCTTCTATCCATGCTAGTATCTTTCCTGTAACACCATGGGCTCAAAGCTGTTCACAATATTCTAAGTGAGGCCTCACCAGTGGCTTAAAAAGACTTTGCATTACATCCTTGCTTCTATTGCAATTCTAGCTCTTTCAAAATTAATGCAAACATTTTATTGATTTATTGAGTAAGACCATAAGAAAATGAACCTCAAAGTTCTATATGGTGAAATATATGTCACTTGGTAATAGATTTATTTTGAACTTTGAACTTTGCACTTGCCTTCTTTACCACCAACTCAACCTGCAAGTTAACCTATGAGGGACACTGCATGACAACTCTCAAGTCCCTTTGCTCCTCAGACTTTTGAAGTTTCTGTCTGTTTATACTATAAGATATTGGAGCAGAATTAGGCCATTTGGCCCATTGCGTCTGCTCCACCATTTCATCATGGCTGACCCAATTTTCCACTCAACCCCAATCTCCTGCTTTCTCCCTGTATCCCTTTATGCCCTGGCCAATCAAGAATCTATCAACCCCTGCCTTAAACCTCTATCCATGCCAGTATATTTTCTGTAATATATGGGATCTTATTTTGTTAAGTAGCCTCATGTGCAGCACCTTGTCAAAGGCCTAATGAAAATCCAAGTACACAACATCTACCACACCATCTTCATCCATCCTGCTTGATATTTCTTCATATTGCAACCGATTTCCCTTAAGGAAATTATGTTGACTTTGGCCTGTTTTATCATGTGTCCCCAAGTACCCTGAGGACTCATCCTTACCAATTGACTTCAACATCTTCCCAACCAATGAGGTCAGGCTAACTGGACTATAATTTCCTTTCTTCTGCCTCCCATAGAAGCCCATGGAAGAACGGGAAAGGGACGGAACACCAGAGGGAGGTGAAAAAATGGTATCTCCCAGTGGCCAACCATTTTAATTCCACTTCCCATTCCCATTCCGACATGCCAGTCCATGGCCTCCTCTACTGCCATGAGGAGGCCACACTCAGATTGGAGGAGTAACACCTAATATTCCGTCTAAGTAGCCTCCAACCTGATGATATGAACATTGATTTCACAAACTTCCAGTAATTGCCCCCCTTCACCAATCCCATCCCTGTTTCCCTCTTTCACCATTCCCCATTCCTGCTTCCCCCTCTTGCCTTATCTCCTTACCTGCCCATCACCTTCCTCTGTGCAACGCACCTTTCCATTTCTTCCATGGTCTTCTACACGCTCCAATCAGATTCCCCTTTTTCCAGCCCTTTATTTCTTTCACCTATCTGCTTCCCAGGCCTTCACTTCAACCCCACCCCCCCCCCCCCGACCCTTCCAGGTTTCACCTATCACCTACTACCTTGTACTTCTCCCTCCACTCCCCAACATTCTTGATCTAACTTCTCATATTTTTCCTCCAGTCCTGATGAAGGGTCTTGGCCCAAAACATCGACTGTATTTTTCCATAGATGTTGCCTGGCCTGCTGTGTTCCTCCAGTATTTTGTGTGCGTTGCTTGGATTTCCAGCATCTGTAGATTTTTTCGACTTCATTATAATACCATATCAATATGTAAGGGGATTAGGAAAATCAGGTTGCTGTCAGATCGCGAGAAAGGGAATTTGTTGAATGCCTATGAGATGGCTATTTAGAGCAACTTGTGCTTGAGCCTACTCAGGGAAAGGCTATCTTAGATTGGGTGTTGTGTATTAACCCAGGCCTTATTAGGAAGCTTCATGTAAAGGAATCCTTAGCAGGCAGTGATCATTGAATTCATACTGCCAGGGAGAGGGAGAAGCATAAGTCACATGTATCAGTATCACAATGGAATATAGGGAATTACAGAGGCTCGAGAGAGGAGCTTGCCCAGGTGGATTGGAGGAGGATACTGGCAGGGATAACAGGACAGTAGAGATGGCTGAAGTTTCTGGGAATAGTTCACAAGGATAGATAGATCCCACAGAAGTTGTTCTGAAATGGCAGGGGTAGGCAATTGTGGCCTACAAGGGAAGTTAAGGACTGCATAAAAGCCAAGGAAAGGGCATATAAGGCAGCAAAAGTAAATGAGAAGTTGGATGATTGGGAAGCTTTTAAAATCCAACAATAGGGAACTAATAAAGCTTTAAGAAAGGAAAGGAAAAAAATATGAGGGCAAACCAGCCAATAATATAAAGCAGGATATTAACAGTTCTTTTTTCAGTTATATAAAGAACAAAAGAGAGGTGAGAATTGATATTGGACCATTGGAAATGATGCTGGTGAGATAGTAATGGGACACAAAGAAATGTCAGAAGAACTTAATGGGTACTTTGCATCAGTCTTCACTGTGGAAGACACTAGCAGTGTGTCTGCGAGTGTCAGGGAGCAGGAGTGAGTGCCATTGCTATTACAAAGGAAAAAGTGCTAGGTAAACTGAAAGTTCTTAAGGTGGATAAGTCACGTGGACCAGATGGACTACATCTCAAATTCTTGAGAAAGGTTACTGAAGAGATAATGGATGCATTTGGTCATGATCTTTCAAGATTCCCTTGATTCTGGCATGGTCCTGGAGGACTGGAAGATAGCACATTTCACTCCACTCTTTAAAAAGGGAGGAAGGCAAAAGAAAGGAAATTATAGGCCAGTTGGCCTAACCTCAGTGGTTGAGAAAGTGTTGGAGTCTATTATTAAGGATGAGGTTTCGAGCTACTTGGAGACTAATGATAAAATAAGTCAAAGTCAGCATGGTTTCTGTAATGGGAAATCTTGCCTGACAAATCTGTTTGAATTCATTGTGGAAGTAACAAGCAGAATAGACAAAGAAGAGGCAATGGATGTCATTCACTTGGATTTTCAGAAGGCATTTCATATGGTACCACACATGAGGCTGCTTAACAAGATAAAATCCTATGGCATTACAGGAAAGATACTGACATGGATAGAGGAATGGCTGACAGACAGGAGGCAGAGAGAGGGAATATGAGGGGTCTTTTCTGGTTGGCTGCCAGTGACTAGTGATATTCCTTAGGAGTCAGTATTGGGATCATTACTTTTCACATTGTTTGTCAATGATTTGGATGATGGAATTGATGGCTTTGTGGCAAAGTTTACAGATGATACAAAGATAGGTGGAGGGGTAGGTAGTGTTGAGGAAGCTACACGATTGCAGCAGGACTTAGGCAAATTCGAAGAAAGGGAAAAAAAGTGGCAGATGGAATACAATGTTGGGAAATGTATGATAATGCATTTGGTAAAAGAAACAATAGTGTGGACTATTACCTAAATAGGGAGAAGGTTCAAACATCAGAGGTGCACAGGGACTTAGGAGTCCTCGTGCAAGACTCTCAGAAGGTTAATTTGCAGATTGAGTCTGTTTTAAAGAAGGCAAATGCCATGTTGACATTTATTTCAAGGGGAATAGAATATAAAAACAAGGGGATAATGTTGAGCATTTAGAAGACACTAGTCAGGTCGCATTTAGAGTATTGTCAACAGTTTTGGGCCCCATATCTCAGAAAGGATGTGTTGTCATTGGAGAGGGTCCAGAGGAGGTTCACAAGGATGATTCCAGGAATGAAGGAAATAACATATGAGGAGTGTTTGGCAGCTTTGGGCCTGTACTCACTGGAATTTAGAAGAATGCTGGGGGATCTTATTGAAAACTACCGAATGTTAAAGGAACTAGATAGGGTGGATGTAGAGAGGATGTTTCCTAAGGTGGGGCTAATCAGGACCAAAGGGCACAGCCTCAAAATAGAACAGAGGTAAGGAGGAATTTTCTTAGCCAGAGAGTAACGAAACTGTGGAATGCTCTGCCATAGACTGTGCTGGTGGCCAAGTCCATGGGTATATTTAAGGTGGAATTGATTGGTCAGGGCATCAAAGGATATGGCGAGAAGGCAGGTGTATCAGTTTGAGCAGGATCCAGGATCAACAATCGTGGAACGGCAGAGCAGACTTGATGGGCTGAATGGCCTAATTCTGCTGCTATGTTTTATGGTCTTATTCAATGGTTCCCCAAAATTATGCAGCTATTTACATCCTCTAAAGAGGACTATAGCCAACTCCCGGGTTACATAAGGGTGCCATTCCTGATAACAGTCCTGAGGAGAATCATGTGTTTTTTATAATTAGAGCAACACAAGGTGTTGAAGGAACTCAGCTGGATAGTTTACAATCTGATCACATGAACACTGAATGCTCCACCTTTTGGTGAACTGTTTCCCCTCAATCCCTTATCTCTCTCTTCCTCATCTTCTCAGTTCTTCCAATACTCACCCCAGCTCCTATGTCCTTTAACTTCCTCCTCCACCTACTCTATCTGCTCACCACCCACATACTCCTGCCAGTGAGTCTCCTCTGCTTCAGTTACCGATTGCTCTCCCCATTTCCATCACTTGAATTTCACTTCATCTACCTCTCCTGTCAGATTCCATCACCTTCAGTCCTTTTAAAAACGCAAACACACGGAAATCTGCAGATGCTGGGAATTCAAGCAACACACACAAAATGCTCGCAGTCCTGACGAAGGGTCTCGGTCCGAAACGTCGACAGTGCTTCTTCCTATAGATGCTGTCTGGCCTGCTGTGTTCCACCAGCATTTTGTGTGTGTACCTTCAGTCCTTTGTCACCTTCGCCCATCACCTCCTAGTTTTAAATTAATATTTCCATTCTCCTCTCCTCCACCTGTCCATCATCCCTCCACACCTGGATCCACTTGTTGCTAGCCAGCACTTGCTCCACTGCTTGCCACCATCTTTTTTATGCTGGCTGTCTCCCTTCTATCATTCAGTCCAGGTGAAGAGTCTCGATCCAAAATATTGACTGTCCATTTCCCTCCACAGATGCTGCCTAACTCAATGAATTCCTCCAGTATCTTGTGGTTTGCTCCAGATTCCAGCATCTGGAGTCTCTTGCATATCCATTTTCTACAACTACCTTTATCATCTGCACTTTCTGTAATTCTTTCATTTCATTGAATGATCACCTGAACAAGGTTCAATATTAAACTATTGAATTATATATTATATCTAGTCATTAATGAATACCATGAAACATTTTATTATAATTAAAAGCTTAAAAATGTTTTCAAAATGTATGAGTGAAATCAAGTCATTTGTAACTTTGTTCATTTTGGTAAATGCTATTTTCTATCATAATACAACAGGTTCTGTCTAGTCAAGGACTTTCAAAGTTACTCTTGGCTTCCAACCACTTTTATTTTATCCAACAACTGATGTAAGGCTAATTTTTCTGCTATGTCTATTTTCTCTTTATCCTTTCTTATATAGTGGTATTTCATTTCCTGTGCAAAACACAATTTCCACCATCTGCAGAATCTCTCGTGTTTTTTGCTTTTTCTGTCTTCTAATGTATTGGGACTATTGTCAGGGCCTACAAGCCTAGTAAGTTTATTAATCCTTGGAGTTCTTCATCCCGTGCAAACTTCTTTGTCATCTCCTCAGGGAGTGTAACTGCTACTGTAGTACAAGCCCCGATCACCTCTATTGGTGCTCTCTCCAATAGTGAAAGGAATCTGCCACGCATCAGGTGTTAGCCTCAACTAAGGAAATGAATTAAACCCTACAGGGAAGATCCATTCTTCAGTGCAAAAGTTCAGAAAAGAACAATGATTATTTGAATGAGCTAGCTGTAGATATCTGCAAAATGTTACCTCTCTTAGGAGAAACACAGCAAGAGGAAACAAAATGGACAGTTAAATGGTTGTGTGGCTGTAAGCTGTCACTGCAGTGGAAAGGACTTGCAGCCTGCCCAAATTATGGCAACAAGAAAGGAATTTGCCAGACAACAAGTTAAAGTTACAATATGACATACAGTACAAAACTGGTTTTGTGGGGAAAAAAAAGCCCTTTCTCTGTTGCAGGTATATTCACTTAAGTGTTTTGATCCCTGATCTGGATAATTCTAGTCTAATTTAAAAATAGAAAGTAAAAAAAAATCTAATCAGATGGCATCACAAGTCTTTTTCAAATTGCTTTTTATGTGGAGACTCCCTCAAATATTACCATGTTCGTCGAGAAAACCTGTCCTAACTTCAGAAAGAAAGGACAAGTCAAACAAAGTTAAATAAAAATAGAATTTGCCAGACTCAGTAGATCATGTAGCATCTTAAAACTAAGTTTGTGGACTCAGAACAGTACATTTCCAGGAGCTTATCTTTCTTCATTGTTTCAACCTTCTGGCATCTGTAGCCTTTTGCTTAAAGAAAACAGAGATATACTGACAGAGAAAGTTTTCGTGCCATTAAGTCAAACATAATACTGATTGCATAACACATGAAAACCAATGATATGGAAGACCTCCTTGAAGATGAGAGCCCTTGATTTGTAAATATTTGACATAACTCAATGACTTATTTTAGTCTAATGAAATGTATATGTAAAGAAAGCAAAAGAAAAGAGGCAGTATGATTCCTGTTCACACTGAAGGTTGATAACCAACAAACTCTATAGAGCAGTGCAGCAGAGGAACAGGACCTTCACGTGTCTATCAACCATGAGGCCTACCTAATATAATCCCATCTGTCTGCACAGGGTCTATATCCTTATGCTCCGTCTGTTCATGTGTCTGTCTAAATAACCGTTCCTATACTTTGCAATTTTAACAAAAGAATACTTTCTCCACTTCAAAGCACTTTTCTGGTCATTTTTAATCTACAATTTAGTTACAGTATATAGTTCCGCATCCATGGCAGAGTTTAAATCCCCTTGGCCCAGTCAGGAGGCCTTAGCCTACACTTCGAATAACTTCTTCTGGTTCCATGGTGTAGTAACCTCCTGAGCATAATATGTTTCCTGTATCAAGCATTAATAGCTTTAAACCATAGAGGATGTTCAGCATTGAATAGCTTCCTTTGTCATGTCCTTCAATAAACGCTATTCCAAGTCTAAGCAGAATACACCGAGCGTGGACGAACTTAGAATCATAAATGAGAGGTCATGATCCTTCATTGGCAGAATTATGCAGCAGGAATAAGAATGATCAAAGCTGTTTGACAATTAAGTGCAGTGAAGCAATGTGGCACTTCTCAGCAATTGAAAAACATCTTCCAAGAGTAATCCTCAACCCACTTGACGTAGCAGCATGATTGTATGCCATATGCAGCCCAGGTCAAGTGTGCAGCAATGTCATCAGCTGCAAGATCACAAAATTCAGCTCCATATACCAGAGGAAATGATGGGGCAGATAAAAAAAACAACAATCGTCAAATGTCTTGAGAATTAAAGATCCTTTCTGAAGCTCCATCTGTGAGGAGAAGGAGGACCTTCTCCAGGTTTATGATGTCCTGGATCTAAATGGGGTGCCTCCCATCCTGGGCTACTTCCAATTTCAGGTGTTTTCACCCAAAATACATAGATGAAGCAGAATCAAAGAAAATGGTGATACTCTTTTGCAAGAGGGTGAATATAAAGTGTGTGTGAGACTGTGGGAGAGTGAAGAGCTGTGGTTGTATCTAAGCAGACAACACTATAAAGAAGTGTTATTTAATAGCATTATATGGTTTATCTTGGTGTAACTAGCGAAGTCATGATATTTCTTTTTGCTGTAATGTATAGGGCGCATCATTTCACAGGATTAGGACCTCTGCCACTACTGCCGAGATTTTTTTTGCAGTACCTTAGTGGATCTCCTGCCCGCAGTCTTCCTATGTCACCCTAACCCGCCTACTCTGCCCATCTTGACAGCACACAAGACCCCATCCTTTATTGTAATTTCCTAACCGTCCGAGAAGAGTTTATTCATCATATACACCATGAGAGCAGAGATCCTTTTTTCAAAATAAAGTTTTAAAAATTAAAAATCCTTTTGATGCTGAGATAATTGTTGATGAAAACAAAACAATCTTACTTCTTTAAAAGTGAATAATTAAATTTATGAGTTCTATGTTCTTTAGGTTACAAATTCACCTTCCTTCACAGTTTTTTCCAAGTTTATTTCTTAATCCTTAGACTTTATTCACTCGTGTCCTATTGTTTTCTATTATTTACCAAGATGCCCACTGAGTGTGGAAGCTAGATATGGAGCATTGTATTACTGATGGGATATCTATAATCTATAGCCAAATTCTGCTAACCTGTAGTGATTAGAGTTTCCACTCACAAACAAGACAAAATTTGCAGATGTCGGAAATCCGAGCAACACACACAAAATGCTGGAGAAACTCAGCAGGCCAGGCAGCATCTATGGAAAAGAGTACAGCCAACGTTTCGCGCCGAAACCCTTTGGCAGAACTGGAGAAAAGAAGATAAGGAGTAGATCTAAAAGGTGGGGGGAGGGGAGAGAGGAACACAAGGTGATAGGTGAACCCTGAAGTCAGAAAGGATGGAGACTGCTTCGCTGAGCACTTACTCTCTGTCCGCCTGAAAAATCGGGATCTCCCAGTGGCCACCCATTTTAATTCCAGTTTCCATTCTGTTATGTCAGAATCAGAATTTAGAATTCTCCTCCACTGTCAATATGAGGCCATGCTTAGGTTGGAGGAACAACATCTTGTATTCCATTCAGGTAGCCTCCAACCTGATGGTGTAAAGATCGATTTAGAACATAGAACGTGGAAATCTATAGCACATTACAGGCCCTTTGGCCTACAATGTTGTGCTGACCATGTAACCTACTCTAGAAACTGCCTAGAATTTCCTTAGTGCATAGCCCTCTATTTTACTAAGCTCCATGTACCTATCTAAGAGGCTCTTAAAAGACCCCGTTGTATCTGTTTCCTCCACCACCATCAGCAGTGCATTCCACACACCCATCACTCTCTGTGTGATTTCTCAAACTTCCAGTATCACCCACCACCCCCAATCTCCTTCACCATTTCCCATCCCCTTTTCCCTCTCTCACCTTATCTCTTTGCCCACCCATCTTCTCCCCTCTCATGCTCCTCCTCCCCTCCCTTTCCATTCTTTCATGGCCTTCCGCCTCTTTCACCAACTTACTTCCCAGCTCTTTACTTCATCCCTCCTCTTTCAGGTTCACTTACCACTTTGAGTCTCTCTCTCCTCCCACACCTTTTAAATCTACTCCTCAGTTCTTGTTAAGGAGGACATAAATAATCTTCTGCAAATAGTAAAGGACCGAGGGTCTAGTGAGATGGAGGAACTTAGGGAAATACATGTTAGTAGGGAAGTGGTGTTAGGTAAATTGAAGGGATTAAAGGCAGATAAATCCCCAGGGCCAGATGGTCTGCATCCCAGAGTGCTTAAGGAGGTAGCCCAAGAAATAGTGGATGAATTAGTGATAATTTTTCAAAACTCCTTAGATTCTGGATTAGTTCCTGAGGATTGGAGGGTGGCTAATGTAACCCCACTTTTTAAAAAAGAAAGGAGAGGGAAACCGGGGAATTATAGACCGGTTAGTTTGACATCGGTGGTGGGGAAAATGCTAGAGTCGGTTATCAAAGATGTGATAACAGCACATTTGGAAAGAGGTGAAATCATCGGACAAAGTCAGCATGGATTTGTGAAAGGAAAATCATGTCTGACGAATCTTATAGAATTTTTTGAAGATGTAACTAGTAGAGTGGATAGGGGAGAGCCAGTGGATGTGGTATATTTAGATTTTCAAAAGGCTTTTGACAAGGTCCCACACAGGAGATTAGTGTGCAAACTTAAAGCACACAGTATTGGGGGTATGGTATTGATGTGGATAGAGAATTGGTTGGCAGACAGGAAGCAAAGAGTGGGAGTAAACGGGACTTTTTCAGAATGGCAGGCAGTGACTAGTGGGATACTGCAAGGCTCAGTGCTGGGACCCCAGTTGTTTACAATATATATTAATGATTTAGACGAGGGAATTAAATGCAGCATCTCCAAGTTTGCGGATGACACAAAGCTGGGTGGTGGTGTTAGCTGTGAGGAGGATGCTAAGAGGATGCAGGATGACTTTGATAGGTTAGGTGAGTGGGCAAATTCATGGCAGATGCAATTTAATGTGGATAAACGTGAGGTTATCCACTTTGGTTGCAAGAACAGGGAAACAGATTATTATCTGAACGGTGGCCGATTAGGAAAAGGGGAGATGCAACGAGACCTGGGTGTCATTGTACACCAGTCATTGAAGGTGGGCATGCAGGTACAGCAGGTGGTGAAAAAGGCAAATGGTATGTTGGCATTCATCGCAAAAGAATTTGAGTACAAGAGCAGGGAGATTCTACTGCAGTTGTACAAGGCCTTGGTGAGACTGCACCTAGAATATTGTGTGCAGTTTTGGTCCCCTAATCTGAGGAAAGACATTCTTGCCATAGAGGGAGTACAGAGAAGGTTCACCAGATTGATTCCTGAGATGGCAGGACTTTCATATGAAGAAAGACTGGATCGACTAGGCTTATACTCACTGGAATTTAGAAGATTGAGGGGGGATCTTATTGAAATGCATAAAATTCTAAAGGGATTGGACAGGCTAGATGCAGGAAGATTGTTTCCAATGTTGGGGAAGTCCAGAACGAGGGGTCACAGTTTAAGGATAAAGGGGAAGCCTTTTAGGACCGAGATGAGGAAAAACTTCTTCACACAGAGAGTGGTGAATCTGTGGAATTCTCTGCCACAGGAAACAGTTGAGGCCAGTTCATTGGCTATATTTAAGAGAAAGTTAGATATGGCCTGTGGCTAAAGTGATCAGGGGGTATGGAGAGAAAGCAGGTACAGGGTTCTGATTTGGATGATCAGCCATGATCATACTGAATGGTGGTGCAGGCTCGAAGTGCCGAATGGCCTACTCCTGCACCTATTTTCTATGTTTCTATGTTTCTCCAGTCCTGCTGAAGGGTTTCTGCCCGAAACATTGACAGTACTCTTACAGTCTTTTTCTAGATGCTGCCTGGCCTGCTGTATCCCCCCAGCTTTTTACATGTGATTGGGGTTTTGTCACTAGGTTTAAGAACCAAATGGTGGAAGGGAAGTAGCTGCTCCTGAACTTGGGTGTTGTGGGACTTCAGGTTTCTGCCTGATGGTAGCTGTGAAAAGTTGGCATGGCTCAGATGGTGGGGCTCCTTGATGATGATGTGGCCTTCTTGAGGCAGTGCCTCCTATAGACAGTACAAATGGTGGGGTGGGGTACGTCCGTGATGTACTGGGCAGAGTCCACTACTCTCTGCAGCTTCTTCCATTCCTGAGCATTTGTACTCGACCATGATGCAGCCAGACACGATATTTCCAATAGTACATCCAAAGAAATTTGTCAGAGTATAGATGTTGGAGTTAAAGAGGTATTCGTACTATAGAGTGGGTAGCCCGAGGCATTTACACAGGGCAGAAATGAGTAATACAAGAGGCTTCATTTTAGGGTGATAGGAGGAGAGCATGGGGGAGAATGACAGTTGCACAATTTTTACACAGAGTGGTGAGTGTGTGGATCGCTCTGGTAGAGACAGGTACATTAAGGACATTTAATAAAACACTTAGATAGGCATATATGTCAGAAAAATGAAATGTAATGTAGGAGGGAAGGGTGAAATTGAAAAGTTAAAAGTTCATGAGCTGTAGGATCTCAACTGTGCTGTAAGGTTCTATGTTTTATGTTCTATGTTCTAATGTTGGGTAACAATCCAAACCCCCTAAGAAAGTAAAGTCCTAGCACACTTCCATTTACTCTGTTTCCTGTTACCTGGTCAATCTTCTGTTCACACCAAAGGTTCATTTTATTATCAAAGTACAAAACTCTGAAATTCATCAATTCTCCATAACATTACCTTTCATTTTCAGTAGTAACCTCTTCATGTGGCACTTGAAATGCATCTGGAAACCCAAGTTACTACTTCAAAAGGTCTCAAATAAATTGGCCAAACTTGATTCTTCAAACTAAACAAGTAAGCAAAGTCCATGAAAAGTGAAACAGTCAAGGACTGCGACCCTTCACTTTGATTACAACGATTACTTAATCAATCTCCTACAATTTCCTTAATAGTATTTTCCCTCAACTGATGTAAAATTAACATGCACCTTGCTTCCTGCTCTGTGTTCCTGTATGCTTGAATACGAGACACATACAGGCTACAGGAAATTTCTGCAAATGGTTGGTTTTGCTCAAGACCAGTACCAACACTGTGAGCTTCACTTTCTCTGTAATGGTAACAGAGCACATTTCTTCAAAAGGTATAAACATTTTGTTTTAGTCATAGAGATATAGACATAGGATATAGACCAATCCTACCTTAATCCAATTTTTAATTCCCCCACCACTCTCATCAGCTCTGCACTAGGGGAAACTTACAATAAACAATAGCCTACTATCCCATATGTCTTTGCAATGTGGGAGGAATCCAAGCACTCACAGCAGAACCAGGTAGACCATGCAAACTTCACACATTTAGCACTCAGGGATCATGATTCCGGATTGTGAGGCAGTGGCTCTACTTGCAACACTACTAAACTTTCTCATTGAATTATATTTAATAGCACCTTCTGCAAATAGAAGACTGGTATTTTAAGCATTAATTAACTGGATGGAGATTTTCTAATTCCATCCCTAAAAGATTAATTGTCGGCTAGATTCTTTTCTGGCTCATTGCTTCTATAGATTCCATTACACAAGAATTTGTTATTGTCAGTGGAATTTAGTTCATTCTTCATCCTGCAGGAAAAAGACTAATTGGCTATTTGTGATCATTGATGAATCAGGTTTTCTTGCAATTAATCTGCTTACTATTTTTAGATATAATTAGATTTAGACTTAGTTAAAAACAAAATAAAGGAAAAGTCAGTACAAGTGATGTACAGCTCCAAATACAAGTTATCCTGAAACACAAGTATGGAATTGATAGAAAAAATATATTTCAATATAAATGTCAAGGAATATCATAAATAGCAGCAATGTGCAGTTTTGGCCTGTGTATTTCTATTAAGACAGAACAAACATTTACAAAGCTGGGGCTTTGCATACAAAGTGGTTGGTAACTACTGACAATTAGTTTACTACAAAAGAAAATTGCTTTGACTCATTTTGTGGGTGGATAAATAATCAAATACCAACTAACAGAATAGTAATATTTGATCTAGAAATGTCTGTGTGATTAACAAAATATTCCTGCTGGGAGAAACTCTGGAGCAACTTCAGGTATAGGTCTTTTTACTTCATTAGCATGAGTGCACAAAGTACAATCAAAAGCAATTGTATTATATAATTGCCACTTGTGCAAAACTCAGGTTATTACAAAGAAACATAAATAAATCCAAGATAAAAATATATGCTCTGGACCAAGGAAATCCAGACAATGTTTGCTAATTTATGGACTGGCCTCCCAAAGCATTCTGATATTTTAATCCATACCAACCCTAAAGGATTGCACATAGTGATATAACACATTGAAACAATATCCTAAGAGGTCTTTTCAGGGTGGATTCAGAGAGGATGTTTCCTCTTGTTGGAGAATTTAGAGCTTGGAGTCACTGTAGGTATAGAGTTGGCAGGTATGCAAAGTTGGAGTTACAATTAAAGCAGCCATCTGATCTCACTGAAAAGCCCAGCAGGCTTAAGGACCTGTGTAGCCTACTCCTGTTCTAAATGCATATAGCTGTAATTCTTTTTTCTGCCATCTCCTTACATTTCAAAAATTGGAGCAACCAACCTATTCACTTCCGATACCAAAGATCCTCTTCCAAACTCTCCAAGAATGTTTGGGAGTGTACAGTGCATTGTGGGGTAGGAACAAGAGAGAGCGAGGCAGGTCATGGGTGAAAATATGGCCTGGTGTATGATGGAGAGAATGCTAATAAGGAAGTATACAGGTAAATCAGTAATTATGGAAGTTTAAAAAAGGCTCCAACCCAGAGATAAATGGATATCTCGGAACTTCCTGCAACTCAGCCAGGTTGAGGCCTTTTAACTAGCAGCAAAGCAGACTTCAACCTGCTGTGATCTCATGTGGGCCTTAAATCATTCCTGAACTTTATCAAGTGGTGATAAGTGAGCATTACAAACTGGTTGATGTCATGGGCACTAAAGAACAGGCTATAATTTCAGGCCACTGTCCTCTGCTCCATCCTGAAAGTCACTTTTGAAGCCCAAAACTTTTCAGACAGAATTTAAGTACTGAAAATCCATATGGATGAGAGTTATAAAGGGCTATGGACCAGAGGATAGACTGATGATTGGAAAACAAGAAACTTAAACATTGAGACAAATGACAAGATAACTACATCTGATCAAAGCAATTTTTGATGAAGTAGAAATTTTCTTCATTTTTCAGAACATAAATATAAAAGAAGCATTTGGAAAGAATCTGCACCCCCCAAAAAAAAAACCTCCAGTTCTTATTTACAATTGAATCCAGATTCAAATTTAGGCCATAAGATATAGGAGCAGATGTAGGCCATTCAGCCCATCGAGTCTGGTCTGCCATTCAATCATGGCCTGATCCAATTCTTCCAGTCATCCCCAACCCCCTGGCTTCACTCCATACCCTTTGATGCCCTGGCTAATCAAGAACCTATCTATCTCTGCCTTAAATACACCCAATGACTTGGCCTCCAAAGCCACTCGTGGCAACAAATTCCAGAGCTTTATCACCCTCTGACTAAAATAGTTTCTTCGCATCTCAGTTCCAAAAGGACGTCCTTCAATCCTGAAGTCATGCCCGCTTGTCCTGGTCTCCCCTACCATGGGAAATAACTTTGCCATATCTAATCTGTTCAGGCCTTTTAACATTCGGAATGTTTCAATGAGATCCCCCCTCATTCTCCTAAACTCCAGGGAATACAGCCCAAGAGCTGCCAGATGTTCCTAATACGGTAACCCTTTCATTCCTAGAATCATTCTCATGAATCTTCTCTGAACCCTCTCCAATGTCAGTATATCCTTTCTAAAATATGGAGCCCAAAACTGCACACAATACTCCAAGTGTGGTCTCACGAGTGCCTTACAGAGCCTCAACATCACATCCCTGCTTTTATATTCTATACCTTTAGAAATGAATGGCAACATTACATTCGCCTTCTTCACAACCAACTCAACCTGGAGGTTAACCTTTACGGTATCTTGTACAAGGACTCCCAAGTCCCTTTGTATCTCTGCATTTTGAATTCTCTCCCAATCTAAGTAATAGTCTGTCCGTTTATTTCTTTTACCAAAGTGCATGACCATACACTTTCCAACATTGTAATTCATTTGCAACTTCTTTGCCCATTCCCCTAAACTATCTAAGTCTCTCTAGGCTCTCTGTTTCCTCAACACTAACCGTTCCTCCACCTATCTTTGTATCATCGGCAAACTTAGCCACAAATCCATTAATACTTTAGTCTAAATCATTGACATACATCATAAAAAGCAGCGGTCCTAACACCAACCCCTGTGGAACTCCACTGGTAACCGGCAGCCAGCCAGAATAGGATCCCTTTATTCCCACTCTGTTTTCTGCCGACTAGCCAATGCTCCACCACACTAGTAACTTCCCTATAATTCCATGGGCTCTTATTTTGCTAAACAGCCTCATGTGCAGCACCTTGTCAAATGCCTTCTGAAAATCCAAGGACACCTTGCCTACTGCATCTCCTTTGTCTACCCTGCTTGTAATTTCTTCAAAGAATTGCAGTAGGTTTGTCAAGCAGAATTTTCCTTTTAGGAAACCATGCTGACTTTGACCTATCTTGTCATGTGCCTCCAGGTACTCCATAATCTCATCCATAACAATCGATTCCAACAACTTCCCAACCGCTGATGTCAGACTAACAGGTCTATAGTTTCCTTTCTGCTGCCTCCCACCCTTCATAAATAGCAAAGTAATGTTTGCAATTTTCCAGTCATCTGGTACAATGCCAGAATCTATTGATTCTTGAAAGATCATTGTTAATGCCTCCGCAATCTCTCCAGCTACTTCCTTCAGAACCCCAGAGTGCATTCCATCTGGTCCAGGAGATTTATCCACCCTCAGACCATTAAACTTTTCAGTTGTAATTTTCACTGCACAAACTTCACTTCTCTGACACTCTTGAATGTCTGGTATACTGCAAATGTCTCCCACTGTGAAGACTGATGCAAAATACGCATTCAGTTCCTCTGCCATCTCTGCATTTCTTATTACAATATCTCCAGCATGATTTTGTATTGGTCCTATATCTACCCATGACTCTCTTTTACCCTTTACATACTTAAAAAAGCTTTCAGTATCTTCTTTGATATTAGTAGCCAGAGATGGCCACACATCTTATTTGCCACAATGTCATAAATGAATTGGAGATTTTGAAAAAATTGCAAGCTGCTGTATTCAAAAGAGTAGGGCATGGACTGTCTTTCTAAAACTGTGTTTAAATGATGTGTTCAGACACTTTGAAGCCAGCACAAGGATTTGAGATTCACCTTTGAATTTAAAAATTCATTAGCAATTAGTAAGATGGCTCTCAAAAGGAAACTGCCTGAGACACTTTTATGTGCTTTTTGCCACTCTGATAAAATTGTCGAATGCTTCATTCAGTAATTAATTCAAGAATATTAGGTATGGTATTGCTTATTTGTCAGAAATATCCACAAAGTTTAATGAAGTCAGTCTTCAATTGCAAGGAAATGATGTGAATCTATCAAAGTCAACTCAGTCATTTCCACATTTCTGTCCAAGTTAACCCTATTTAAGTACAACATTGGTCATTGTGACCTTTTCCAGTTTCCGAGCCTCTCTGAATTGGAAGAGAAAGAAACAATGATATTGAAATATACTGTGCCCACCTGGGTAAGCTGCATGAAGACATGTCAGAGAGATTTCAGGATCTTCTCTTGTTCTAAATTCATCTGGGTAATAAATCCATTCCTGAACACTTGTAATGAGGAATTAACAGGAAGAATGGAAGGAGAATTGATCTCGCTACAAAATGATTTTGAGCTGAAGCCAAGATTCCAAACAAAAATCATACCAAGACTTCTGGCAGCAGAGAAAAATAATATCTCTGAATGCACTATGGAAAAAGGTTAAGATGTTCTTTGTTGCCTTTCCAAGATCATATTTAGTGGAA
The DNA here is from genome assembly GCF_048418815.1 of Hemitrygon akajei. Taxonomy (NCBI): domain Eukaryota; kingdom Metazoa; phylum Chordata; class Chondrichthyes; order Myliobatiformes; family Dasyatidae; genus Hemitrygon; species Hemitrygon akajei. Next base: position 52,626,149 of record NC_133124.1, on the reverse strand, counting down.
CACGGTTTCAGTACAGTTACCCAACTTCTTTCAAAGCAACAAAACAGACTGCAAATTACTGAACAGAGACTCCTGAGTGACAATCAGCCTGATTTTGAGAAGCTGATATCACTGCACAAAGCCCATCCATCTCACTGAAAGGTGAAGAAGCAATGAAGTAGTGAATAGTTGGACCACTAATGTACACTTTAAAATTGTTGAGGAAGATTGTTTTTACAATAATTAAAGAAATAACTTTATTTGTAGCTTTAAATAGACTTGATTAATTTTTGCAATTACTTGTCATTGCTTTGAATTTGCAGTCCCATTTTATTTCACCATGCATTGCAAATGGAAATTCTTTATAGTTTTTATTTAATGGTCAGAAAGGGAGAGAAGGTACAGGGAACGTGGTCTGGGAGGCAAAGGGGGCGGTAACCCAAAATAGTTTGTGAACCATTGCTTTGAACAATTCTGGCCAGATCTGACCAACAAGCACCAAGATCTCATCTGGTTGGCAGGATAAGGGCCCTATCCAACCACACCCTTCCTCTACAGACCTCATATCACCCACCCCCCTCCCCCACCAACGTACACTGCCCTTGGTCTGCGTGGTGAAGGGACAGTCACTCACTCCTTTGCTAAGAGAATGTGGAGACAGATACAAAGGCCCATGTCTAGTCCATTCTCAGCAGCTGCATATAAAGGATTCTCTGACCTATGTTTCTGCCAGGTATGCAAAGTGAATCAGACATTAAGTGCTACCGGCAGATCATCAACTCAAGTTTTGGTCTACTCAAAACTTGTTGGTCTTCCAGCACAGTGAGATGCCTGTAAGGGAATGCTGCCATCTGGCAACGTCCAGGCTGCAGGAGTACATGCTGAGGGATGCAATGAAGCTTGCTGAAACCACTGCTAAGACTCTGCGGGAAGGACCACAGTCTAAGGTCCTTCTGCTATTGAATATGAAGGGGCAGAGTCAGCTGAGGAAGCTCCTTGAATAATAAAACTCAGTGGGCCACTTGGGTAGCAATGGTGCCAAGTTTGTTTGTGTTTTTCTTTAAAAGTTTATATTACTGAATATAATGACCATGAATTTAAAAGACTTTTGCACTATTTATTTCTCTGTACTTTTTATGAATAAAGTCATTTTTGAAATATAAAATTATTAATATTTATATTTTGTAATATAAACTTTTATTTCAGAGCATTATTTTACACTGCTCTCAATCCATTTAAGATAAATATACTTGCATTTCAATTAAAGTAATTACATTAAGAAAATGCAGCTTCTGAAGTTATGAGACAAGGCTCTTTGGTTCATAACAACCCATTGTTTGGAAAATTGCTTTTAAATAACATGTATGAATCTTGTGCATGTGCAGATGACAGTGTGGATCTAGCTGGGATGAGATCTCGATAATCTTCCAAGTTGCAGAAAATAAATGCCAAAATAGCAACAGGATTAAAGGAGACTTAAAATAAAAGACATAAAATAATCCTGATTTTCAGTGCTTTCCAGTATTTTACATTAGAAAAACGTAAAGGTCATGTGCACACAAAAAAAAGGATCAAAATTCATTGGGAAAATTAGCCTTAAAGTTACAACGGAGTTCTGAGGGTTAAATTAGTTCTTGTGGAACAACAAAGTGAGAACAGAAATTAATATGATCAAGTGCTTTATCTGGCACGAGCTGGAAACGTAAATCGATGCCTTGGTGAACACAAAGAAAATGCAGCCTCTGGCAGTCAATTTCAGATTATCAGAGGCAGTTCAGTTGCTTTGCCTACACAATTCACATCTTAGTACTATATCCATTAAAACAAATTGATCTGAGTTTGACCTAGGAAATATATCATACCTCAGCTGTCACAGCACACAATTCAGAGATTTTCCAGGGAGCTATAACATCCATACAACAGCTATAAATCCATGTGTCTATATTTGATAATGACATCACATAGATCACAGAAAATTTTGAATATTGTACATTGCAGACATATCATCAGGCCAAGTGGCAAAGATTTGTTGGTTGATATCTTGAGATAAGCACAGAATTCCAGCCAGTTGCAGCATTTCTGTGGCACACTTGCATAGGAAAGAAAAATTATTTCTATATTTACTTATTTTATTTAGAGATACAGCATGGGACAGACCTTATGCCCCAAGAGCCATGCCACCCTGCAACCCACCAATTTAACCCTAGCCTAATCACAGGACAATTTACAACCAATTAACCTACTAACTGGTAAGTCTTTGCACTGTGAGAGGAAACCGGAGCACCCAGAGGAAACCCACATGGTCACACGGAGAACAGACAAATTCCTTACAGATGACGCCAGAATTGAAATCCAAACTGCAATGTCGTTGTGTACTTAATACATCAGTAGTATTTGAGAAATATTGTATATATATTTTTGATCAAATATTCTTATTCATTTAAATAATTAATTACCGGTTATATATAAAAATAAGTGAATTGCATACGTCATGACACTACTATGTGATACGAGCATGTCTCAGTAAATAAAGAACAAACTAAGACTCGCATCTCTGAGGCTTCTGTCTTTATCATCAAATATTATGTTCTGAAGTTATAAAACATGACAGTGGTGATGATATATTTTTGAAATGAACCTGAGACTGCTACCTACCTACCCACCTGTCAAAGCACAGCAAGATGTTCAAGTTTTTTAAAAAGCACCGCAGCTTGTGTTTAACGAGCTTCACTGATACATGAAAATAATGCAGGAACATTTAGAACTGAAATCATTGTTGGCTGCAGAATGCTTTAGGTTTCATGAGCGGAATCAAAAGGAAGGGGAGTTCATTTCAGCATACATGGCTGAATTGAAGGGATTGCCTGAGCATTGTCAGTTCAGTGATGGGCTTAATAATGCAATGAAAGATCACTTAGTTTGTGGAATTTTACAAGAAAGCATTCAAAAATGGCTTCTAGCATTCACAACTGACATTTAAAAGAGCAGTTGAAATATCTGTATCAATAGAAACTGCAGACCGAGACACAATTGAGCTGCAGTCAGGAATGAAAGGGAGCATGAATAAAACTGCAACAAATTGTGTTACTGTTAAAATCATATCAATGTGCTTTTAAAGGCAAAACTTGCAGAAATGCAACGAAGTTGGACACAAACGAAGATTATGGCGAGTATACAAAAATAAACAATGGACTGCACAGAAATGAGAAAAGGATAAAAAGTTCAGTTTCAGTTTCAAAATGAGCACTAACCTGCATGATGTTCATGAAAATATGATAATGATGAGAGTGACACAGGACCGAGTAGCCTTTAGATTTACAATGTGGAAACTAGCAATGGACAAACAATATGACTTCCATCAGAAGTGAATAGCAAATAAACTTAAATGGCACTGGCTTGGGCATTCCAGTTATTCCACAAAATAAGTTTGAATGGCAATTCAAAGACATGGAACTGAAGCTGGCATATATCCAACTAAGAACTTGTACTGGAGAAAAGATAACTCCTGTGGAAATCACATTGTAACTGTAAAATACAACAACCAACAAGCTACATTGGGCTTGTATGCGGTAGGACAGGAGGGCAAGCATTGTGGGATCGCGAGTGGTTGAGGCAACTACAACTTAATTAGAGATCTATCCATCATTTGCATGCTGCATCCCTTGCAACAGAGTCAACTGCAAGCAAATTAAGAAAGTTACTGGGTGATGCCATAACTGTCTCCATGCTGAACATCATAAACTGTTGTCCAACAGAGGACAAACAGGTATTGGTGCCAACCTCTGTGCCTCTGGCTAAAAAGCATATTGGACCAGGAAGGACCTTGCTGCTCAGAGAAATTGTGAAAGTGATGAAAACAGTGATCCGACTACAACAGTTTTTTGTCGACAACATATCTGAGAAAGCTTCTCATATGTTAATCAAACAGTTACTTGCAAAATTTGGCTTGGTTTTAAGCTGGAGGAGAGTTCAAAGAGCTTCAGGGAAGTTGCACGCATTCGGCCTTTGTGAGTATAAAGAAAAAAATCTACCGTACTCTGCATGCATTCAGGGTATTGCATGAATTTCAAGTGGGAGACAAAAAGCTGTGAAAGAAGATGCAATGACCAAAGCCCAGCTGGATGAATGGAAGGCCAAAAAGAAAGCAGTCAATGGAGATATGAAAACCGAGGATTCATCAGATGATGTTGTGGATGAGGAAACCAAGAGGAGGGATCAGATTTTAAAAGGAGCAATAAAAGGATTAAATTCCCCAGTGAAAAAATGCACCTTCCTAAGATCAAGATGCACACGCTAGAAAGAAGAATAAGCTGCAACATAACTTCCTGATTTTTGAACTCAATGCCTTAACTAATAAAGGCAAGCATGCTGTTTGCCTCCTTAACCACGCTATCAATCTGTGCAGCCACCTTCTGAGAGCTATCATCAACACTGTTAAGGTTATTGCCATTATCAGTGTACTGTCTCTTTGTACTTGACCTACCAAGGTGCAACACTTCACATCTGGCTGGGTCAAACACCATCTGCCATTTTTTAGTGTTCTTGGGTTTGTGGACCAGAAATCTCATGGCAAAATGGAAGAAGGTGTTCTTACAATGCTAAGTGTGCATCTTCAGACTCCTGTACCTCCTTCATGGTGGTAGTAATGAGAAGAGGGTATGGCCTGGGTGGTGAGAGTTTATAATGATGGATGCCACCTTTTTCACCCTTTCCACCACTGACCCCACAATGAGGACTGGTGTATGTTCTTCTGACTTAAACTCCATGAAGTCCACAGTCAGTTCCTTGGTCTTGCTGAAAGTGTATTGCACCTGCCCAGCCAAGAATACAATCACAACAGGACTGAAATCACAATGAGGACACACCAAACACTAATCCATTCAGGTAACCTGAACTACTTTGTGTAAAGATTTCCTCAATAACATTGAGAAAGTATACCACCTAATAATTATTTCTGGGTTATTTAGATAAAAAAATTACACGGATAGACATTTTTCCAAAGTAACATATTATAAATGCTCAGTGACGTCTACTTCCAAAATTTTGATTCACTGACAGATCTTTATAAAGGTAGGCATCTGGTTACATACAAGTTATATTCCTGAGAAATGTCTGCAAGCTGATTTCTCCATGTGAGAAGTATCCCTTTTTTATAGCTACCTCATCGCCAAATTGATAATGGGATGGGGAATACAGTACTGAAGTGATTATACTTGATTGCATCGTATATGACATAGTAGTAGTAACGTTATTAGAAGATATTCTAAGGTATTTAGAAAGGCATGGAGTGATTAAGGTTAGTCAGCATGGCTTTGTGCATGGTAGGTCATATCTAACCAATATTATGAAGTTTTTCGAGGAAGTTCGCAAGAAAGCGGATGAAGGCAAGGCAGTGGATGTTGTCTACATTGTTGATACCTTCAGATTTTTCATAGTTCTGGCCATTTCTGGTGTCTTCAAGCCTGAATGCTTGAAACCACAGTGAGCAAAACAATTCTAAATTGTTCTACTGATGCTCACCAACCATCAGTAACAAAATTTACTGCTTTCTGAACACAAACACATGCAAATACGGCTGTTTAAAATCTGTTCACTCTAATCCTATCTTCCTGTTGCATTGGACCCTTTCCAATTGGCTTAAGCTCAAATCGGTCTACCAACAATGCCATAACCTTTGTCTTCCATTCCATCCTGTCCCATATGGAAAATAATGCCTCAGGATACTGTTTATTGACTTCCACATAGCATTTAATATTATCGTCCCTCAGGAGCTGGTTGTTAAACTGTTTTCATTGGGTCTCAGAACCATTTTCTGCACCTGGATCTTGGACTTCTTGACAAAAAGATCATAGTCAGTCCATGTTGGCAGCAACATCTCTAACTGCATCATGCTGTGTCCTGGCACTCCCTAGAGCTGCGTGCTCAGCCCACTGTTGTTTGAGCTGCTGACGCATAACTGGACTGCTAGATCCAGCTCAAACCAAGTCATCAAGTTTGCTGAAGACACAACAATGTTGGCCTCAATAATGAAGATGAGATGGCAGAGAGGAGGCAGAGCTGCTTGTAGAATGATGTGAGCATAACAGATTACGTCTCAATGTGGATGAGACTAAAGAGATGATAGTGAACTTTAGGAAGGTACAGGCTGACCACTCCTCACTCCATGTAAACAGATTCCCTGTGGAGAGAGTTAGGAGCACAATGTTCATGGGAGTAAACTTAACAGATGATCTTACCTGGTCCCACAACACCACCTCTGTAGAAAGAAAAGCACAATAGCATCTCCACTCCCAATGGAGATTGAGAAAAGTGAGGCTCCCTCCAATCCCACTATTCTACCACTGTTTTTTACAGGAGCACCATTGAAATTGTCCTGACCAGCTGCAGCACAATTTAGTGTGGGAACTGCAAGGCATCCGATCACAAAACCCTAGAAAGGATTGCAAGGGCTGTTGAGAGGATCATTGTGGTCTCTCTTCTACCCAACCGAGATTTTTATCAGGCACCCTGCGTATGTAGGGTCCTTTGAATTGTCAATGATCCCTCCCATTTGTCCCACAATCTCTTTGACCTCCTACCATCAGGCAGGAGATACTGTAGAATTAGGTCAAGAACTATTATGATGGAAAACAGCTTCTTCCCCCAGGCCATGAGACTACTGAACACCCTGCCACCACACAGATCTCATCACTTATGAAGCACCAGTGGCATTATACCATTTATTTTTTAACTTGTGTTGTAATAGTACTTTAAGCTAATTGTCAATCTTCTGGAATATATTTTATTATTTATTCATAGTATTATTACTCTATCTGTTGTATGTATTATGTTATTGTGGTGAACTACATATACCTGTCTGGACATGCCCCCTGCTGACTGCTCCTGTGGCTCCTCCCACAGACCCCGGTATAAAGGTGATTGAGGTCTGAGCCCGGCCTCTCTGTCTCCAGGGTGTAGTATGGTGGTCAACCACTGCTTGTTCCTTCTTCCAGTCAATAAAAGCCGATATCTCGCCTTTATGTCTCAGAGAGAGTTATTGATGGTGCATCAATTTTATTGACTGGAAGTTTTAAAACATGATTGAGGTCTGAGCCCAGCCTCTCTGTCTCCAGGATGTAGTATGGTGATCAACCATTGCTTGTTCCTTCTTCCAGTAAATAAAAGCCGATATCTCGCCTTTACATCTCAGAGAGAGTTATTGATGGTGCATCAGGTATGTACCTTGGTCTGGGGGAACGTTTAATCTTTTCAAAATTTGCTTGGACTTGGATTTGCATAGTCAGATCATCCATAACCCAAGGAGCCCTTGTACTTTCTATAAATGTGCAAAATCATCCTGTCTCAAAATTTTCAAAAAGAATAAATGGTTGTGTAAACCCAACTCTAGTATTGCTGATCCCATTTGCAGCAGGACATTTACAACATCCTCAGAGGCATTGTGAAACATCTGACATGTCTAGTAGAGAGGTTACCACCACTACATGATTGTACTAGACAGTAATAATTTCCAGGAAGTAAATCTGTTTTGACACATACATAGATTTACTATCGGTTACAGTACGTAGATACTTGTGTCATAATGTAATAAACTAAGTAGAGGTAAGCAAAGGTGAGATCAGATCAATGGCTCTAAATACTCTATTAATACGATGCTCCTTCTGTCATTTCCACATTTGTAAAACACTAATTCTTAAAGATTGATTATTGTTATTCAAGAATACCACCATCCTTGTATTATGTAAGTGTTCAAGAGAATAAGGCAAACTAGGTAGACATTATGTAATATTTTTTATAAATAATTCATATGTTTCTATAGAAACATTTCCACTGTTTCTAGTCACAATGAGCAGACCAGTTCCTGTGTCAATAAGCATTGCACAAGGGCTTTGCAGGTGAGTATGCTGAGAGAAGCAATGAGAGATTGGGACAACTGTAGCATTTCTGTGGTGCATTCACTGTGCCTTCTAGCATCTGTGACAAGCTACACCCATAGCACTAAGCACTAGGCAACCACTATCTCCACAAGCAAGAGTCTAGCTGCAAAAATTCATTTATTAGGTACACTTAGACACCTGCTTGTTAATGCAAATATCTAATCAGCCGATCTTTCGGCAGCAAATCAATGCATAAAAACATACAGACATGGTCAAAATGTTCAGTTGTTGCTCAGACCAAACATCAGAATGCAGAATAAGTGTGATCTTAGTGACTTTGGCTGTAAAATGATTGTTGGTGCCAAACAGGGTGGTTTGAGTATCTCAGAAACTGCTGATCTCTTGGAATTTTCATGTGCAGTCTCTAGAGTTTACAGAGAATGGTGCGATAAACAAAAAACATCCAGAGTGTGGCAGTTCTGTGGACAAAAATGCCTTGTTAATGAGAGAGGTCAGAGGAGAACAGCCAGACTCTCAAGCTGACAGTAAGGGGACCCCAGCAACTCAAATAACCATGCATTACAAAAGTAGTGTGCAGAAGAGCATCTATGAATGCACAATGCATTGAACCTTGAAGTGAATGGGCTACAACAGCAGAAGAGCTCACTGAGTTCCACTCCTCTACTTAATAAAGTGGCCACTTTGTGTGCATCTGACACTCAATGGCATTACCACCACTGAGACTCCACCACAACATCCTGGGGTTTAGAACTGATCAAAAACCTAATGCGACCAGCCAGACAACAACTGACTACAGGACTGGGTCAGAAGCTGGTATATCTGCAACAAGTGACCCTTCCATATGCACAACCCTTTCCACAATCTCCAAGACATGAAGTCAGGGGTATGACAGAATACTCTCCACTTGCCTGGACAAGTGCAGCACTAATTGCATTCAAGATGCTTAATATCATCAAAGACTAAACTCCCTGCTCTACACCACATTGACCATCACTTTCTTCCACCATCATGGAACTGAGGCTGGAGTGTGTCCCATCTACATAATACATTGCAGTTACTCACCGAGAGTCCTCAAATAGCACTTCCGAACCTTAAACTTGTGGTTAAGATGGCACTACCAAATGTGTGCAACTGCTTAAATGGTAGTTATAAAGTTAAGAAATACAACTAAAAACACTTCTCCTGAGGTAAATTGTGTCAAACTATCACCGCACACAGTGAAAAGGTGATTGATAGCGAGTTTGGGGGATGAGCTGGGATAGTGTGTTACAGGATCAACACAAATGGAATGAGCCATTCGAAGAGGAGAGGTCAAGGCTGGGGCAGAGGAGTTCTGATGCTCATACAACTGGCCTGGGTGTGAAGTTGGATTATTCAGGGAGCCGAACTGATTTGAAGATCTTGTGAGTGGCTTCAGGCCGGGTGGCAAAATTGGGGCCCAGAGCAAGTCCTTAGGCAGTGTGGTCTAGGCCCCCAGCCCTTCGCAGAAGCCAGGTCCTAGTGCAAGGTACGATCCACTGTTTAGACAACTTAAATGCTAGCCCAGATAGACTGAAAAGACAGGGTATCAGGATCTAAGGTAAGAGCCAATTTCACTCACTCTCCGCGATGGTCTCTTCTCATTCCATGGCGCTGAGGCTATGAAGATTGCCCTGGCTGCTGTACTCTGTGCCCACTAATATGATGAACTGATGAGCCAGGCTTTGGGCCTACCCAGGGTTCAGATCCGAGCACTCAATTTGGTTTGTAATGTTGTTGTTCAATCGTTTGCATGAGTTGTGTGGCTTTTTTTCTTTCTCTTGCACATTGTGTATTAGTCTTTTATTATTTTCTTTAATTGGGTTCTTTTGGGTAATTCACTTTGTGGCTCTTTGTAAGTAAACAAATCTCAAGGTTGTATAATTTATACATTCTTTGATGATAAAGGAATTTTGTATTTCTACCAATAGAACTGCAAGGGCAGCAAGAGCAATGAGACACCACTGCTTGCATCTACCCCTCCAGGCCATGCACCATCCAGACCTGAAAAAACTTAATGGACACTGGAGTGGACTCACAAATGGTATTGAGAGAGAATCTTCACCAGAAAGACTGTAACATTATCAGAAGATGATTCACAACAAGGTTGGTCATTACTGCTGGCCTTTACGATGAACCTACACTTTGAAAAATGATTTAAAATATGTGCATAATAGCTTCCCAATTTTCCTTAATTCTAATCAAGGAGAATCTGCCTTTGATCGTCATTGCCTTCTAGCATCTCAGCATATTCTTGCTGACGAATCACAAGATTGATACCATTTGAAAAGAATTTATTTATTTATTTTGCTGTTTTGCTGAATTCACTGTTTTTAAATGAACCAAGCACTCAGACCTCATCTGCCTTTTGTTGCTCAAGCAAATTATTTTGGTTGTTGACAGCTCTGTATAAAATAAAGTTAATTCCAGCTGCTTAAACTTGTTTATCCACTTGCCTTAGAGTCATCAATGTCTATGAAATTATCCGTCAGGTTTTATGCTTTCCTCCCACAATATATTACAACAATATACTTTCAGAGACACAATTGAAAAAGGTCAAGCTCCTTTTTATTGAAAACACAATCCCTTTAAAAAGGTTCAGAGTTCATTTGGACATCTGTTTATTGTAATTCCTCAGGATGTCAGTACAAAATAACATTAAAGCAATCAGTTTGCTGGAAAGTTGGCCCATAAATTAATGTTATTATAGACTATGGGAAAAAAAGAACTACCTCCAAAAGCATTATTAAAAGTACAATTGAACAGCTGTGCATTTAATTTTGTATTAAATTGCTATTTTTCCCATCCATGAACGCGAAATAAGATTTAACGATGGCACTCTATCATGTACAATAGCTGGATTTTGTCATGAAAAGACTAATGTTCTTTTACAAACGTGGTGTGAATTAGCTATTTACTGCTCTTAATATCAGTTACAACAAGTCCATTGTATCTCCAAGTAACAACAGTAAATAGCTAATTCATACTTAATAGCTAATCAAGATTGCAAATCTCACTGAAAAAATGAATATACCACCCAGAAAAATGCAGTATTTGAAGTCATTCTGTTTTACCACTGATCTTCTTACTGCTCCTTCGAGAGTTCACCTGCATGCCAACATCTCACTAACCCTTAGTCCCTCGCACCCCAAAGTCTGATACCATCATTTTTCCATGCAGTGTCTTATTATTGTTTAATATAATTTTCTAGCAAAAGTAGTAAATTCACATCAGACTTCTGAGAAAACATGATAAATGCATAATTTGCCAACACAATTAATGCAGACTTGGACAACCTCTGTAAACTCCTCCAGCTTAGCAAGCCTTTAAGACTTCCGCACTCCTTCAATTTTAGCAACTTTTGCATTTGTGATTTTAATCAGTCTCTCATTAACAGCTGCGCTTTCAAGTGTTGAAGTCCTGCGCTCCAGAACCACCCATTTCAAGCCTTTTGTTATTTCCATGCAGACCAGAAAATAAACCTCTTTGACAGAGCTTCTGATCATCTCTGCTTGTACCTCTGTTTGTAGACAGGTGTGAAAAATTGTTATTGATTATGTCATCAAATCATTTGGGCTACTTTGAATCATAAACAGCACTAAATAAATGGAAGGTATTATGCAATTATTGAATACAATAGATCCTAGATGTCTAGTTTTGTTATGTGAATCATGAAAAATTACTTTTCTTTCTTATTTACATTCTTCATTTGGATTTATTCAGTGTTATGTTTTGACAGATCGAAATGCAAACTAGCCCAGGAAAAGATTTTACATGCCCATACATTGTGAAAAGGCAATGCCAGAGTATAGTCAGATGGACTGTAGCTTCTTTTCCCAAGCTCAAAACATTGCTCAATAAGGTGCAATCCTTGATGCTTCTTATTTCTCATCTGCATGCTACATCTTGGCAACATGTGGTTCCACTCTTCATCACACCACTTCTCCCATGATCCCTTCTCCAAATTTGAAGACTGACATCTATACAATGTCAATAGACAATAGACAGTAGGTGCAGGAGTAGGCCATTCGGCCCTTCTAGCCAGCACCGCCATTCACTGTGATCATGGCTGATCATACACAATCAGTACCCCGTTCCTGCCCTCTCTCCATATCTCTTGACCCCACTATCTGTAAGAGCTCTATCTCTCTCCTGAACGCATCCAGAGACTTGGCCTCCACTGCCTTCTGGGGCAGAGCATTCCACATATCCACCACTCTCTGGGTGAAAAAGTTTTTCCGCATCTCTGTTCTAAATGGCCTACCCCTTATTCTTAAACTGTGGCCTCTAGTTCTGGACTCACCCATTAGCGGGAACATGCTTCCTGCCTCCAGCATGTCCAATCCCTTAATAATCTTATATGTTTCAATCAGATCCTCCTCATCCTTCTAAATTCCAGTGTATATAAGCCCTTTCGCTCCAATCTTTCAACATATGACAGTCCCGCCATTCCGGGAATTAGCCTTGTGAATCTACGCTGCACTCCCTCAATAGCAAGAATGTCCTTCCTCAAATTTGGAGAACAAAACTGCACACAAATCTCCAGGTGGGGTCTCACCAGGGCCCTGTACAGCTGCAAAAGGACCTCTTTACTCCTATACGCAATTCCTCTTGTTATAAAGGCCAGCATGCCATTAGCTTTCTTCACTACCTGCTGTACCTGCATGCTTGCTTTCATTGACTGATGTACAAGAACACCTAGATCTCGTTGTACTTCCCCTTTTCCTAACTTGAGTCCATTTAGATAGTAATCTGCCTTCCTGTTCTTGCCACCGAAGTGAATAACCTCACATTTATCCACATTAAACTGCATCTGCCATACATTCGCCCACTCACCTAGCCTGTCCAAGTCACCCTGCATTCTCATAACATCCTCCTGACATTTCACACTGCCACCCAGCTTTGTGTCATCAGCAAATTTGCTAATGTTACTTTTAATCCTTTCATCTAAATCATTAATGTATATTGTAAACAGCTGCAGTCCCAGCACCGAACCTTGCGGTACCCCAATGGTCACAGCCTGCCATTCCAAAAGGGACCCGTGAATCGCTACTCTTTGTTTCCTGTCAGCCAGCCAATTTTCAATCCATGTCAGTACTCTGCCCCCAATACCATGTGCCCTAATTTTGCCCACTAATCTCCTATGTGGGACTTTATCAAAGGCTTTCTGAAAGTCCAGGTATACTACATCCACTGGCTCTCCCTTGTCCATTTTCATAGCTACATCCTCAAAAAATTCCAGAAGATTAGTCAAGCATGATTTTCCCTTCATAAATCCATGCTGACTCGGACTGATCTTTCTACTGCTATCCAAATGTGTCGTAATTTCCTCTTTTATAATTGACTCCAGCATTTTTCCCACCACTGACGTCAGGCTAACCGGTCTATAATTCCCTGTTTTCTCTCTCCCTCCTTTCTTGAAAAGTGGGACAACATCAGCCACCCTCCAATCCGCAGGAACTGTTCCTGAATCTATAGCGCATTGGAAAATGATTACCAATGCATCCACGATTTCTAGAGCCACCTCTTTAAGTACCCTGGGATGCAGACCATCAGGTCCTGGGGACTTATCAGCCTTCAGACCCAACAGTCTATCCAATACCTTTTCTTGCCTAATATAAATTTCCTTCAGTTCATCCATTACTCTGCTCTGAAGGGCAAAAAGCAAATGTCAGCAGAATGTGGAGAAGTACATACATGAATTAAAGTGGCCACACACTCTGAGGTGGCCTAGGTGCTTAGCTCTACATAGAGTACAGCAACAAAGCTACTCATGCAGCAATCCTTCTGCCTCCATCACCCTACACCAGGCAGACACACCAGAGGAACAGAACTCCATTCATCTCCATTCTGAAGATTTGGCAGGAAAAGACAAATTCAATTATCAGACTTTATTATATCAAGCTTCAAGTCCATCCTCCTGCCAAGACTTATCCTAGATTTGAAAATGTAAGTTAGTACGTAAAGCACAGGAACATATTACAGTCAACAGATACGGTAAGTAGTTGATTTTTGTTGAAGACATTGGAATGCTACTGAGTTACATTCTGTGCAGCAACATCCATAAGCTAGAAATTCCTATCAGCAAAAAAATAATGACCCTAGCAACAGCAGCAGAAAGTGCAGGCAGTGGGGAAGTAAGTGATCATTCCAATCTATACTGCTGGCAGCTGATACAAGATGTTGTAAGTGAGCAACAGCAACAGCATTTATTGATCTCAACACTGCTTAAATGGATTCTGAGGTGTATGGTTAGGGCTGCTACAATCATAGGATGCACTTTTTGCTATCCATGTCGTTCATCAATTGCAACAGCAGTATCATCTGCAGCAAAAGGGAATTCCAGGTAAGCATGTGAAGTCCCCAGGAAGAAACTGTTCCTCACCGGCTCATTCTGTAACACACAGAATGGGAATGGTACAGCTAACAGCTGGAGCAAAAAAACAACGGCAGATGTTGTAAATCTAAAATGAAAATAACATGCTGGAAGCACTCATTATCCATGGATCCATGTTCAGAGCGGGGGCATGCTAGATTTGAGCTGGAAAAATATGGTTGATGTTGAGGAGGACAAGAGACACATTCAACAGCAACCAAGCTGAATCAGACGGGAATGGGCTTCCAGATGTGTGAGATAATAAAAAGGGTGAGTATGCCAGTTCATCCCCCTCAGAATCGGAGCAACCTGGGCACCAACTGAAAAACAATGATCGAGGTACAATTTAACGGAAAAACAATGAGTAAACGGTCTGTTAACTAATATTGCATCTTACTCGGGGGGTTTTAGTCACCATCTGTAATTTGAACACTGCTAGACTTCATTTGGTATTTTGTACTCTCAAGAATGTAGGTATGGCACCTTGAAGCAGACCAGGTCCAGCTATCATTGCCGGAAGAGACAACCAGAGGGAACTTCAAACGAGGTTAAAGCATCGAGGCCTGAGAGTTAAAAATGAACCATTCAGCCCCACTTGAACCCACCCCGGCTGCCTGATTTGACCCACCTACTTCTTTTCTTGCTACTGCCTTCAGTCAGGAGGTGCAGGCAACTTGGGTCCCATGCTGCCAGGTTCAGGAGCAGTTATTGCTCTGGAGACATTGGGCTCCTGGACCAGCTTCACTCACCTCAGCGCTAAACTGTCTCCGCAGCCTGTGGACTCACTTTCTGGGACTCTCCAGCTCGTGTTCTCAGTATTATTTGTTAACATTTTTATTAGTCGCACGATTTGTGCTCTTTTGTATATTAGGTGCTTGTCAGTCTTTGTTAACGCGTGGTTTTTCATGCATTTTATCGTATTTGTTTTCCTGTGGGTGCTTGCAAGAACATGAATCTCAAGGCTGTATATAGTTTGCACACTTTGATAATAAAAGTACTTTGAACGTTGTACCATTAATAATTATGCTTCTGCTTTCTTTGGAAATAAAACAAGGGATACACTACATTCATGGTTCCCTAGAAGTGGCACTGCAGGTAGGTGGGGTGTTGAAGGCAGCTTTTGGAATGCTGGCCTTCATTAGTCAGGGCATTGAGGACAGATGAAGGGATGCTATGTTGCAGGTTTGGTCACCTCACTACAGGGAAGATGTCATTGAGCTGGAAAGAATGCAAAGGAGATTTATAAGGATGTTGCCAAGACTGGAGGAGCTGAGTTTTGGAGGAAGATTGACCAAGTTGAGACTTTTCTGAGGGGTATTTGACTGAGGTGTATAGTCATGAGTAGCACGGATAGAGTGAGTGCAGTCTTTTTCCCAGGTTTGAGGAATCAAGACCTAGAGGGCACATGCTTAAGGTGAGACAGGAGAGATTTAACAGGACCCTGAGAGGCAACCTTTTCACCCACAGGGTGGTCGGTATATGGAAGAGGAGGTGGTTGAGGCAGGTACATTAACAATGGTTAAAATTGTCTGGAAGGACAAATACTGAGGAAAAGTTTAGAGGAATGTCGATCAAATGTAAGTAACTAGGACTAGCTTAGATGGGAATTTTGGTTGGCATGGACCAGTTATGAGTCTAAGACACCAACATGACTTTCGACATTAGTAATGAGCTACCATTGCTCACCATAAAACTTTCCCACTGTAGCTATTCTGAGGCTGGAGACAAGGCTATCCCCCATTTTGTGGTGGGAAGGAGCTATGAAGGTAGGGACAAGAAGAACAAGTCCTTCCCCCAAAAGCAACACCTGCTTGGCTAAACGGCATCTCCATTTTTAAAACCAAAGTATGTCTCTGTACAGGTCCAGGGTTATCAAGCTTTTAAAACAATGTCATTTATGGATAAAAAAATTAAAAATAAAATAAAACTCTAGAAACAAGGAAACATAAAATAACAAAACCATAAGATACAGGAGCAGAATTAGGCCATTTGGTCCATCCAGTTTGCTCCGCCGTTTCATCATGGCTGATCCAATTTTCCTCTCAGCCCCAAACTCCTCCTTCCTCCCCATTTCCCTTCATGCCCTGACCAATCAAGAATCTATCAACCTCTGCCTTAAATATACTTAAAGACTTGGCTCTCCACTTTCTGGCTAAAAAAATTCCTCTTCATCTCCATTCTAAAAGAACACCTCTCTATTCTGAGGCTGTGTCCTCTGCTCTTAGATTCTCCCACCGTAGGAAAACTCCTATCCACAACCACTCTATCAAGGTCTTTAACCATTCGATAGGTTTCAATAAGGTACCCCTCATTCTTCTGAATTCTAGTGAACACAGGCCCAGGGCCATCAAGTGCTCTTCATATGACAAGACATTCAATCCTGGAATCATTTTTGTGAATTTCCTTTGAAACCTCTCCAGTTTCAGCACATCCTTTCTAAAGGGCCCAAACCTGCTCACAATACTCCATCATCCAATTCATTGACATATAATGTAAAAATTATCAGTCAACACCAACCCCTGTGGAACACCACTAGTCACCGGCAGCCAGTCAGAAAAGGTTTCTTTTATTCCCACTCTTTGCCTCCTGCCAATCAGCCACTGCTTTATCCATGTAGAATCTTTCCTGTAATACCATGGGCTCATACCTTGTTAAGCAGCCTCATGTGTGGCACCTTGTCAAAGGCCTTCTGAAAATTCAAGTACACAACATAAACCAATTTTCCTTTGTCTATCCTGCTTGTTACTTCTTCAAAGAATTCCAAGAGATTTGTCAGGCAAGATTTTCCCTTGAGGAAACCATACTCGCAATGGCTTATTTTATCATGTGCCTCCAAGTACCCTGAGACCTCATCCTTAATAATCGACTCCAACATCTTCCAAACTACTGAGGCCAAACTAACTATAGTTTCCTTTCTTCCATCTCTCCCTTCTTGAAGAGTGGAGTTACATTTGCAATTTTCCAATCCTCCAGAACCATTCCAGAATCTAGTAACTCTTGAAATATCATTACTAATGCCTCCACGATCTCTTCAGCCACCCCTTTCAGAGCTCTGGGGTGTACACCATCTGGACCAGGTGACTTATCTACCTTCAGACCTTTCAGTTTCCCAAGAACCTTCCCTCTAGTTATGGCAACTTCACACACTTCATTCCCCCTGACACCTGGAACATCCACCATACTGCTACTGCCTTCCACAGTGAAGACTGATAATCAGTTAATCCGCTATTTCATTGTCCCCTTTACTACCTCTCTGGCATCGTTTGCTAGTGATTCAATATTCATTCTCGCCTCTCTTTTACACTATTTATGTTGAGTTTTTAAACATTTTCTTATATAATAATTCTGTCCAGTGATTCAATCAAGCAAACCAGCATGTTCTCCTCTGATTCCGCCTACACTTGTCACTACCTAGGAAAGCAGCCAAAATAAAGAAAAACATTCCTACCATGGTCATTTTCTCATTGGGCACAAGGTACCACCAGACTCGAGGACTGCTTCTATCCTGCTGTCATCAGACTGTTGAATAGATTCCCCATACACTAAAAGATGAACACTTGATCCCACAGTCTACCTCTCGTGGTCTTGCACTTTATTTGTCTATCTGCTCTGCATGTTCTCTGTAACTATAATATTATATCTACTTTCTGTATTCCTTTTTAGTTAATGTAGTTAAGTATGGGTGGTCCCTCGTCCACCCAGAGATATTTATTCAAAGTGCTGCAGTGACCCATGTCATTGTCAATGATTCCTTCAATCGCTTTGAGTGTGGTCAGTCTACAGGAGTGGAATCCCTTCGAACCCCTACCACCAAACAGGAGGCAACGTAGCATTAGGACCAGAGCTGTTTGGATGGAACCAGTTTCTTGCCCCAGGTCACAAGGCTACTTAACTCCCTGCTATCATCCAGGTCTCATCACATATGAAGTGCCAGTAGTGTTACTTGTGTCATAAATTAACCTTATTTATTGTCAATTTATTTGTGGTAATATTACGCTGTGTGTTGTGTGTGGGAGTTGTGAGTATGTACTGTGTGGTACACCTTGGTCTGAAGGAATGTTGTTTCATTTGGCAGTATGCATGCATACAGTTGAATGACAATAAACTGAACATAAACTTGAACAATCTGCCTTGATGGTACACAAAAGCTTTTCACCATATCTCACCACATGTGATGGTAAAAAAAAACAATTGCAATACCAACAATGAATGTAATGTGTTGAATGGAGACTACTGTGCTGGAAAATTTAATTCTTTTGTAGTCACGCAATGAAATCCCTGGTCATTGATGTAAAAGGGTGAGTAAGAACAAAAGCCTATTTTTATAAAAACACCAGACAAGATGAAAGGCTTCAAATCAAGATGTGGTGACAATTTATTGTGGAAACTGAACTTTGAAACTTGCCCAAAGTTATGTTTTTACTTTCAACCAAAAAACATGATTTCCCCCAACAATTAAAGTAAAAGACAAAATAACCCAAATGTGAACAAAAAGAACTTAAAATGGTAATTTCAGGAAGGTAGTGGCGCACTTAGACACAATGGCTTCTACAGGATCAACCAAAGGGGCTATGGTCCTTTTAAAATGTATTTTACGATTGCAAAATTCGGCTGGACACTAAGAACTTAATGTATTGCAGATCTACCCATTTAGCGAGTTGTTTGCTGGCGGAGAAACTGAAGCAGCCGGACTTGGCGTGGACCATGATGCCGCCTGTGACACAGTATGAAGGAGCTGTGCTCTCTAATAGTGAGTGATTGCCTCAGTTGTTTTTCTTGTGAATGCAAGACCCTATTGGACATTGGTCGTGTGGAATGTTGCCGGTCCAATTCATTGGTTCATTGGTGAACAGCAAGGGTGGGTGGTGGGGGAGTTGTATGGCCTCAGCCGCAGCAAGGCTTAGTTAGACCTCAAGCTGTGGGGTCACCTATTTGCAGCTGCCCGGGGCAGGTGTTGGAATCAGGCGCTCCACTAGATTGTTGGAGGCAGTGTGGCATGGTCTCCATGCTGGGGTCGAGGTGGCACCCCCAGTGTTCACTTGGCCGAATACAAGCTGTGTTATTCTGACTGTAAACTGCTTCACGGATTCAGAGACTTGGAGTATATTTTTTGTGTGACTATACTTTACCGCTATCTTATATGTGCTATACGTGATTTGTGCTTGTATGAATGCTGGTACTGTGTTTTACACCTTGCCCCTGGCATAACACTGTTCATTTGACTATAAGATATAGGAGCAGAATTAGGCCATTTGGCCTATCGAGACTGCCCCACCATTTCATCATAGCTGATCCAACTTTCCTCTCAGATCCAATCTCCTGCCTCTTCCCGTATCTGTTCATTCGGTGACCAACCAAGAATTTATCAACCTCTGCCTTAAATATACATAAAGACTTGGCTTCTACAGCTGCCTGTGACAAAAAATTCCACATATTCACCACTCGCTACTAAAGAAATTCCTCCTCATCTCCATTCTAAAAGTGTGCCCCTCTTTTCTGAGGCTATGTCCTCTGGTCTTAGACTCTCCTACTATAGAAAACACCCTCTCCACATCTCTAGTTTTCTTTATTCCCTCTGTCTGTCTGTCTTTCTCTCTCTATCCCCTCTGTCTTTCTCTTGAAATGAATGCTAACATCGCATTTGCCTTCCTCACCACAGACTCAACACCAAGAAAATGTAGACAAAGTTTTATCGGTAATAAGAAGACCAGAAAATTCTTTAGATGCTTGTCTCAGAAACTGACAAGATTGAATCATCAATGCAGAGAGTATCAGTGGAAGAAAGGAAGTTGTACTGAAAAATGGTGGCTTTAATACAGATGGAGATGAGGCAATCAATCTTACTATACAACTCTGAAGCATGAGCTTGGAAATGATTCTGAGTTCTTTATTAAAGTTGGGTTTTGTTTAAAACTGAACTGAATTGATTAGATTCTTTGGCTTGGAATCGTAAGCACATATTTTGTTAACACATTGATCTGTGGTGTAAAATGACTGATAAATCGATTGAAACTTCCAGCTTGCATAATATATAATGTAACTGGATATTGTGAGTATTTATTTCATACCCTTATCCAAATGACACTAGATAGGCAATAGAGATGTCAAACATCACTGTACCTCCTTAGATATTGATTGCCTATACTGTTGCTGTATTGGCCATTGGACATATAGTGAGGCAATACTACAACACATATGATGAAAATAAGGTTCTAATTGAAGAAAACATGCTATCATAGTGTTTCATGAAGGTTCTAACCTTATCTGCACCAACAGGGGGAGTTCACTACCAAGGACAACAATGGACTCAGCTTTCATACAATGATGGACTTTCTTAGAAGTTTGCAGGCGATGCCTTTTATTTTAGCTGGTGGAGGTTCTACTTAGTTTAAGTATTACAGTGCCATGCAGCACACAGTCAGGATCCTGCTTTTATTCTCAAAAAGGCAGGATCTTGGGAATATGCTAAAGGACACTGTAATACAAACAGAAAATGCTGAAAATGTTCAGGCTGTATCTGGGAATGGGAAACAAGGATTACCATTTAACATTGGTGATCCTGCATCAGAACAGAATGTAGAAAATGGGGAAAGGGTGCATGGATGAAGAAATTGGAAGAAAGCTACAAAGGAAAAGTTAAATGACAAATGAGACTACATGAAAGTGTAAGAAGGGTGATAGTAAGGAATCAAATGTACTCTGCAGAGGAGCCAATGTTGAATTATAATACAACAGAAAATAATAAGAAATTAATACCTGAAATCTGAAAGGAATGTACCCAAAATAATAATCTGAAATGGTAGAATTGAAATGTTGACTCTGGAAGCTGTGAGGTACCTAGTCAGAATATGAGAAGTTGTTCCTCGAGCTTGTATTGAGGTTTGTAATAGGAGATCTGTCTGTGAGTGAGACACGATGTTAAGCATGGTAAAAGGTTTTGGTCACTGCATGGATTTTAAAGAAATATTCCAACCTTGTGCCTCTAAATTAGGTTTCAAGATTTTGTATTTGATATTTTGTTCCTCTCCCTGGGATGACATACAGCAACTGCTGAGAATTAGAGAGATTAATTTGATTACCTTGAAGAGATTCCCTTGTCACTTTTGGAGGTGGACTTTGTGGCACTGGGGAAAGGCTGGCATTGACTGTCTATCCCTAATTACATAGCAATGGAGGGCGACCATTTTCATAACTGCTGTAGTCCCTCATGTGAATTTTCTATGGTGCTGATGGGAAGGGTGGTCTGTGGTTTAGACTCAGTGTTGTTGCAGTAATAGCAATGTGGTTCAATAGGATGATGGAAAGAAACTTTCAGGTGCTCCTATATTTCTTCCACTCTTGTGTTTTACATAGCAGACGCTGAAAGTTTGGAAACTACTATTTGAATACCTTCATAAGGAATTATGGGGGTAAAGTAACTGAAGGATAAAGTAGTGGGCAGGTCAAAGACAAGTGCATCAGACTTATGGGAATGTCTACACATTGCTTTCCACGTCAAACATCATCCTGACTTGGAAATTATTTCACTTTTTCTTCGTCATGTTTTGGTCAAAATCCCGGAATAAATTAAGTGAAGGATAAAGCTGTTGACACAAAATGGTACAGGTACTGTGTGCAGTCTTATAGGGTGGGAGAAGTTTAGCAATGTACCTCCTAAGTACAAAATGATCCCATGTTCTTCGGATTGGCAAACTCTGAGCAATAGCATAAAGGTATCTGGTTTTAAAAATTAAGAATTCCAGGACATTAGAACTTTGGCTGTTCTTCAGATACTGTGGATCTGGCACATTGATGTTAACATTTTGAAGATTTGCATATGGCAGCCTTCTAACTTTAAATGGCAAATACATATAGTTTCACAAGCTGGTAAAATGTGAATGCATTCAATTGTTTTTTAAAATAGTACTTCAAATTTTAAATATTCTTAAACTTACTGAAACATCAAGATATTAGCTACACAGAACAATGAAATGCATTTAAATGAACCAATAATGTATATTACCCTATTTGTAGTCTTCTCTTTCACAATTCCCGTCCACTCATATGAATGTCTTTCCTGCTCTGGCAAAGTTTCATAGGCAGATTTCAAAGTGGAAGTGTTGCAAAAAGGAAGCTCACTCTACATTCATTGACTCCATAAATAAAAATGCATAACTCCTGCCAGCAGTGATGTATAGAAATTCTGCATTTACACATGCTGGTGTGAAAGTCTGAAACTTCCTCACAAAGTAAATGGTAGCATTTCCATACAAAACTTCTAACATTTTAGCATAAGATTCAATCCATCGTTCATGCAAAGTTGAGTGTACTTTGCACCAAAATGGATTGTTCCAGTTATGAATATTCTATATTTTTGTAAAGATAAAATATTCAAAGTTTAAAAGAACTCAATTTGAATTCCTTCTAACAATGAAATACAGTGGATTCCAGTTAATTAATCCAATTATTCCCTTCATTTATTTGGGACACTATGCCATTTAGTTGGGATGGGAGACGGTTACTAAACAGTTTCTAACTAGCGTCAGTCCTGTGTACTTGTGTGTCCTTTTGAACATTACACCACGCTTGGAGCGAACAGTTTTTAAATAGAGTCAGTTGCATGTGTATTTGCTCAAGAAGCAGTGATTTTTGTCACTGATAGATGGCGAGAAATAAGCAGTAAAACATTTTAGAATTGTTTTGCTCAATGCGGTTTCAAGCATTCTGGCTTGGAGATGCCAGAAATGGCTGGGAGTGAACATGAAATTATTTCACTTCAAGTCAGGAATTTCAGAGAATTTGAAGGTATTCCCTCTCATCTTGAATGCTACAGTGAAGATGAAGACTCGGAGAACACAATCATCAAAAGCATTGTATGAAGGCAGCCCATTATCTGCACTAGGATTTCAGCCCTAATTTTGTTCACTTACAGTCAATAAAAAGAAAATGGCAGTGTGTTAGTTGTCTGTCATATCTGACAATGACAGTGAAACCTGTGAGGGAAAGTTTTTAAAGCGGAAAAGCTGTTGCATGTGGTCAGTTTCACTCTTGACCTGGAAATCCGGGTCCAGTAGTACAAGTAATTGTCACAAACTGGGGCTTCCTTGGCTGCTGTGCATTACAATGACTTCTCCTATGTTTTATCATGCCCATCGCTCCCCATGAAGCATCACAGAACCGCCTTCCTGGGCATTGAACCTCGCTGTTGATCTCATCTGTCTACTACACTGGACTAGTACAATGTCACATGTCAGGACAGGCATGTCCCTATTTTGCTGGGGTATGAGGCCCATGGGTAAAGTGGTGTACCAGGGTGAGGCCACTGTCACATGCAAGCGGCTATGAGGAGCCACAAGTGAGAGCTGAGTGCCTACTGGGGAACAAGGGTGAATGAGCTATCCCAGAATGGTCACCAGAGATGCTACCCTTTGCTGGACATCCCATACACGTCAGTGTACACGTCATACACGTCAGTGTACACTGGATGAATTCCTCCATCAATAACTATTAGGAACTAATACACAGTTTTATAATACTTTAGTAGCATTTATAGTGTTCTAATTTGTTCTGTATTTCATTTAAATACATAATTTGTTATTCAGTTAAAAGTTCATTTGTCCTTTTTTTAAAAAAAAATATTCAATTTTAACTATTTCCATAAAACTTTGGCTAATTGGGGCAGCTGCTTAATTGAACCAAAATGTACTGGTCCCTATATGTCCCAATTAACTGGAATCCACTGTATTACAGCTATTTTAACCACTATTTAAAATAAATGCACGTGTTGAAGCCTAAATCACTAGCCACCTGATGTTGCATCTGGTTTCTCCACTGTATTGCTGGTTTGCCTCCAGAACTTTGACCATTTGTAGATTCAGCAGTTTCACTAAAGTGGACACCTCCCAGTGGAGAAAATAATACTTTCACAAAGCTTGTGACTTTCTGTCTGTGGTGTGTAATTGAATTAATCCCAATAGTTAGTAAGATGATAACTACTAAATCTTTGATAAGTATTGAAATCTGACTGATTAAAATGCTGAGATATTATAGTTGAGAGTTTGCTGTATTATTTTACAGCAACTGAGGTGCACAGTGCTCCCAGTCTTAAGCTCAGTGAGGTTTTTTGTTGCCAGGAAAGTAAGTGAAAAAAAATAGCAACAATTAATGTTTTCTGACATATATAAGAACTGATTAAAATATTGATGTTCCAGAACTGCTAGGTCCTTTCCAAGTTATAGTCATAATCTACTCTTCAATAAAAATATGGAATGTTGGTTATACTTTACCTTGTTGTTGATTTTAAAATACAACAAGGATTCCTGTCCCTATATGCCATTCAAAACCTAATTATAATCACCCGCTCAGGAGTCGAGGGTGACAAAAATGCAAAATAACAGCACTCTGATAAAACATGCCAGCTTGCTCAGCCATCCTTAAACCTACTACCCAGCACCAATGTTATAAGCAGAATGTACATGTGTAAACCTCTGCAGGATCGCATAGTTATATAAACTATGTTTTTATAACATGTGTTATAAAAACAATAACATGCATCGAAAAAAGGTGTAGTGCGAATTAACCTCTATATGTCAAAGTACTGAGTACAGGTGTAAAGACGTTATGTTGAAGTTGTATGAGGTGTCGGTGAGGACTAATTTGGGCTGTTGTGTAGCCTACACAATTTGGCGTCTTTTGTCCCAATTAGCTGACGGATGGCCTCGATGGGTCAAAAGGCCTGTTTCTGTGCTGTATCACTTCATAATTCTAAAGTTTTGTTGACAGTTCAGTGAGAGAAGGTTAGAGTAACAGAAAAATGCATGTGGAAGTATGATTTACTAAGAAAAAAGATTGCAAGACATGGAAGATGTCAAGTGATAAACGCATATTACAATTTTTTTTGTAGGGAGACCTGGAGGCCACCCTTACTGTGAGGCTGATTTGTGAATCAATTCTGTCAAGAGCTGATGATCTCAAGCTTCTTCCAACTACATTTGCAGTTGTATTTATAAGGCCAGTAAAAAGCCATTCAAATGGTAGGCATACAGTAAAGATAGTGCACCATGCATTTTTCATTGTTTCTGTATGTTTATGACTGCATTTGTCTGGCTGGTTTCACTAACATATTACAAAGTCCAAGCCAATGTTCTTGTAATTTGCGTAAGTGTACGTACGCACAGGTGCAATGGAAAACTTACTGACAGCAGCTTAACAAGCACATTGGCACTGTTTCAAATCAGAAAGTTTTATCTCCTACAGCAGATCAACAATGTGAAGAAACTGTCAAGTAAATCCATTTAATCAGCTTCAAACTTGCTTCACGACCCACCCAGTTAAGCACTGGCCACATTGCTGAGTGAAACATGGAAGCCAATGTGTACACAATCAAAAATAAGGTGATGACCAGTTAATCTACTTTCTGGTGTACATTAATGTAAAAGTTTTGATTTGGATACCAGGGAGAGCTCTGCTTCCATTATAATAGCGCAATGGCATTTTTTATCCACATCAGAGATATGGTCTAACAATTGATTGACCAGACTAAAGCATTCTAGAAAATAGAACATAGAAAGCCTACGGCTCAATACAGGCCCTTCAGCCTACAAAGCTGTGCTGAACATGTCCATTTTACAATGAATTAGCAGAGAGCCATCATCAGGATAACTTGATGACTGTCCCAATAGAAGTACTTAGATCAACAAATGTGGAAGGAGGTCATGGCATTTTATATTGGGCCTAAGCTGAGACATTTTTCATTTTGAGAGAATCTCAGAAGAAACTTCTTCATTTTCACTACAAAATGCTGCCTATATTGTAAGGATTTGTGCAGTTAAGTTGTAGAGCTTAGTGGTTATGGAGAGCTAGAATATATTAAATGGATTGCCTTAAACTGTATCTTCAAACAGTTTCACATCCCCGAATTATTTTAAGTTGAGGCTTAAAATCCCCTGCAATGTAACTTCAACTTCAAACTTTTGGATTGTTTAGTTTCTGGGCCTAAATGGAAGTCACTTCTCAGTTCTTACAGTGTAAATGGAAAGCAGTAATCAGCTTGAAGTTAAAAACAGCTTTGCAAACAAGCTCTGTATTTTGCATACACTGTGTCTGTGTAGAAGCAGATGTTAGTTACTGCACCTGCTTTATTACTTCTCAAAGTGCAATACAATTATCCTTATTTTAAGCACCATTTTATCACTTATGGAATAACAAATTTTAGCATTTCCTTCATTACTGACGTCAGGGTAACTGGTCTATGGTTTCCCTGTTTACCCTTTTCCTCCACACCCAATTCATGGGGTTACATTTGCTGCTTTCAAAACTGAGGGAACTGGTTCAGAATCTACTGAATTTTGAAAGATGTCAACCAGAATAGCGATTATCTCAGAACTACCTTTTTCAACACAGATGAACAGGTTTGGGGATTCATCATCTTTTTGTCCCAACCATTTCTGCCATATCTCTTTTTAAACTCATGCATCTTTTTTTTGAGTTCCTCATTTACTCTAGACCTATTGTTCTCCACTATTTCCAAGAGAAACTCTACACCCTTTTCCACAAAATCAGACATAAAATAATTATTTAATTTCTGTGGCAGTGTACTATAATGGTAATTTAGGACTTCAGTTAAGATTAAAGGCAATCTTTGTTCAATATCTGAACCATATTGTAATGGAATAATCAAATAATTAGTAGCTAGAATTATTTGTGGCTAATACTTATGTATAAATTATGTTAATTTATGTTAATCTTTGGTTTATAATGTACTGTGCTGTTGCTGCAAAAAAAACTAATTTTCATGACATTTGTATTTGCATGTTTTCCCATAACAATAAACTTGAACTTAAAGAAAACATTTCATTACTCACAAAATATTTAAGTAAAAACTCTCCAGTTGCAACAACTGAAAACATATGAATTCAGCCAATGAAAATAGAATGAAGTTGAGAAAATGATGAAGACTGAACAAGTCAGAGTTTTAAAACACACAAATTTGTGGTGTCATGTTTAAAAAATATTAACAAGAGACCTTTGTTGTCAGCTGTAATAAACAATAAAGAAGGCAAACTGTTCAGCAAAATTGCTAGAGCAGAGTAAACAAGATAAAAGCCTGCTAAGAGGGATACAGAATTATGGCCAAAAGTTATATAAAGATTATATGAAACACCAAAGGGGAACCAGTAAAGTGCAATCAGTGAAAGGAAATCATCATCAAGGGAGCCAGTCAGTCTTCTGTGCAGTCTGGTGAAAGTACCTACACACTTGTTTGAAAAACAAGAAACAATCTGCAGATGCTGAAAATCCAAGCAACGCACACACAATGCTGGAGAAACTCAGCGGGCCAGGCAGCATCTATACAAAAGAGGGTTTTGGACCAAAACATCAGCTGTATTTTTTTCTATAGATGCTGCCTGGCCCACTGAGTTCCTCCAGCATTTTGTCTGCAGATCATATTATACCATAACTGTAAAATAATTATAAGAAGCAATTATAAAGTTGTTAAGTGAAAACATACTCATCAATAGTTTTGCCATCCTCTCTCTGAACCCTACTAGTAAGAAAATCCAGACAACCTTTTTTTTTCATGAAACCTAGTTATAATCTTAGATACATTTCTTGATTTGGAATCCATTATCCCTTTAGATTTGAAAACTATAGATGTCACTTAACTATTTTTGTAAACTGAGAATGGTTTGCCTAATATTTGGGTAAAATTGCAAACATACTGTTCGATTAATCATCCTCTGGTTGTTTACATAATTCATTACGTGTTATATGTAAGAAGTATTTGAATTGCATATGTCACTATGCCACCATGTCACATGTGAGCACTTCACTAAAGAGAAACTACGTAGGCACGTTATCCCCGGGCTCCTGCATTTTCCTTACGATTAGTTTCCCAACCATAACATGGTTGGGAAATGGCATAGATTTGTGAACAATGCATTACTGCCTGACGAAACTGAATTTTCCAAAAGTGATAACCAATCTGTAATTACGTTACATGATATTCATTGTTTGGACTTTTTCCTTGGCATTTCATTTAGTACCTTGCCTTAAAAGACTACTTGCTACAGTTAAGGATCATAGAACAATGACAAATTATTGTCCAGGCTAGGAAATAACTGAGCATCAGGGAACTGGGTAAGAATTCTTGATAAGATTCACACTGGTAGCAAATGATTCCTTATGCTGAGTCATTTATAACCATAGTAATTCATCCATGTTGGTGTTGCGATCCACTACCATGGTTATAAACGATGTGGATAACTGTACAGAACACTAGTTTGCTAATGGCACAAAGGTGGAAAAAACAGATGGAAGCTGGGGCAAGAACTTCCTCAGTCTTGTTGATGGAGGAATTTCTGAACATTTTGTTCAATGTAATACAGAGTAGAAACAGGTCTTTCATCGACCATAGTGCCCACCAAACTTGTCCCATATGCTTGCATTTGGCCCGTATCCCCTAAATACCTCCTATCAAGTAATTATTCAAATGCTTTTTAAATACTGCAGATGTAGCTGCTGCAACCACTTCCTCTAGCAGCTCGTTCCATATATGCACTAGCCCCTGTATG
The DNA here is from genome assembly GCF_048418815.1 of Hemitrygon akajei. NCBI lineage: Eukaryota > Metazoa > Chordata > Chondrichthyes > Myliobatiformes > Dasyatidae > Hemitrygon > Hemitrygon akajei. The sequence continues at coordinate 52,597,329 of NC_133124.1, read as the reverse complement.
AAGAATTTGCTCCTCAGGTCCCTTTTAAATCTTTCTCCTCTTACCCTAAACCCATGCCCTCAGTTTTCAGTGCACCAACACTGGAGTAAAAAAAAATTGAAACATTCACCTTAGCTATACCCCTGATCATTTTATACAACTCTAGAATGTTGCTCCATAGTCTTCTACATTCCAAGAAATGAAGTCCTAGCTTGCCTAGCCTTGTTACTTGTTACTCAGGCCCTCAAGTCCTGGCAGCATCCTCATAAATCTTCTCTGTATTATTTCCAATTTAATAATGTCTTTCCTATAACAGGAAACCGGAATGGTACACAATATTCCAAGTGTTATTTTTGCAGAACCAGTTAAATGCAAGGCATAATGGTTTCCAAGCAGCGGACATGTCAATCAAAGAATGTAAGACACCCATAAAAATAGCAGAAATGCAACAATAAATCCTAAGCCTTCTATTTCTTTAATCAAAGCTTTTCTCAATCTACTGTTGCTCGATATTAACATTAGTATGCAATTTATATAACTTCTTGCAAACTATTTATTATGAGAATTACTAGTGTAGCAACCAACTCCCATTCGTAACATTAATGTTTTAATGTTTTGTTTTGTAGATTCAAAGTTGAATGCTATTATCAACAAGCTGCATCAATTTGAAGAATAATAATGACTTACAATAACTGTGCAGAAAGAGAAAGTCGCAACTAGGATTTGTAATCACATATCAATGCATGTGGTCAACTATCTAATAGTGCCAAGCACACCTGTGGATGAGATGTTAACATCTGAATTGCTGAAAGAAAAAAAATCTTTTGAAATTACTCACAATATCTATCTGCAAAATTTAACAAAACCCCTTCTGTTAAGTAGATTAAACTCAAACTCTTTCAGCAATTGCATTTCTGCATAAAAGTATGGCCTTCAAGCAGCATTTCAAAATATTTCAACCCGATGCTGGGTGTAAAACTAACAGTCTAGATTAGCTACCATTACAAACATTGGCAAGCCATCTTCCCATATAAAAAACGACTATCCCACTGAAGCCTGACTGGGTTTGGGTTTGAATCAGACTGGATAAACACTCAGATTTAACATCTGTGTCTCAGTTGGACTGATCTTAGACTTCAGTCATTACCCATTCTACTTAACCTCAAGTGCAATGGGTAAAGAATAAAGTCCATGATCAGTCCAACTCAGATTCAAATGTTAAATCAGAATGTTCATCCAGTCTGCGGACAGCTTTCAAAATCTAGTTCGAAGGTTAGAATGCCCAAAACTCTCAGTCTTAAAAGGAGAATTAAGGATAATTTTACAGGTTCATCTGTAAAAAAAAACTGAATGACAAGAACAGATCGAGAAGACGTGGATATAAACTCTCAACCAATCAGGTCCTGGATCAGCTCAGGAACTACGTATTGCACCTTCTTGCACATACTTCTCACTCCAAAGTGTTTGCACACACTTAACTCAAAGCAAAACTAGAATAATTTTAAAGTCATTTAGCATCCTTTGGGATAGTGACGCTCTACTGAAGGACAAATTAAATAGCCAGAATCACTTGTAACCTTTTGCACTTACTTTTAAATAATATATTATGGATTTTACTAAGAAACTATTCAATACCTCTCCTTCTATGGAACTAATGTGATTGTCCTAAATTTGAATTTATCCCACTTATTAGGGTACCTAAGAAGAAACAAAAATTGGTTTAAGTCACAATAATTCTAAATCATATTGATTCATTACAAGGACCCTGGGCTGATTGAAGTATGAGATATTTCTGCTGCTGCAGCCACTTTCCTTTTTCTCTCTTTTGTTCTTCTGTCTTATTTTAGGAAACTTCCATTGAAATCTAAGATAGTGGAATTGCAATTCCATGGAAGGTGATTTCTTCTTGGAAAGTTATTGAAATATTAAACAAACAACTGTGACATAAAAACTGAATTGAGTATAAATGTTTGTGTTGGCAGCCAAATCCCTCCATGCCCCTCTTTAATCTCATCCAACCTTCAACCCTCCACGTTATTTGTGGTTCTGTAATTCTGCTATTTGATTACATCAGCATTCAGTCAATATTTTTGCTAATTAATGCTCTTTAATATCTTTGCTCATTTGCCTGTTTATGTTCATCTACTCCACTTGAACCAATGACAAGGGTTTGCTTGTTTGTGCACCTCTGAAGTGCTTAGAATCACTTGTTATATTAATGGTTTGTTATAAATATTAATTTTTGTTAAGCAAAAGAAAACTTGGATTAATGGATTCTGGAAGAGTCAGAATTTACTCACGGCCCCTCTAAGCCTAGTGTTTATCTTTTTTCCGGGCATCAACCTCATTATTTGTATAACTTACCGAGGATGTAGCAAAAAAAAAGCAACCCACCAGGACGCGTCACAGCTTGGTATAGCATGTGCTCTGTACAAGATGCAAGAGAGTTGTGAATGCAGTCTTATCCAAACCACAAACTAACTTTCCCTCAGTAACTACGTTTACACTTCCCACAGCCAACATAAGCGGGGGACCCCTCCCACCCTAATCATTCTCTCTTCATGTCTCCTGTCAAGCAGAAGGTACAAAAACCCGAGAGCACGAACCACTGAACCAAAAGACAGCTTCTGCCCCACTTCCATCTGACTCTTGAATGCAGGGGCCGTACAGTGAAAGTTGAAATTTTGAACTCTTATGCTCCCAATCTACCTTCTTTTGCCCATTATGCTCTATTTATCTGCACTTACCCTGCAATTGCAACGTTATATTCCACATTCCACGCTAAAGTTCCTCCAGCAATTTTGTGTGTGTGTCTGTGTCTGTCTGTGTTGCCTGGATTTCCAGCATCTGCTTGTGATATTCTACATTCTATTTCCTTTCTCCTAGCTCAATGTAATTCCATACAACAGGATTTGTCTGGATGGCTCACAAAACAAAAATCTTTTCAATATATCTTGGTATATGTGATGGTAATAAACTAATACCAACACCAATCCTGAGCCTTAAAATTCTCTCACATTCTGAAATTTACTTTTTTTAATTTTTAAGGCACATCTTCCAACCAAGTTTTGATTCAACTTTCCTTATAGATAGATAGATAGATAGATAGATAGATACTTTATTCATCCCCATGGGGAAATTCAACTTTTTTCCAATGTCCCATACACTTGTTGTAGCAAAACTAATTACATACAATACTTAACTCAGTAAAAAAAATATGATATGCATCTAAATCACCATCTCAAAAAGCATTAATAATAGCTTTAAAAAGTTCTTAAGTCCTGGCGGTAGAATTGTAAAGCCTAATGGCATTGGGGAGTATTGACCTCTTCATCCTGTCTGAGGAGCATTGCATCGATAGTAACCTGTTGCTGAAACTGCTTCTCTGTCTCTGGATGGTGCTATGTAGAGGATGTTCAGAGTTATCCATAATTGACCGTAGCCTACTCAGCGCCCTTCGCTCAGCTACCGATGTTAAACTCTCCAGTACTTTGCCCACGACAGAGCCCGCCTTCCTTACCAGCTTATTAAGACGTGAGGCGTCCCTCTTCTTAATGCTTCCTCCCCAACACGCCACCACAAAGAAGAGGGCGCTCTCCTTTGGTTCACCTTAGGGAAATATCTTGGGATATTATTCTCAATTAAAATTGATGCTACTTGGACATTTTTAATACATTGCAGTTTCACCTGCTGAGTTTTTGTTTGTTCATATTATTTTCATGTTGTGAATAATCCATTATATATCCTATGAGATCACTACGTCTCATGCAAATTGGCTGGAGAGTCTGGTGAACTCACATGTGAGGAAGTGGCTTGGGCTACCGAGATGCCTTAGCAGCACAGGACTTTACGGGAATGGAGCCCTTTCTCTGCCAATTTCTAGCCTGGTGGAGGAAAGCAAGGCTGGAAATGACACTCGAAAAATCTTGGGACCCAATCGTAAGAGGCGTTGCTCCTGCTCTAGCAACGGGGAAGAAACGGACCCCAGCCGCCGCAGTACTGGACGCAGAAGCTGCCCTCCAACACCGGGACGTAGTGGGCTATGTCCAACAGGGCGAAGGAGACTTTGGCCTTGGAGTAATGAAACCTACCTGGCCAAAGGCTACTACAACTGAACGCTGGCACCTGGTGGAGGAGGAGGTGTGCCACCAAGAAGCAGCAGCCAGATGTGCCAAAGCAATATCCCAAGCCAAGCAAGGCTGCTGGATGAGGTGGGAGAGTGTTGAGAGGAGGAAAATCACATGGAGTGAGCTGTGGAGCATGGAGTCAAATAGATTGAGCTTCATCACCATTGCAACATATCCTGCCCTCCTCTACAAACTTAAATCTTTGGCTGGGAGAGGATCCAGCCTGTCCTCTGTGTGCAGTTCCGGCATCCCTCAAGCACATCTTGGTTAATTCCAAGACCAGCCTAACACAAGGCAGATACACCCGGCAACACAACCAAGTGCTGAGGTGTTTGGCAGCTGAGCTTGAGTGTAGGAGAGTAACCACCAATGCCAGGCCTCTCAATACCCACACAACGGTCCCACAACTACCATCCTTCATCTGGGAAGGAGAGAAACTGGGGGCTAACCCCTTGCTTCACGACTCATGCCCACTAAGGGCAGCCAGGGACTGGGAAATGTGTGTCTATTTAGGCCAGAAACTTACCTTCCCATCTGAAATTGCAACGACCAACCTGCGAACTGACCTGGTCCTTTGGTCTAACTCCTGTCTTTATCACTGAGCTGACTGCCCCCTGGGAGGATGCTGTGGATGGGGTTTACGAACGGAAAAGGCTGCGATATGACAACCTTGCAGTTGAAGCAGAGGAGCGAGGCTGGAACATGAAAGTGCGCCCAGTTGAGGTGGGGTGCTCCGTAAGGCTGCTGAGGGAAGGAGGAGTCAGAGGGCAGCCCCATAGGAAGGCAATCAAAGCACTTGCTAATGCCGCCGAGCTGAGCAGTCACTGACTGTGGCTGAAGTGAAGGGATGCTGTCTGGGCTGCCAAGTGACCATCTAGAGACTAACCATGTGACATACACCCAGGTCTGATCAGCCCATGGTGGACCTGAGGGTGTCTTGTGATAAAAGGCCGAAACAGCCAGTGATGTCGAGGTACACAACTGAAGATGTGTCGTAACATCATCTGGTGGTCATCTTTAAGAATTACTTCCACTCAAATCAAGTGCAGTGCAGAAACCTTAGGGATTGTAACATCCAATTCTACTTATCAAACTAAAATGTAGAAACATTGTTTTAGCTTTACGTTCACTGAAAGAATTTGAATATAGGATGGGCAAACACTATCTGCAATATAGCCTAAATGATAAAATGGTTGACAGTTAATGTTGCAGAACTAACATGATACAAGTTCAGAAAAAGCATAGATTAGTTAGAAGGCTTTTGCTAGCATGTGTAATAACAGTGCAGGATTAGAGGAGGTTTTGTTTGAAAATGAAATAATGACTTCCTTTCTCTGAATCCTCAGTTGACTACCAGAATCATAGGCAACCAAATCTCTACAGACTTCTAAAGATGCACAGTAGAGAGTATTCTGGCTGGTTGTATCATTGCCTGGTATGGAAACACCAACATCCAAGAATGGAAAACTGCAGAAAAAGTAGAGATACAGCCCAATTCATCACTGATAAAGCCCTCCCCATCACTGAGGACATCAACAAGGAGCACTGCCATAAGAAAGCAGCATCCATCATCAAGAACTACCACCTCCAAGCCAAGCTTTCTTCTCGCCGCTGTCATCAGAAAGGAGGTAAATGAGCCTTAGGTCCCACACCACCAGGTTCAAGAGCAGATATTACCCTTCAACCTTCAGGTTCATGAACCACGTGGATAACCTCACTTACCTCAACTCTCCATTGATTCCAAACCCTATGGACTTGATTCTTCCACAGCTCATGTTCTCTATATTATTTATTTATTTGCATTCACACAGTTTGTCTTCTTTGGCATATTATTTGATTGTCAGTCTTTGTGTGTAGTTTTCCATTGATTGTATAGTATTTCCTGTTCTACTGTGATGCGTGCAAGAAAATGAATCTCAGGGTAGTATATGGTGACATTTGTGCACTTTGATAATACATTTACTTTTGAACTTTGAAATCCCTATTCTGTTCCAAAATGGATTGAGGTAATGTCCTACTGAACACAGTGATCCTGACTTAAGAAATGGAGGGATGTATGGCAATGTAGCTACGAGGAACTAACACAGTTGAGAAGTTGAAGCTTGTGGCCGACCAACCAGGGTCATTTTGAATTTAGAGGCAGTTCTGAGGAGCCAAGTGGTTTATTCCTGTTTCTATATCTGTCATTTTTTTTTATAAAAGAGAAAATGACAAACTAAAATAAATAATTTCTCATATTGCATAGTTTTGCTCAAGATGCTAAGAGCATTAAATAAATTAACACAAATTGTCTTTGATTACAATCTTGAAAGAGCTAATGCTTTAAATCACAAACAAGAGAAACTCTACAGATGCTGGAAATCCAAGCAACACACAAAATGCTGCAGGAACTCAGCAGGCCAGGAGGCATCTACAGAAGAGTGCAGTCGACGTTTCAGGCCGAGACCTTTCAGTAGTCCTGATGAAGGGTCTCAGCCTAAAATGTCTTTTTGATAGATGCTGCCTGACCTACTGAGTTCCAACAGCATTTTATATGTGTTGCTAATGCTTTAAACGTTGCTTTTACATTCCTACTTACAACTGCATTTACTTACTCTTTCAAATGCTGTCATCATTGTTTGACTGGAAATGCATGCTGTAAAAACAAGTGCAGAATGAAAATATACAGGAGAAGAAGATGGGAAGCAAGGAGAGCGGAAGTGGAGAAAGGAATGTGTGTGTGTGTGTGTGTGTGTGTGTGTGTGTGTGTGTGTGTGTGTGTGTGTGTGTGTGTGTGTGTGTGTGTGTGTGTGTGTGTGTGTGTGTGTGTGTGTGTGTGTGTGTGTGTGTGTGTGTGTGTGTGTGTGTGTGTGATTTAGTAGTAAATGTGACATATAGAGGATGTTTTTAGACAGAGGTACTTGTTTGAAAACTAGTGAAGATCACTGCCCTGCGTGATTTATTCATGACTATCTTGGATTTTGCAGGCTTTAATCTTACCTGCACTCTCTCAATGTCCCTTTTTAATCAAACCCTTTCATGCTGTTAGTTCAGTATCAGGGAATTTTTCAGTGTTTATCTTCTAGAGGAAAGCAATGCAGCCTCTTCAGTTTTTTTTTTGCAGATGCAAGTTCTGACATCACTCCATTAATTCTCCCACAAAATATGAAAACAATAAGAGATGACACAGAAGGAGTCCATTTGGCCCATTGTGGCTGTGCAGTTCAGAATGCCAGTCCTTAAGCCTGCAAATGATGATTGCCCTCTAACCCAATCCTTTTGTTGAATTTGCTAAAGTCTGATTTTAAATACTCAGTAAACGTGTGCTATCTATCCTTTTACGGGTTTGCCTGACTATAATCACCTGCACCACACTGACAGGTGCAAACATACTGATTCCCTGCATCTGGGACACTGGAAAGGCGCAGTAAGGTCTAGGAGGACAGTTAGTCTCAGGTGTCTCTTGTTGGCTCCCTGACCCAGGATGTCATGACAACCATTGCCAAAAGGCAAGGAGGGGGCTGAAGACTCGGTGGTGAGGCACAGAAACTCAAAGCTGGGCATTTTAGTAGAAGTTCTGATGAATAGTGTTCAACCTGGGAGAGTAACACTGCTTCTCTTCCACTCAGATGGGGATATGCATGGTTGCAGCAGTCTCTCTGGGTCCAACCAATGGTGTAATTATTTGCTTTTACACTATTTCTGCAAACACAAGACAATGCTGTATATTAAAAACGGCAAATACTGCAGGACTACCTGTGGTGAACTACATATACCTGTCTGGACACGCCCCCTGCTGACTGCTCCTGTGGCTCCTCCCACAGACCCCGGTATAAAGGCGATTGAGGTCTGTCTCAATCTCTGTCTCCAGGATGTAGTGTGGTGGTCAACCACTGCTTGTTCCTTCTTCCAGTCAATAAAAGCCGATATCTTGCCTTTACGTCTCAGAGAGAGTTATTGATGGTGCATCACTACCCCTCTAGCAAGTTGCTGGAGAGCAATGGAGCTGGACTTGCTGTGCTACAATCACCCACGGGCAAGGGGATCAGAGGTGATGCCAGGAGGCTGTGCTCACTCCAACAAACGGTGCAAATGCGTCCCTTGGACCTCTTTAATCTGTCGGATAAAAATCACCCTGTTGGCTGTGTCGTTAATGTAGAATACCGCCAGCCCAGTTTGTGGGTTTACTGGCGAGACCAGCATTGTCTTGGCTGTTGCACAGACGAGGCCCTTATGGTGCAGTATCACCTGCTGCAGCCATCCAGGGGAGGAGACACCAGGGGCAGCGTGGGAAGCCAGCAGAGGCTTTTGTGGGTGTGCTAGATTCCTTGCTGGGTTGGGATCTGGCCCTTCCAATGTTTGCTTGTTGGATTGCATTCCTCTGCACTGTACTAGTAGTGATGAGTTATTCTTGCTGAAAGGTGCTTCCAGGACAACACCCTATGCACCATCAACCCACAGGCCATGATACTCAAGGTCTACGACTATATTTATTTTGGTACTGTATGCTTTTCTGCTATCATAATCAGACAGTATGTGTTATATGCTGTATGTGACTGTTGGCACCGTGTTTTGTACCTTGGTCCTAGAGGAAGGCCATTCATACAAATGGTTGAATAACAATTAAACTTGAACCTGAACTTAAACTGAGTTTCTCTTCTCACAGACATGGCCTGACTTATTGGGACTTCCAGCATTACGTGTTTTTATTTTAGAACTTAAGCTTTAGGACTTTTTTTAAAATTTTAACTTACTTGGAAAAAGTCCCAGTCATCACAAGAGATTTGAGAAAACTTTTCCTGACAACAGAATTATGTGCAGACTCCATTGCCCCCCACCCCCCAAATACACCCCAGTACATCATTCACTCCTCTTGCTTTCTGGTCTTCTGGGTTGCTGGTGTATTGACCTCTCTGTAATGTTTCACTGCCAATGTAATGCTTTCTCTGTAGCAGCAATGTTTGGGTTATGACGGGAGATAAAGGGGTTTTGGAATGTATGTTATCCAATGGGAAAAATGTTCTTCTTTCTTGTGAGTCTGGAAGAGAGATTCTTGCAGTCGTTTGTTGGCAAGAGAAGAAGAAGGAAGACAGCTGGTAGACTCAAACGGAGTGGACCAGGAGCAAGGGTCCAAAGTTCGGAGACGCTCGGATGAGGTCGATGGTTGATGCACTGTCGTATCAGTGAACTCCAACGTGCACTTTTGACGTTTTCCTTAAAATGGGCCCTTTTACTTTTTATTTTCTTTACTAACCCTCTATCCAGATTAAGATTTATAATGTTCAATCATTTAATTGCATATGGAGTACTGTCGGATATTTTGCGGTGTGGATTTGTAACCGGGCAACACATCACACAGCATCCACACGAACAAGATTTCTCAGTTTGGTGGGAGCAGGAGTTGTTCTCCCCTAGACAAAGACATGCTGGCCGAGCCTGAGGGTTACCTAGTCTCTGTCAACAGCAATGCTGCACATTTAACATCCACTTTGCTGCCTGTGCCAGGCTTGGAAGGCAGCATCTTTATACCAGGGCACGAGGCCCCTCTTCTCTTTTAACGGATGGGATATGAGCTATTCTTTGCTGGTAAAGTCAGACCCATTAGATTTGCACTGTACAACAGATGTAAAAGGACTTCCTTTTTTGCTTGTAGATGGGAAGGCAGGGAGAGATGGTCAAAGCTCAGCCTTCATAATTCATCTATTGCATACAGTAAGGACACAGAGTTAGTGCAAAATGTGTATAAATAGTCTGGGCATTACAGTGGCCAAATTTCAATACCTGCATTAATCACAGTTCTCTAGTCTTGTGTTTAAGCTCTTCTTGGGATCTGAAACAAATTCAAATCCTACACCTTAGCCTAACCAAAATCTTCACCAGATTTTATAGCAGCAGCCAAATAATTTTGGTCAAGTGCTTACCTTGAATGACTAATCACTTCAAACATGGAGGTACATCAACACCCACAGAAACACTTGTCCAATGGACTTAGAAATGACTCACGATGAACTAGATAATCAGTCCGGAATATAGAATAGCTTTAACTTCTGAACTTTCATAGAACAATTTTCAAAAATGCCCACAGTACCATATAAAATGCTAGTAGCCTGACACAATATAGTGGGAAAGCACAACATTAACCTTCTACAGCTATAGGACACTTACTTCAATGTGGAGTACCTGAGTGATCTGGGAGAATCTAGTGTTATCAATGATCATGAAATATTACTGGCACATCACAGTTAGAATTCTCAATCTGCACCAACGTTTCATTACTTCAGTACAATTACTTTGTTAAAATATTCTAACAAAGGGTGCCAATTTTCTGGAAAAGCAGATATTCCTCCTCATTTTTTTGACCGATTAACATTATTTTTATAATGGCATTGGACTTCAAGGATGGATTGGAAGGATGAAAGAAAAAGGTGACATCTCTGACTATTGCTGGACAGATTCAACAAAGCGATGACAGAATTTAATTTTGCAGTTTACATTTATAAGAAGACTGCAGAGCAGCTTCTCATCTGTGGTTTCACAACACAAATGTTTGTATGGACATGACTTGCTGTAAGATTTTAAAACAGTTGCTTAATCCAAGCAATCTACTTAGTGTGGGGTGTCCACTTAATTAAGGATAGCTGAGGACCACTAGTCACAACCTGCCAATAAGAGAAAGATCCATTTATTCTTTTTCTTTGCTTTGTTGGGAGTTACTCTGGAGTTAGGGATAGCAATAGTAACTGAAATTAACTAAAATACAAGAGACCGCAGAACCAGTCATTAGGGAATAAAAACTGTTTGTGGTGGCTCGCCCACGCGGCAAGCGAACCAGCTCCAGCAGTCGCGGGCGAGTCCGCAGCCAGTGGCAACCGAAGGGCTCTGAGTGCTGGGCAGACCTCGGCCCGGAAGCTGATATCACTTCTGCCCTGCAAAGAGCGGGGGATGCTGGGAGTGGGCATGGATTGAAACAATAAACAGAGCCGGCACCTACGACCCCCAGAACTTAAGTACAGCACTTTCGACAGGGAGCTGCTGGCCCTGTACCTGGCCATCTGGCACTTCAGGTATTTTCTGGAAGGGAGGAAGTTCACGGTCTTCACAGACCGCAAGCCCCTCACTTTCACGTTTGCCAAAGTGTCGGACCCGTGGTCGGGCCGTCAGCAACGCCACCTGTCGTACATCTCGGAGTTTACCACCACAATCAAGCACATCTCCGGGAAGAACAACATGGTAACCGACGCGCTGTCACGCACCTCCATCCAATCAGTGCACTCTCTGTCTCCGGGGGTGGATTATGCAGTGTTAGCTAAGGCGATTGGACAGTGAGATGTCGGCGTACCAAACCGCAGTCTCAGAACTCTGCCTCAAAGACATACCCATTGGGCCCGAAGGTAATGAGCTCCTTTGCGATGTGTCCACCGGGCAACCTTGGCCCATTGTCCCGACCACTTGGAGGTGCCACATTTTCGACGCCTTGCACGGTCTAGCCCACCCTTCCATCCGGGCGACCGTCCAGCTGATCGCAGACAGGTTTGTGTGGCACGGCCTACGCAAGCAGGTGGGGCACTGGGCCAGGACATGCTTGCACTGTCAAACCTCCAAAATCCAGAGGCACATGAGGGGCCCACTGCGACCCTTCCAGCCGACACATAGGAGGTTTGAACATGTCCACATGGACATGGTGGGCCCACTGCCAGTTTCGAGAGGAGCGAGATACCTGTTCACCATGGTGGACAGGTTCACGAGGTGGCCGGAAGCTGTCCCACTCGCTGACACGGCGGAGTCATGCGCCAGAACCCTGATTACCACCTGGGTGGCACGGTTCGGACTCCCAGCCCACGTCACTTCTGACAGGGGTGTGCAGCTCACATCGGCTTTGCGGTCTGCACTGGCACAACTCCTCGGAACCCAGCTCCACCGAACGACTGCTTACTACCCACAGTCCAACGGCCCGGTGGAACGTTTCCACAGGCACTTGAAGTCAGCCCCGATGGCACGCCTCCGAGGGCCAGACTGGGTTGACAAACTCCTCTAGGTGCTGCTTGGCATCCGCACGGCACCCAAGGAGGACCTGGCCACATCATCGGCCGAACTTGTTTACGGTGCCCCGCTCACAGTTCCAGGTGAATTTGTGTCAGCACCCCGTGGCCAGCAGGACACACCTACGCGGTCCTAACTAAACTCCGGGAGCGGCTTGGAACACTTGCCCCAGTCCCAACGTTCCATCACGGAACAGCACCCTCTTTCATGCCCAAGGACCTACAACAGAGCAAGTACATTTTCGTTTGCCGGGGCACGCACATACCACCTCTGCAGCAACCATATGAAGGACCCTACAAGGTGGTGCGCCATAATGGGACGACCTGCGCTCTCGACATCGGCGGTCGTGAAGAGACTTTTACCATTGACCGTCTCAAACTGGCGCATCTAGACCTTGAACGCCCGGTTGTGGTGCCACCCCCATGACAACGAGGCCGGCCACTTAAAGGAACTGACAATGGGCAGGCTGTGGACTCTGCACCTCCTAGCGCCGGTTCTGGGGGGCTGGGGGGGGGGAGGTTCATGTGGCAGCTCGCCCACGCAGCAAGCGAACCAGCTCCAGTAGTCGTGAGCGAGTCCGCAGCCAGCGGCAACCGAGAGAGCTGTGAGTGCAGGGCAGACCTCAGTCCGGAAGCCAACGTCACTTCCGCCCCGCAAAGAGCGGGGGATGCTGGGAGCGGGCACTTAACCGCGTGCAGATTGAAACAGTAAACAGTTCAACCGGACCCTGCTCGACTCAGTGTGTTGCTTTCACTCGTTGCGGATCAGCGCGACCACATGTTCATAATTTAACATTTTAAGGCTATTGAAACCAATCGTAAGCAATGAAAACTTACCTGCAGCAGCATCACAGGCACATAGCATCATGTCGGCCACATTCACAAGAATATGTTATACACAATTCTTCGCAAGAAAGCACCATTAGAACAAAATAAAACAAAGTCCATTTTAGTGCAAAGTGACGGTTTGTGTAACCTGGTGGTCACCGAAATCTTCAGGATGAGATCGGAGGAGGTATTAAGTGGCCGTCTCCAGTATTAACACACCATTAAAGTCATACCGGTCTCATTGTGCACAGTTCAGGGAGGGTCTGTTTTGTGATTTAATATTCTGGCTAGTTGGATATCCAAGAAGCCATCCCTTAAGACTGTAAGAAAAAATATATATTTCGGGGGTCTGGAGTTGGAGCTGAGATTTTTGACAAGCCACCAATTTTGAAGGAGTTCTGGTAGTTGGGGTGTGCTATCATTGTAAATACATAATTCTGTGAAGTTACCCATCTACATTCAAAATGTTAAAGTAGGAGATTATAGCCATTTAAACTGTCATTAATCATTTTTAGTTATCTTTGAGTTTAGAAAGTATAAAATATTGTTTGGATAACAATTCTAGATTAGCTGTACAAAGAGAAATCTTTTATTTTCAATAGACAATAGACAGTAGGTGCAGGAGTAGGCCATTCGGCCCTTTGAGCCAGCACCGCCATTCACTGTGATCATGGCTGATCATCCACAATCAGTACCCCGTTCCTGCCTTCTCCCCATATCCCTTGACTCTGCTATCTTTAAGAGCTCTATCTAACTATTTCTTGAAAGCATCCAGAGAATTGGCCTCCACTGCCTTCTGAGGCAGAGCATTTATAGTGGGTGAGTTTAGTCAAACAGCTGCCTGCCCAATAACCTATTTTCTTTCATTGTCAGTATCTCATCCCTGATTCCATATGCTGACCAATTAAAAGTGTCCTGGACAATCAAATACACCACAGCCACCAGTTCAGTCCAAACCATCAATGTTTATCAATGCACCATAGAAACACACATCATGGCAACTGGCTATTAATACCTGTATTATCAGAGTGTGATTGGAGACTGGCTATGCAAATAAGGAATCTGAACAAGCACAAAGTTACCAATTGATCATGTCTGTATCTAACTTGTCAATTATGTAACATGCACTAAATGCTGGAGGAACTCAGCACATCAGGCAGCATTTATGGAAGTGAATAAACAGTCGATGTTTCAGGCCAAGACCCTTCATCGGGGCTGGAAAGGGGAAGATGCCAGAATAAAAAGGTGGGAGGAGGGGATGGAGGCTAGCTGGAAGGTAACAGGTGACAGGTGGGTGGGAAAGATCAAGGGCTGAAGAAGGAGGAATCTGATAGGAGAGGAGAGTGGACCATTGGAGAAAAAGAAGGGGGAGGGGACCCAGGGGAAGTAATAAGCAGGTGAGAAGAGGTAAAAGGTCAAAGAGGTGAACAGAGGAAGCGGGGAGGGGGAGGAGGTGAAATTTGCTTACTGGAAGGCTACCCAAAAGGAATATGAAGTGTTGTTCCTCCACCCTGAAGGTGGCGTCATCCTGGCACAAAAGGAAGCCATCGACTAACATGTTGCAATGGGAATGGGAAACAGAGTTTAAATGATTGGGCACTGGGAAGTCCTGCTTATGGTGGATGGTGCAGAGGTGCTTGATGAAGTGGTCCCCCAACTTCCGACTGGTCTCGCCAACGTAGAGGAGGCCTCAGATACAACTGACGACACCAGCAGATTGATTGGTGAAGTGTTGTCTCACCTGGAGGGACTGGTTGGAGCCCTGAATGGAGGTGAGAGAGGAGGTGAATGGGCAGGTGTAGCACTTCATCTGCATGCAGGTATAAGTGCCAGGAGGGAGATTAGTGGGGAGGGATGAATGGACAAGGAAATCATGGAGGGAGCTATGTGTTGTACGCAGAGGCTGATGACAAGGACAAAAGGAACTATCACTGGTAAGGAAGCAGAAATCAGAATCAGATTTAATATCAATGGCACATGTGGTGAAATTTGTTAACTTCACAGCAGCAGTACAATGAAATACATGATAAATAAGTATAGAGAAAAACTGACTTGCATTAAATAGTGTTACGAACCCCATATCTGGGTCACTTACCAGCAAAGATAGAGAGGTCCGTTGAAGTCTGATGGTACTATTTTTAACAGTATTTATTGGTAAAAATGCACAAAAATAATATCAATGCAAACATACAGATAATATACGTCGTCAATACTAGATCTAAAAGTGTGGGTATAATAATAATCAATAAGAAATAGCTCTATCGTTGTCTAGGGGATAATGTATTGTCCGATGGAAATATAAAAGTCACTCAGTTCATGCAGGCTGCAGCCTTTGGTTGGAGTCAAGAGAGAGATTTTTGAAACTTGCCAGCTTTTCTTTTTTATGATGTCGATCCTTCGAAATTTCGTTGGTGTCCTCTTCTTTAGCTAAGCCGTTCTTCCATGGTAATACCGCCAATCCCAGGCAACGGGAAAGGACGCACGCGGGCCCCACCGGCTGTCGCTATTAAACGCTGTCACGGGATCTCTAGCGTTTCTCCTGGTGCGTCTGAAGGGGTTGTTCCCCAGACCCACTTTTATCGTCACTCACGGGGTCTCAGATGTCAATCAGGTTGGGATGATGCAATCCCTCAACCAGCCCACTCTGGTCATTCCCTGAGGGCTTCAATGAATAGTACAGTACTCAATACACAATTCCGTCTCCAAGAGACAATGGCCGTTATCAATGGTTCCGCCTTTCTGGGGCCAGGACGCATTCCAAACCCTTGTGGATTCTGCATGTCTCTCTCTCATTTCCTGGGTCCCAGACCTGAATTAATAGCGATCTTGCGATTCTCAAAAAGGAGGGGGCTACTTTGTACCCTTTGGCCCCTCAGAGTTGTGGCACATTCGTAACAATAGTTAAGCTAAAGCAAACAATTAAGCAAAATAACAGAAATAAAAAGTAGTGGGGTAAAATTCATGGATTCAATGGGGTATGGAAAATGGAGGAGTTCCATGGAGGGAAGCATCAACAGTGGAGGTAGGGAAACCCTGTCCTTTAAAGGAGGAGGACATCTCTGATGTTCTGGAATGGAAAGCCATGTCCAAGTAACAGAAGCAGCACAGGGGAAGAAACTGAGAAAAGGAATAGCATTTTTTTTTACAGGAGATAGGGTGGGAAGAGATTTAGTCGAGATAACCATGGGAATCTGTAGGTTTATAAAAGGAGGCAATTATGTATAAAATTGGCATTTTTTTGTTCAAACTGCAGAACAGTGGGTGACAGGGACTATGCCGTTCCCCTTGAACACAAGCGAATTAAGTGTGATGGGACAAGTGCAAGTTTTCAGAGTCGAGTTCATTAGTGATGACATTATTCAAAACAAGTTTTTCCAATGTATATACAACAATAATAACATTTTCCCCTGCTCTATTCTGCTAGTCACACCCTCAAAGAACACCAGGTGAGTCAAACATGATTTATGTTTTATGAATACATGTTGCTTTTGTTCAAACCTATTGTTTTATTCAAGATGTCCTATTATTATTTATTTCATAATTATTTCTTCCAGTAGAATGGCTATGCTAACAGATCAGTATTGTCCTGTTTTCACTCTTTCCTTATCTAAATAGTGGGGTGACATTCAACCATCCTATCTACAGGAGCGTTTGCAGAATCTAGATAACTCTGGAAGATGACAGCCACAATCCACAATTGCTAAGATTAGTTCCTTAAAAACTATGGATTAAAATTCTGAAGCAAAAAGAGAAAATGCTAAAAATACTAAGTAGGTAAGGCAGCAGCTGTGGCGAGGATTTAATGAAAAGTCATTGACATGAAATGTTCCAAATTGCTGCCTCAATTACTGACCATTTCCACTGTTTTCTGCTTATTAAATTTCAAACGTTGTGTAACAAATGTACCTGCATCCATCTCCCACACTATTCAAAGCACAAAAGACAATTTTAAGGACAGTTAATCACCAAGAGATTCAGAATAATGACAACAATAAAAAATTCTGATCCTGTTATGAATGTAAATCTTGCAGTGAACATAACATCTTCAAGGACTGCCTTAGCTGAATGGAAGACTCTATACTATTATACCAATTCCGTGAATATAGTTGCATGAAAATTTTCAAAACATTTGCAAAGAACAACTAAGCATGTTCCAGTATTCAATCTCTAGTTTAAAAAAAAACTTAATTATATAAATAAGCTGCAATGGGCAAAAAAAACTTCCACATATTGCTTTGTAAATGTAGAATCTCAAAGAACTGAGGGACATATTTCAGAGGAACAAACCATTTCTACTGAATTCCATTAACATCACGTAGAGGCAAATGGAATCAGGAAGAACTCCAAAAGGCTAGGTGAACTTTTACACCAGCTTTATTCCAAGTTAACAACCTACCCCAATGTAAGGCAAACAATAAGACTGACTTAAAGCTAAGAAACATTCACGTTGTTTCAAAGCATAGTGACTGCCTTATATTGGGAAGTTTAATGGGCACCTTTCCTATTTAAATGAGCTGAATGACTTACTGCTTCACTTGGCTGAAATCATTTAGGATGGAGTATCGAGCAGCTCACCGGGCGCTTGGTGACATGCAATCACAATTTTCAGCAAATAATTGTATCTGAAGGCATGTGTATACAGGGAACAATTAGAAATGCTGCATGAACTATGGCACAAATTAACCATGCAAAATGAGTTGAATGACAACAGAGTTTCTATGATTCTATTTTTTATGCTTCTTGTAGTATTGACAAAGTGATTGTCATAGCCAAAACAGGGTGATGGAACTAACTGAGTGAACTTCAATTGCTAGATACAAGATGTACATCAGGGACAGAAGAAAGTGTTCTTGATTCCCTTTGCCCACCCCAATTATTAACCTTATGAATAGTTGTAATATCCCTTGTATTTCTGCGGTTAACAACACTGAAGCTCTTTGTATGTTTTAGCCTTTGCTTTAAGAATTCTTTATCTACTTTGTAATTCACAGACCAAAATAGCATTGGCCATTGAAGATGAACAGTGCTAAGCCATCAAACTTAAAAAAAAAACTAATTGCATCTCTGTTGTCCATTTTAACAATTTTGTAAGAGTAATGCTATTAATTTATTCCCAGCATTGCAATTTCCAGTTTTTGCAGTGACATGTGCAAAACACTGGTGCCAACCAGAATAAAGTACACTATTTATAAAATGTCTAAAAAAGGAAATAGATTTCTGAAACAATGAGAGCAGTCAACTCTGGTTCTGAGCAGTTTTGGTCACCTACCTACAGGAAAAAGGATGTAAATAAGGTTGAAAGTGTACAGAGAAAATTTACAAGGATGTTGCTGGATCTGGAGATTCTGAGTTACAAGGAAAGATTGAATAGTTTAGGGCTTTATTCCTTAGAACATTGAAGAATAACAGATTTGATAGAGGTATACAAAATTAGGAGAGGTATAGATAGGGTAAATACAAGCAGACTTCTTCTGAGGATGGCTGAGACTACAATCAGGGGTCATGAGTTAAGGGTGAAAGGTGAGAAGTTTAAGGGGAACCTTCTTAACTCAGAGGTGTGGAATGAGCTGCCAGCACAAAGTGGTGCTTGCTAGCATGAAGTGAAGCTTGTCTGGGTATGTGGATAATGGGTATATGGCGGGCTTTAGTCCCGGTGCAGGTTGATGGGAGTAGGCAGCTGAAATGGTTCAGCATGTACTAGATAGGCTAAAGGGCCTGTTTCTGTGACTTCTCTATGACTTTATAAAGTGTAGCTGCTTCTTAACTGCAAATACCAGTACTACAAAAGCCAGATTGTTAGTGCCTCTTTTCAGCACTCAACTGGTGTTCTTAGACCTTCATGTGGAACGACTTCACGTGTAACCCAATAGTGTTAGACGCCATGTTCCATGAGGGTGCAGTGTAGAGCTGCCAGAAGGTACCTGTAGACTAATATACATATGTGGACTTCTAATTATACATGTCAAATATATGGCATGTAATTTAGATCATGTGACAAGTTTGGCAGTAGAACATAATGTTGATTTGTTGAACATAATATGATAACGTTAATTGGTATGTAATGTTGATTTCTTAACTTTGTTGTCAACTTCAAACTCAAAGCTTCCAAAAAATATTTGCACACCTAAGTATTCAAGCAGCCTTCAAGTGCCTTCAATCAAAAATTATGTCAGCAACAGTTGTGCCACCACGCAATCAAAGTAGCTACTGAGTGACAAGAGCTATCTATCCATTGATTCAAGATTCAAGACTCAAAAACTTTATTGTCATTCTAACCGTACATCAGCTCTGCAGGGCAGAATGAGACAGCGTTTCCCAGGAGCAGTGCAATCATAACATAACAAACACAACACTAAATAATAATCATAACAATAAATAGTAAAACACAACAGCCACATGTCAGTTAAAAACAAGTTATATGTGTCCAGTGCAAGTTAAAAGTGTCCAAAGCAGAGTCGGGTAGAGCAGCTATTTAGCAGTCTGACTGCCTGTGGGAGGAAGCTGTTTAGTAGCCTTGTGGTTTTAGTTTTGATGGTCCTGTAACGTTTACTTGATGGCAGAAGAACAAACAGTTCATGGAGAGGGTGTGAGGGGCTTTAATGATGTAGCGTGTCTTCTGGAGGCATCGACTCTGAAAGAGGTCTTGGACAGAAGGTAGGGAGACCCCAATAACCTTCTCTGCTCCCCTAACCACCCTCTGCAAGGCTTTTTTGTCGGCAGCACTGCAGCTGGAGTACCAGGTTGTGATGCAAAAGGTCAGCACACTCTCAACCACGCCTCTGTAGAATGTAGTTAAGATGTTAGTGGGGAGTGATGCTTGTTTAAGCTTCCTCAAAAAGTGCAATCTCTGCTGGGCTCGTTTCACAATCCTAGTGGTGTTCCTGGACCAGGTGAGATTGTCCAAGATCTGCACCCCAAGGAACTTGATGTTTTCCACTCTCTCCACTGTGGAGCCGCTGATGCTGAGGGGTGTGTGCTCAGGCTGAGACCGTCTGAAATCAACGATCATCTCCTTGGTTTTGGTGACAGTAAGCATCAAGTTGTTGTCACTGCACCAGCTCTCTAGGTGTTTGACCTCCTCCCTGTACATTGTTTCATCATTTTTGCTGATGAGCCCCACCACTGTGGTATCATCAGCAAATTTAATGATCAGGTTCTCCTTGAATCTGGCTGCACAGTCATGTGTTAGCAGTGTGAACAGCAATGGGCTAAGCACACAGCCTTGTCTCAACTGATGAATCTACAGAGCAAGTTAAGGAATCATGTGGAGCAACCACACAATGACAGGCTTGCTCCCATTGAATACAAGGAGATAGAACCACAAGGGCATAGATTCAATATTGCCCGTCCCTGGGCTAATCAAAATTGGCAATGCATTGGTATTTCTGGAGTTGTAGGGCTGGGGAAGACAACTAATAGTACATACAGGAAGGGCCACAGGGCAATTGGAAAAGAAGGGTAAGAATACTTAGAATGCTGTCTGGCCTGCTGAGTTCTGCTAGCATTCCAGCATCTGCAGATTCACTCGAGTTGCCTAAGAATACTTACATTCAGTTTGACTTTACTGGTTGTAAATGCAGGTCACATCACAACAAACTGCATGCCATTTCATTTTACAAAGATTAACACCTCGCAGTGTTCCCTGGCTACAGTGCATCATTTACTTTACCTTTCTTCAGTCCTGAAGAGGGTCTTGGCACCAAAATGTGAATTATTTATTCATTTCCATGGACGCTGCTTTATCCTGCTGAGTTCCTCCAGTATTTTGTGTATGTTGCTTATCATTTACAATGTTGCCTGTGATCTGGTTTAACTCCTGAATAATTATTTCTCAGTCACTCAAACAACACAAACATCACTAACACAGAAACCATTCCAGATGAAAGTTCAACTACTGTCAATCAAACCAAACTAAGAGTTATTACATGAATACTGTTATATCAGAGTTTAGCTTAATTATAAAATCCTAAAATGGAAGTACATTATTATGATAAAAAATATCTTCCATATAGGTGTAGAAACTTTCCGGTGAGTCTATACAAAAACAGCATTTTGTTGAAAACCAAACTCTGTTATTTAAGACGTGACACAGATAATTTTCTTCTTCAGAGAGTTGCATTTAAGTACTTTTCAATGTTGTAAAATGGGTAATGCATTAGTCATATGATTGTTGGATATTAAATCATTAATAATGTAATAGATATTTAATATTCTGTTTGATCTGCTTCCGTCTGGTAGGCGCTTCAGATCCCTCCAGACTAAGACTAATAGGCATTGGAGAAGTTTTTTTCCCTACTGCGGTCACTTTGCTGAACAGTTAACTGCCGGTTAACTGTCGGCTAACTATTACTTGGATTGCACTACCTGTATGTATAATCTATATTTTCATTTATATTTATCATTATTATTGTTATGAGCAGAGAGACAACATCTGCCGGAAGTAAATTCCTTGTCTGTGCATAGGTACTTGATGATTAAAGTCTGATTCTGATTCTGATTCTCATTATTAATGGCTTATTCATACCAAGTTCTGGAAAAAAATTATTGATTTTCGCGTCTAATGCCATAATGCCACTTAATCACTTCTTTTGGGGGGAGATCGGCAGATGAAGGGAAGCAGACTGGAAAAGCTCACACTTTATGCATTCCCAAATCAACACAAGAACAAAACTAACTTTTAGGAACGAAGTTAGGATTACTAAGGCTTTCTGGTAGCAAGCTGTAGGATAAATGGCATTAATGCCAAATCATCAACCAGATCCAATTGACATGCAACATGAATGTACAAAAGCAGGTCATTCCTGAGAAATTCCTCAAGGAACTGACTATGCATTGGCATGAAGAATCATGCACCTTCAAAAACATATTGATAGTGTACCAGAATTGGTGTAAAGGTTAAGCTATGAAGAAATGATTTAGGATGGGTCATGGAGAGGAAGTAATAGATCAGTTTTGGAAACTTGCAAGAAGAAGCCAATGATCTGAATTGAGACTGCCCATTCTCTATAAACAATGAAACAAATCTTCCTGACTCTGAAAAGATTTGGCCACTGCCACAGGCCTTCCTACAATATGATTGGAAAATTTGCGTAACATTGCTAATTAAGGAATACAGGCAAATAATATTAACAGAGAAAGGCATAACAGTCAGCACAGACGAGGTAAGCTGAGAGACCATAACCATAAAAACAGAGAAGCAGAATTGGGCCCTTCAGCCCATCGAGTATGCTCTGCCATTCTATCATGGCTGATTTATTATCCCTTTCAACTCAATTAGTCATAGAGTCATAGAAAAGTACAGCACAGAATAGCCTATCTATTCTGTGCCAAACCATTTAAACTACCTGCTCCCATTGACCTGCACCTGGCCCATAGCCCTCCATACCCCTGCCATTCTTGTACCTATCCAAACTTCTCTCAAACATTGAAATTGAGCTCATATGCACCACTTGCACTGACAGCTCACTCCATACTCTCACTATACTCTGAGTGAAGAAGTTTCCCCTCATATTCCCCTTAAATCTTTCACCTTTCACCCTTAACCCTTAGCCCATGGCCTCTAGTTGTAGTCTCACCTAATCTCTGTGAAAAGCCTGCTTGCATTTACCCTGCAATGTCTGCACTTGCATCCTGCAGTGTCCAAGAGAATACCTTGCCAGACCCTAGGGATTTATGCACTCTCATTTGCCTCAAAACAGCAAACATCTCCTCCTCTGTAATCTTTATAGGGTCTATGACCTCACTGCTTCTTTGCCTCACTTGTATAGACTCTGTGTCTGGCTCCCAAGTAAATACAGATGCAAGAATTCCATTTAAGATCTCCTCCATCTCTTTCAGCTCCACACATAGATTTCCATTCTGATCTTCCAGAGAACCAATTTTGTTCCTTACCTTCTGCTGCCTTCTCTCTGTAACCTTTGACACTCTGACTAATCAAGAACCTATCAAACACCATTTTAAATATACCCAATGACTTCATCTCCACACACACTTGTGGCAATGAATTCTACAGATTCATAACCCTCTGGCCAATTCCTCCTCATCTCTGTTCTGAATGGGCATCCCTCTGTTCTGAGGCTGGGCATTTGACGTATTCTTCCACTATAGGAAGCATCCTCTCCACATTCACTCTATCTAGGTCTTTCAATATTCAATAGGTTTAAATAAGATCCCCCATCATTCTTCATGAGCCATCAAACACATGTTAACCCTTTCATTCCTGTTTTCATTTGTGTGAACATCCTCTGAACAGTCTCCAATACCAGCACATCTTTTCCTAGATAAGTGGCCCAAAACTGCTCACAATATTCCAATTCTGTCTGGGCAATGCCATACAAAGCCTCAACATCATAGCCTTGCTTCTGTTTTCTAGTGCTCTGCAAATGAATGCTAACATTACAATTGCCTTCCTCACCACAGACTCAACCTGCAAATTAACCTTTAGGGAATCCTGCACAAGGACACACAAGTCCTTTCGCACCTGAAATTTTTGAATTTTCTCCCCATTTAGAAAATGGTCTATACTTTCATTCCTTCTACCAAAGTGTTGGACCATACACTTTCTGAAACTGTATTCCATCTGCTACTTCTTTACCCATTCTTTTAACCTGCTCAAGTCCTTCTGAGAACTCCCTGCTCCCTCAACACTACCTGCCCCTCCACCTATCATCTGCAAAACTGGCCAGAAAGCAATCAATACCATCATCCAAATTATTGACAAATAAGATGAAAAGCAGTACCAACACTGACCCCTGCAGAAAACCAATAGTCACCGGCAGCCAACCAGAAAACCCCCTTTGTTCTCACTTTTTGCCTCCTGCCAGTCAGAAAATCTGCCCATGCTCGTGAGGTCCTCCGTTAGTCAGGGTCAACCATGGATGTTGCATCCCAGCTGTCTGCATGATATGCAAACCACAGTGGTACAATGTTATTCATGCAGCAGTCCACCCTCTAAAGGAAGGGCAGAGAGCGACACAGTTCGGTACCAGCAGCGCCGCAGGAGTTGTCAGTCAGCATTGAACTCAATGCAGAACTGCCTTAGGAACTCTAGCTCTGGATTCCTCCTTGGGGTTTACTCCTGAACCTTCCCATGAGTGGATATAGCTGCAAAGCAGCGGAGATTTGAGATCAGAGTTTTTCTTCTCCTAGAAGTCCCATCTGCCCAAAATGACTGGTTTTAAGGCACTAGTAACCCACCTCTGTGCCTTCTCCTGTCAGTAGAAAAGGTTTTGCCATGCTTAATAGCTAAGGTGCAGAGCTGGACTTGGTTGTCAGAAGCTACTGGGCACATTTAATGGGTAGTAGGAGTTATAATCACTACGACACCCCTCCCCCAACTATGACAACCTTAAGGAATCATTCATGCTAGTACCTGCCCTGTAATACCATGGGCTCTTATCTTGTTAAGCAGTTTCATGTGTAGCATCTTTCAAATGTCTTCTGAAAATCCAAGTGAACACCATCTACTTCCTCTCTTATATCAATCCTGCCTATTATTTTGTCAAAGAATTCCAACAGATTTATCAGGCAAGATTTCCCCTTGAGGAAACCATGCTGACTTTGACCTATTTTATCATATGCCTCCAACTATAAGGGCTCATTTCTGTGCTATACATTTCTTCTCAATACACACAATGCTGGAGCCCACTCAGAAGCTATGGAAAAGAGTAAACAGCCAACATTTTGGGCTGAGACCCTTCATCAGGACAACATATACATTTCTGATGCTATGTTCCAATGATTCTAAATTGCAAATCTGTGGGGAGAGCAACAGTTTTGGTACAAGTTGCATTGATCCTACCTAGAGCCAGTATGGATGCACAGATTGAACAGCATCCTTCTGCATCATGTCAATATAGTTTTTACTACTGAGCTGCTGTCTCTTCCTCCACCATTGTTAAAAACTCTACTCAGGAGGTACAGAGAAAGGCAAAACCATCAATAGGAAGCAATGTAGGAACTGGAAACTCTCCAGGGAATTCAGGTACAAAGCATATACAGTGCATCTCATAATCCATTTACCTTTATACCCTGTTTCAGCAGATTTGAGAGGTCAAAACTGCTGAATCAGTTAAAGAAAGGTTTCTCTGGCAGCTTAGGTTCAGAGCAGAATGTTCATGATCTTCTGTTAAAATGACAAAATCTTAGTTGCATTATAGCACCCTGATACATATTTATGTTGCCTTGCATCTACTGCAAGCAGATGCTTCAATCTTTCAAAACACATGTGATTAAAGTAGCAATCTGGATAGCTCTCACTAAGCAACTTATTTCCAAGATTCTATCTATTTCAGCCTCAAATATATGTATGACTCAGCAGAACATCCCTTTGGGATAGAGAATTCTGAACGCTCACAACTCAGAGATGAGGTCCCTCTTAATCTCAGTTTTGACTCCTTATCCTGAAACAAAATTGTACAAATCTAGATTTCTGCCAGCAAGGGAAGTGTTCTGTCATGACCTCACTGATTCTTACATTTCAATGAGATTACCCCTCAGTCTTTTAAACACTAGTCATTTCTCATGAGATAACATTAACTTCCACTGAATCTTTGCTGCACTGCCTCCAAAACTTTTAATTTCTTAAGTAAGGAGATGAAAACAGCATGCACATGATCTCGCTAAAACTATATACATTTGTAAAGCATGCTTTGTCTCTTTCTCAGTTCTGACAAAGGGTGTCTGACCTTGAGTGTTGACACTCTTTTCCTATTCACAGCTGTTGAATGTTTCCAACAATTCCAACTTACTTGCAGTTGTATCAAGATTTCTTTACTCTTGTCCTACAAGCAACAAAGTCCAACCTTCAATTTGCCATGCTCATAGCCTGCCCTGAATCTCCTGCCAGGAGAAGTACAGCCAGATGATCGTACTTCCCAAAGTGTGGGCATGGGTTAGCACAGTAAACATTCTTGATTGTGGTATAGCAGTGGTCAAATGTGTTGGCTCCTATCAACACTCAATGAACAGTTAATACATCGTCAGCTCATTTCCCTCCATAGATGCTGTTGGAATGTGAGTATTATTAACAGTAAATTAATACTAATCGGAAGCTGTTGGTAACGAGGCTGGTTCCGGGGTTGGCGGGGTTTTACTTTCGGTATGCATTGACTGTAGTTCCACTACCCATGCCGCACGACACACCTGAAAGCCTCTGTATTGTAAATATCATTTGCCATCCCAGATAAAGATGTTCTTTTGGCCATTAAGTTGTCGAGCGGTCCTTTTGTAAAGTAAAGTAGAAGTTACCACAGATGCTACCTCACCTGCTGAATTCCTCAAGCATTTCGGTACGTTTTCCAGTTTTTTAATCATTGCTCATATTTTTCCAGGATCAATTTCTGGAAATAATCTGATGTTACCTCCTCCAGACCTAAGTTTTGTTTCTTTACTTGATTAGTTAGCACCTCGTTTGCTTTGCCATCATTCCTTCCAGCAAATTAAATCACTCTTGCCTATCATTTCTTTTAAACCATCCTTCTCTCCCCACAGATGCCAACAGATCTGATTAATTTCTATTTCTATTATTATTATAGTCTTATTTCTATTTCAGATTTCCATCTTCTGTATTGTTTAGTTTTTATTATTACTGGAACAAGGATTGGTAGCAACCAATCAAAACAACCAAGAGAGTGTGTCCACCTTTCAAAGAGAGGATTATTTTCCATTCTCTGGAGAATGCGAGACTGTGCTACTCAGATTTTCTAGACACAATAACACACAATGCTGGAGAAACTCAGCAGGTCAGGCAGCATCTATGGAGAGGAACAAAAAGCTGACATTTTGAGCTGAGACCCATCATCAGAACACAATGAATTCTAGGCACAAACAAATCTTATCAAGAGATTGCCATAAAAAAGAGAATTTAAACAAAAATATCATTTACAACCAGGATGAGTAAGAATGCTACACACTGAGACGAGTTGCCAACGCAGGATCACTCACTATCAAAACCTGAATTAGTTCAAGTACTTAATGCACATTCATCTGTCTTCATCAAATAAATTAGCTTGAGTAATTAAAACATATAAAAGCAGTTTTGCGGTCTGGTGGGTTTTCAGGGAGCATCTTTGGGACCTACATTCTTACTTTGTTTTGATTTCCAAAGAAACAGGTATGAAAATGCACAAAGGAAATACAAATAAAAATAAAGTTATTTGAATAAAACATCAAAATTACCAAATGATCATATTTTAGCCTGTTTAAAAATTACTTGAAGTATCTAACTGATGTTGCCATCTCTGATAGCAAGACAATAGAATTCTAGAGACCATTGCTGTAGAGAAATCAATGCTGCTGAATTCTAAAATCTGAGAGCAAATCATGAAAGAAAAATCTTAAAATCAGTAATTGCTTGGCCAATTACAGCTGTCCGTAACATACATTGACTGTGTTTGTTGAATTATGTCTTTCTAACCCAGCTGCTGAGAGAAATGAAAACAATTATCTTCTGTTTATGATAAACTCAGTAACTTAGTATTTTCTGCTGGGAATGTGGAGGGAGAAAAGCAACAGGAATTATTTCAGCAATATTCCCTATTTAAATATTCAATTCATTTTATCCTTGGTTCAATTTTAATCATTCTTTTGCAAAAATGTTTGTGTGTAAGAAAATTACAATTTGGGTGTCTGGAATGGGCAGCCAAAGATGACGGTTGAAGCAGATATGATAGAGCTAATTAACAGGATCTTAGGTAAGTACTGTGTATGAGAAAGCAGAGAAAGAGGGATAAGGACCAAGTGAAGGCTGAAGCAAATGATGTAATTCAGCATCTTTAATTAGTTCAGCTCATCATCATGATCCGAAGAACTTGTTCCTGTGCTGTATGATTCCATGTTCAAAATAAAACTGCAGCTAAATAATCAGAATTATGAATTATTGAAGGTGGATGAAATGGAAGTTTTATCCGAGATTAACAAAAATATGTTGCAGGATAATATATTTCCACAGAATTATGTAAAGGTGTAACCAGAACCAGTTGGTGGATAATTGCAGAAAATTACAAAGCAAAGAATTCATACTGAAAATTTCCATTCAACTAAGAGCCTGTTCACCTTTTCACTCAAAATGTGGTTGATCTACATCGAGTTAAATTCAATAATATTGCCTGGTCCACACCGGAACAGTGGTAGTTTTGTATATATTAAAATGATTTGCAATCAATTAACTTGCAATACTACTCCTGTATGATTTGAACATACATGCAGTAGCCACCCTACTAGGTACAGCTGACACCTGGACATCTGCTCGTTAATGCACTTACCTATAATCAGCCAATCATGTGGCAACAACTCAGTGCATAAAAGCATGCAGACATGGTCAAGAGGTTTAGTTGTTGTTCAGAATGGTGAAGAAACCTGATCTGGCTTTGACCGTGGAATAACTCTTGGTGCCAGACAAGGTGGTTTGAGTATCACAAAAACTGCTAATCTCCTGAGATTCACACACACAACAGTCTCTAGAGTTTACAGAGAATGGTATGAAAAAAATCCATTGAGTGGCAGTTCTGTGGGTGAAAATGACTTTGTAATGAGAGGGGTCAAGAGAGAATGCTAATGACAGAGTGACCAGAGGGGTGCAAGCTGACAAGAAGGCAACAGTAACTCGATAAAAGCACACGTTGCTACAGTGGTGTGCAGAAGAGAATCTCTGAACACACAACACATTGATCCTTGAGGTGGATGGGCTTCAGCAACAGAAGGCCACAAGCATACACTCAGTGGCCACTATATTACTAGGTAAAGGAGGTACCTAATAAAGTGGTTACTGAGGGTATAAAAACAGTAGATTGGTTGGCACTTAATCATTGGATGTTCCATTTCAGGGGAACAAGAATGCGACAAGACATGTCCGACCACTATAAAGTATTTATCATGAAACAGAGAGTCCACCTTCTGCCTTCTCTAAGTCAGCAGTCCAATCCATCCTGTGTATCAAGAAGCCCTCAGGTCTTACTGGCTTATCTGAAGTGAGCCACGTCTCCATGAAACACAAAACGCAGAAATTACAAAGAAATCTAGTGTCCAAATGCTTGAAACCAAAAGGCTGGGATGCAGCAAATGCTTGTAAGTATTTGAACTTGCTCAATTGCACTGCATGCACGTACCTCTTCATCCTAGGATACCATGAACCATCCTGCATTGTCCCTAATGCAAGAATATTCTTAACTATAAAAAAGCAGACTTATTAAGTACCCCAGGTGCAGTCTCACCAGTATTATGTGAACTTGCATCAAAACCTCCCTGTACCCCTTGCTGCTTGTAATAGAAACCTTTATTCCATTCACCTTCCGAATTACTTGCTCTGCCTGCATGTAACTCTCTGAGTTTCACGCATTAGTAACGTCAGAATCAGAATCAGGTTTAATATCACTGGCATATGTCATTAAATGCATACAATGCAATACATGGTAATATAGCGAAACAAACTGAATTACAGCAAATATATATATTTATATCAAACAGTTAAGTTAAATAAGTACTGCAAAAACAAAAATAAAAAGTAGTGAGGTAGTGTTTATGGTTTCAATGTCCATTCAGAATTTGATGGCAGAGGGAAGGAAGCTAGCTGTTCCTAAGTCAGTGAGTATATGCTTTCAGGCTTCTGTACCTTCTTCCTGATGGTAACAGTGGGAAGAGAGCATGTACTGCATGGTGGGTGTTCTTAATGATGGACAGCACCTTTTTGAGGCAACACTCCTTGAAAACATCTTGGATACTATGGAGGCTAGTACCTATGATGGAGCTGACTAATTTTACATCTCTCTGCAGCTTACTTCGACCCTGTGCAGTAGCCCCCTCCCCCCCGCCGCAATACCAGATATGATGCAGACAGCCAGAATGTTCTCCATAGTACATCTGTAGAAATTTTTGAGTGTATTAGAAGACAGGCCAATTCTAATTCTTAAATCCAAAGTGGATAAACTCATATTTTCTCACATTATACTCTTATACAGTAACTTGTTGGTCACCCATTTTCTGTGTCTTTCTCACATGATAATGAACTTCACATTGCCAAGTAGGCTGCAGTAGTAGACAAACTACAAAGCAAATGATCACTGGAATCTAAGTTTGACAGTGGGAATAGTTTTGATGCTGCTGCACAAATCACAAATGGCAACAGCAGTTTGTCTGGGTGGAAGTAGTGCTAAGGTTAGTGGGAGCAGGCAATAAGTATCTGTCCACTTGATGCTCCTGAACCAAAGTGGGCTCGTTATGTATGTGGTACAATGTTAACCCAGAGCTCTCAAGGCAGTCATGGCTGGGGTTGGGGGTGTGCGAGTATTGTTACAAAGTCATTTGATGTACACAACCTGTATGTCTGCCTATTAACACATGTTGTGACTTCAACCAATTTGTTCCACATTAGCCACAATGCTGAACCAGCTAAGAAGTAAATCATAAACCCCAAAAAACTAATCCCTCTTACCTACACAATGTCCATATCCCTCCATCTTCCTCACATTCATGTGCCTAACTAAATGTCTCTTAAATGCCTCAAATGTATTTGCCTCTACCAGCATACCAGACAGGCATCCACCACCGTGAATAGAAAACTTACCACTCATACCCCCTCTCACCTTTAATGAATACCCTCTGGCATTATATATTTCTACACTGGGAAGCAGCTACTCCCTGTCTACTCTCTCTGTTTCTCTCATAATCTTATAAACGTCTATCAGATCTCATCTCAGACTCTGCCATTCCAAAAAAATCTACCCAAGTTTATCCAGCAGTTTACTCCGTGCAACTAATCTTTAAACATCCTCACATGCCTGATGTGGACTTACCGTACCAGAAAAAAGATGTTCCCAATTAACTTTTCTTAGGTCCTGCCTAATGCCCTCATAATTTGTCTGACTCCCCTGCAAGGACCATACCTATCATTATCTATAGCTATCCGGAAAGTTAAGGTCACTGTTCCCTAACCGCTCACCGACTGAAAGGTCAGTCACCTGGTCAAGCTTATTAACCAACACCAGGTCCAGTACAGCCGTTCTTCTCACTGGACTGTCCACATACTGATTTAATAAACCCTCACATAACAAATTCTTCTCAAACTCAAATAAAGACCTTAAGCCCTATCTGATATACATATATATATATGGGTACCCTCACTAAAGGGAGATTATACTGTAACTACTAGTTCACTTCCCTGTGCATCCTCCACATTGGGTTCAGCTGACACTACCTACTATTTGAGTGCTGGACTCTCTCTCCCTAACAAGTAGGAGATACTTCCAGCTAATAAATTAGTTTGAACACAGTTCATTTATTTTTAGCGTTACATGTTTAAATCCAAACAACATTCTTAAGACACATTTAAAGGTCACAGATGATTTCTATCTTATAAGACTTCCAAATAAACTATTTCTAAATCACAAAGGATATCCAAAACATGGAAGTTAAAAAGACATACCCTCGAGCCACAGATGAACCAGTTGTCTGTTACAGAAACCAAAGATGGAGGAATGGACTGTAGTCCACCTGGTGTTTTTTTCATTCTGTGTGATGTTCTTGGCCATTCCAAATAAGCCTGAACTGCTGTTTACAGGTACACTATTTCCCTGCCACTTGGGAGTCTTCACACATATATTTTTCAGATACCTTTTTAACACAAACTGTCTAAAAACTTCTGGAGACAGAGATCCCAGGTACTCACAATTAATGCTGTAAAGATGACTCTTTCAAACACAACCTTCCAACCTTTAATTAGCTACCTAACATACTTAGTGATTGTCTCCATCTGGTCTGCAAGCTTCCTTGAACTAAATAACTTAGCCACTGTTGTCTAGTTTGAAACAAGCCCAGTTAAATAACCTATTGTCTTATACTTCATCGCTGGAGAAGTTAACCTTGGTGTTGTAGGGCCAGCAAGTCTGCTATAGATATTACTTGTTTAAAAACCTGTCTTTTTAACTTCAAACTGATTATAGCTTTCCATTTACATTAAAAACTAAAGACTGGCTCCTATTTATGACAAGAGGCTAAACAAAGAATATTAGATGGATGTTTAATTTATTCTGAAACAACACTTTACATGAGCCAGCTGCAGTGCTGAGCTTAGTTAAAAAATTTCCTATTTTCAGTCAATATGCATCACCATATTAACGTTTAATAAATCTGACAAAAACTCTTGGTAAGATTTGTTACTCATGTGGGATAAAAACATACAGGACTTCACTTTAGCATATTCTGCATCTGCAACAAAAAATCCCGTCAAGACTGTGATAATCAAAACCTTGATCCTAATATATTCATCTTAATATCATCCTGCTGAGCTTTAATAGTGTATGCACAAAAAAGGTGCTGGATTTTAAAATTTCCCTTGGTCAAACTGAAGCACAATATTAAAAAAGGCTCGGTTTCAATGCTTTAATGATGTTAAAACAAAACAATGGCATATTCTCAGTATGAGAACTTCTAATCACTGTAATTAACTCAGCAAGAAGTCATACAGACCAAGCTTTAAGGCTCAGTCAGATTAGCTGGACCCCAGCAGCAGATCTGCACTTGTAATCAGCTAGGATTGACAATTCTCTCTTGTAGTGATACCATGGAAACTGGAATTAAAAAATATGGCACAGTGATGTACTTGCTCCTAATTTTAAACAGCTGATGTCAGAATTCATAGCGAGAACTAGGGCACTAAGTACAAGGTCTTCATAACAAAAAACATGCTATGTCCAACCTGGAATGTTAGAATTACTATCTACTGTTTCTCTGGTTCATAGCACCTCAATGCTGGAACAGGCACCACAGGTGAATTCAACACATACAAACAAGCTGGATGAACTCAGCAGGTTGGGCAGCATCTGTTTCCAAACCCTATCTATACCTATCCCTCATAATTTTGCATACCTCTATCAAATCTCATTACAATCTTCTATGTTCTAAAGAATACAAGAATACAACCTACTCAATTTTTCCTTCTAACTCAGACCCGGCAACATCCTTATAAATTTTCTCTGTACTCTTTCAACATTGTTTACATCTTTTCTGTAGGTAGGTGACCAAAACTGCACAAAATACTCCAACTTAGGCCTCAGCAATGTCTTATACAACTTCCACATAACATCCCACCTCCTGTGCTGGTTGGTCCTGCTGAAGTACTTGTTTACATTAAATTCCATCTGCCATTTTTCCAGCTGATGTAGATGCATCCGCAAGACATGATAGCCTTCCTCACTGTCAACCACTCCCCCAATCTTGGTGTCATCTGCAAACCACATTGTCATCCAGATCAATAATACAGATAACAAGCAACAAAGGACACGGCACCAATCCCTGTGGCTCACCATTAGTCACAGGCCTCCAGTCAGAGAAGCAACCCTCTACTACCACTCTCCGGCTTCTCCCACAAAGTCAATGTCCAACCCAATTTACTACCTCATCCTGAATGCCGAGCAATTGAACCTTCGTGACCAGCCTTCCATGTGCAAATGGTTTCATTCACTTTCTCGATACTACCTCAAAACCTCTATAAAATTGGTTAGACATGAGGCATGAAGCCTTGCTGACTATCCTTAATCGGTCAATGCCTATCAAAATATTTATACATCGAGTCCCTTAGAATACCTTCCAATAACTTTCCCACAACTGATGTCAGACTATAATTTCCTGGTTTATGCTTAGAGCCTTTTTTAAGCCTTTTTTTTAGCAGCAGAACCATACAGGCTATCCTCCAATCCTCTGGTAGCTCTCCTGTCACTAAGGACATTCTAAATATCTCTGCTAGGGTCCCGGTAATTTCTGCACTTGCTTCCCGCTGGGTCCGAGGGAACATCTTGTCAGGCCCTGAGAATTCATCCACCCTGATTTGACTCAGGATAGCAAACACCTCCTCCCCTGTAATCTCTACTGGGTCCATGGAGTTGATGCTGCTTTGCCTCACTTCTATTGGCTCTGTATCTGTCTCCTGAGTAACTACAGAAGCAAAGAATTAATTTAAGATCTCCCCTCTGCTTTGTCTCCAAACATGATTACATTCTGGTCTTCCAGAGGGCCAGTTCTGTCCCTCGCAATCCTTTTGTTCGTAACTTATCTATAGAACCCCTTAGGATCCTCCTTCTCCTTGTCTGCTAGAGTAACTTCATGCCCTTTTGCTTAGCCTTCCTTGGTCTCTTTCACCAATCAACTTCCGAGCTCTTTGCTTCATCCCTCCATCTCCAAGTTTCACCTATCGCCTGGCGTTTCTCTCCCCCTTCCCCACCTTTCAAATCTGCTCCTCAGCTTTTGTTCTCCAGTCCTGCCGAAGGGTTTCAGCCCAAAACGTCGACTGTGTTTTTTTCCACGGATGCTACCTGTCCTACTGAGCTCCTTCAGCATTTTGTGTGTGTTGATCAGATTTCCAGCATCTGCAGGTTTTCTCATTTGTGATTAGAAACCCTAATCACTACAAGTTAGAATAACTTGATTATAGATATCCCATCAGTAATACAATGCTCCATATCTAGCTTCCACACTCGGGGGGGGGGGGGGGGGGGAGGGGTGGAGGCATTACTGGAAGTTTGAAAAATCAAAGTTCATGCCATCGATCACATTCCGATATGTCCACCCGTTTTAATTCCTCTTCCCATCCCATTCTGATATATCCATCCGTAGCTTCCTCCACTGTCGTGATGAGGCCACGTTTAGGTTGGAGGAACTACACCTTATATTCTGTTCTGATAACCTCCAACCTGATGGCATGAACATCGATTTCTCAAACTTCCAGTAATGCCTCCACTGCACCCCCTCCCCCTTCACCATTTCCCATCCCCTTTCCCTCTCTCATGTTATCTCCTTGTCCGTCCATTACCTCCATCTAGTGCTCCTCTCCTTCCCCCTCCCTTTCTTCTTTCTTCCTTGGTCTTCTGTCTCTTTCACCAATCAACTTCTTAGCTCTTTGCTTCATCCCTCCCCCTCCAAGTTTCACCTATCGCCTGGTATTTATCTCTCCCCTCCCCCGACCTTTCAAACCTACTCCTCAGCTTTTTTTTCTCCCAATCCTGCCAAAAGTACATTGACTGTACTTTTTCCATAGTTGCTGCTTGGCCTGCTGAGTTCCTCCAGCATTTTGTGTGTGTTGATGTGATAGGTGAAGCCAGGTGGTTGATGATGGTGGGGGATGATGCAAGAAGCTGGAAGCTGATCAGTGGAAAAGGCAAAGCACTGGAAAAGGAGAGGAGAGTGGATCATGCCAGAAAGGAAAAGATGAAGGGCAGCAGGGGGAGGTGATAGACAGGTGAGAAGATGAGGTAAGAAGCCAAAATGGGGAAATGAAGAAGAGAAAGCGGAAAAAATTGCCGGAAGTTGGAGAAATCAACATTCATGCCATCAGGTCGGAGGCTACATAGAGGTGTTTCTCCTCCAAACTGAGAATGGGTTTTATTTTCCTACATTAGGCCCATATTCCTCCATTAAGTCCTTTTTAAATGCTGTAATTTTAAATGTCACCTCCTCGGACAGCTCATTCCAGATAATCACCAACCCCTGTGTGAAAAACTTACCCTCAGAATCTGTGACACCTAGTTCCATACTTTCCTGCCGTAGGACGAACACTGTAAATATCTGTTTATCTATACATAGACACACATTTTGCAGACACTAGGACTTTAGAGTAACACACACAAAATGCAGGAGAAACTCAGCAGGTCAGACATCTCAGTGGAGGGGAACAAACAGTTGATGTTTTGGTCTGAGACCCTTCCTCAGGAGTTATCTGTAGATTATCAGGAGTACCTTATCAATGCCCCTACTAATTTTATAAATCTCTATATGGTCACTCCTCAGCCTCCCATGTTCCGGTGATAATAAACCCAACCTATCCAATCAATGACTCTATGTAACCGCAGCTTTCTATTCCGGGCAACATCCTGGTGAATTTTTTCTGCACTCACTTGATTGCTTCCACATCCTTCTTGCAGTATAATGACCAGAAATGAACACAATATTCCATATGCAGTCTCACTCATATTTGCTTCAGCTACAACATGACACTCCAACAATTATAGTCAATGCTTCAGCCTATGAAGGCAAGCGTACCAAATATCTTTCTCACTACTTTATCACCTTCTGGTAAGATGGCAGTGCGCTCTGTTGCAGTGGCTTCTATGGGATCAACCAAAGGTGTTACTGGCTTTTTCAAACATATTTTTGTATTTGATCACAAGACCCTGCTGGACATTAAGAACTTAAAGTCCTGCAGGTCTATCCCATCAACGAGTTGCTCAATGGTAGAGAAACCGAAGGAGCTGAACTAGATGTGGATCATGATGCTGCCTGTGACAGAGAGGCGTTGGTGCGTGAACGATTGTGCTGTCTAACAGTGAGTGATTGTCTTAATTGCTTCTCCTGTGATTACAAGACCCTATCGGACATTGGTGGTGTGAAATGCTACAAGATCAATTTGTCGGTTTATTGACAAACGGTGGGGAAGTCCCGTGGCTTCAGTTGCAGTGAGGAACGGGCTTCAAGCTGCGGTGTTGCCTGTTTGCAGCTCAGGGGGAGGCACGGAGTCGGTTGCTCCATTGAAGTGCTGGGGGTGATGTGGCATGATATCCTTGCTGGAGTTGGTACTGCCCCCCAGTGTTCGCTCAGCAGAAGACAAGCTGTGTTGTGTACAACTGCAGACTGCTGCGATATTCATGGACTCAGGGACTTGGATTATTTTTTGTGAGACTGCATTTTACAGATATCTTATACGTGTTTGCTGTCTTATATATGCTATATGTGCCTTGTGCTGCATATGACTGATGGTACTGTTTTGGATCTTGGCCTTGAAGTAATGCTGTTTTTTGTTTTCATGGGTATTCATATATGGTGAAATGTCAATTAAACTTGAAGTTGAACCTGTTTTGCCACTTTTTGTGAGCTGTCCTCATGATCCTCATATTCCCTAATCTTAGAGAAATTTGTGTGTGCTGTTCATATTCCCTAATTTGTTTGGCATCCAAATCATGTCATCTTGGCTTTGAATATATTCAGTGATTAAACATTTAGATATAGCAATATTTTGAAAGAAATTTCTCCTCAACTCATTCCAAATTGGTCAAACCCCATATTCCAAAACTGTGTTTCACTACTTCTAACTCCATCAACCAGAGAAAACAGCTTTCCAGTATCTAGTCTCGTCCCGAAACGTCGACAGCGCTTCTCCCTATAGATGCTGCCTGGCCTGCTGTGTTCTACCAGCATTTTGTGTGTGTTGTTCCAGTATCTACCTTGTCTTTAGCAATAACAAATGCAAATAATGTCCTGCTCTAGGGAACAGAGATCTAACCATCTCCTTCTCTTCCCATGGGACAACTCCCTCTGTTCAGAAATATATTTAGTGAACCTCTATTATATCCTTTTTGCCTCAGATTTTCCTGTCCTATCATCTAGAACTTACCTTGGCCCAAGTGCATTCTCTCCACGATCATATGTAATTCCAGTAAGCTTGTTCCAAAGTCTAATGTTCCATTGTTTTCTTCATTGCTTGTGATGGCCACTTGTTAACTATTTGTGATTTCTCTACAGTGAGCTTTTTGAATTCCACCATTTTCAAGTCTTTCATTTAAAAAAATTACTCTATTCTCCTTTTCAAAGTGAATAACCGCATTTCTCCATAATTTTTCATACACCGTAATTTTATTTATTTAGTTATTATTTGTATAACTTTTAACAGTGTCCTTTCAACCTCCTCACCACTTATTCCCACTCAGCGTTATCTTATCAGTACTCTTGGATACTGTATGTTGAATGGCACCCTCAAAGTTATTTTTATAGCTCAATCAACTGATGTCAAACCACGCTCCTCTCTCCACCCAATTATTTACAGCCTGATGACAAAAGACTTCACTCTTTCCTGTCCATTAAGCAATCTTTATTCCATGCAATCATAACAGCCTTTGTCTTGTATTTTTATAGAAATATTTACTATGATGCTGCACAGCATTATACAGAATATTCTATTGCAATATGAAAAGTGGTATCCCATATTGATTGAAAAACCAAGTGATGCTAAGATCTACATAAACATGTTTTTGCATGTGGTTGTGTAAAAATCTAGAAGTTCTCTGTGAAAATCAAGTTAGCTCGCACAAATGTGGTTACCATATTCCTTTCCATAAATCATTGTTTGTTCTGTATGGTCATGCAAATAAATTTCACGGTCACATTACTGCCTATGTTAGATTCTAGAATTCTCTCAGCTGTTAACAGCAGTAAGGGAAAGAGCCTTAATTTCCCAGTTTTCCAGTTCCTTTCTTTCTTGAATAACAAGATTACATTCCTGCATACCAAAACAAAACAATTATGAATATCAAGACATTTGCTTAGTCTACTCCAGACCCATTTTACAACCCTACCATGCTCATTTGTCAACTCTTATAAACAGTCTTCCTTTATTGTTACTAGTTTTAATAACTCATTCCCTCTAGATAATTTGTTCCCCATTACTTCCAAAATGTTTATTTCATCTTCTACTATTGATAATCGTCAATTTCTGTTTACGTATGAACTGGGTGAATGACCCTACAGGTCCTGACGAAAGGTCTCAGCCCAAAATGTCAACTGTTTACTCGTTTCTGCTGAGCTCTTCCAGCATTTTGTGTGAATTAATACACAAGTTTCTATTTACTTACTTATAATCTGTAAAACCCTCAAGATGATGATGTATAAATAGATAAATAAAACTGAAGTTCAAACAAAATGACTCCACCTGTCATCGTTAACAAATATTATTACACTAGAGTTATGACTATGATCTGGTTAAGTAGATTACTTTCTTAAAAAGTAATCTGAAACTAGCAGTGAGAAGGACATTTTGTAAAAGCTGCAAGTTGTTGCTTCTGTTCCTTCATCAAATTTCACCAGCCACCTTCAACCTCAATAAATAATGGTGCTCTCATGCCAGATATTAATCATCTCCTGTGGATAATTTTGTCAAGTTCAATAAAATGGAGCACATCCACCAATAAAACTTGAAGAAAATCAATTTCAAAGTTCAAAAGTTCAAAGTAAATTTATTGTCAAAGTACATGTACATCACCATATACAACAGATTCATTTTCTTGTAGGTATTCTTAATAAATCCATAACAGAACTATAATAGAATCTATGAAAGACTGCACCAATGAGAATTCAACCAACGAGCAAAACACAACAAACTGTGCAAGTACAAAAAGAAAGAAATAATAACAATAAATAAATAAGCAATAAATATTGAGAACAAGAGATGCAGAGCCCTTGAAAGAGAGTCCATAGGTTATGAGAACATTTCAGTGATGGGGCGAGTGAAGTTATCCCCTTTGTTTCAAGAGCCTGATGGCTGAGGGGTAATAACTGTTCCTGAACCTGGTAGTGCGAGTCCTGAGGCTCTTGTACCTTCTTCCTGAGGGCAGCAGCAAGGAGAGAGCATGTGCTGGGTAGTGGGGTCCCTGATGATGGATGCTTCTTTCCTACGACAGTGACATGCTCAATGGAGAGGAGGGCGTTAGCTGCAATGGACTGGGCTGCATCCACTAGTTTTTCTAGGATTTTCTGTTCAAGGGCACCGGTGTGCATACCAGGCTGTGATGCAACCAGTCTATATACTCTCCACTACATATCTATAGAAGATCGTTGAAGGTACATGTTCGGCACAACTTTGTGGGCCGAAGGGCCTGTTTTGT
This sequence comes from Hemitrygon akajei, assembly GCF_048418815.1. Lineage (NCBI taxonomy): Eukaryota > Metazoa > Chordata > Chondrichthyes > Myliobatiformes > Dasyatidae > Hemitrygon > Hemitrygon akajei. Next base: position 52,557,741 of record NC_133124.1, on the reverse strand, counting down.
GCTGTAGGTTTTCTACGTTTTAGATGACATGCTGAATCTTCATAAACTTTTAATAAGTAGAAGCATTGTGGTGTTTTCTTCTTAATTGCACTTATGTGCTGGGACCAGGACAGGTCTTCTAAAATGGTAACACTGAGGAATTTAAAGTTGCTGACCCTCTTTATCTCTGATCCTCTGATGAGGACTGGCCCATAGACCTCTGGTTTCCTCCTCCTGAAGTCAATAATTAGATCCTTGGTCTTGCTGACATTGAGTAAGAGCTTGTAGCTGTAATACCACTCAACCAGACTTTCAATCTCCCTCCTGTATGTTGTCTTGTAAACACCTTTGATTCGGCCAACAACAGTAGTGTTGTCAGAAAACTTGAATATGGCATTGAAGCTGTGCTTAGCTACGCAGTCATAAATGTAAAGCAAATACAGCAGGGGGCTAAGCACACAGCCTTATAGTGCCACTGTGCTGACAGAAATTGGGAAGGAGATGTTGTTGCCAATATGAACTGACTGACGTCTGCAAGTGAGGAAACAGAGGATCCAATTCGACTGGGAAGCATTGAGGCCAAGAACACGAAGCCTATTGATTAGTTTTGAAGTCACAATAGTTTTGAATGCCGAGCTGCAGTTGATAAATAACATTCTGATGTATACACCTTTGCTGTCCAGATGTTCCATGGTTGAGTGAAGAGCCAGTGGAATGGCATCTACTGTGGACTGGTTGTTCCAGTAGACAAATTAGAGCGGATCCTAGTCGCTTCTTTGGCAAGAGTTTAGGATCTGCAGCATCTGAGTCAGAATAGGTCTCACCAAGACCTATCCACATGAAAAAGGACAGAAGTTAATGATTGAAGAAGCTTGACCTACTTTAAACTCTATCCATCAACTCCCTAATACTTTAAGGTCATTGACACATTTCAACTTCAAAGACACATTAATTTCTGAAACAAGTCATTATCACTTAGTAAAACCAATTGATACAAGTCCTGAATGATGAATTTTCATTGATCAACATTTGATTAGGCAGGACAGGAATTCCCCGCATCGAAGGTCTAATTTAACAATGTAGCCCGGAGAGAACCTAAAATCGATAGTGTCATTATTGTTGTTGCTGTTTCTTTCTGCACCTTGCGGTGCATCAGCTGGCAACCTTGCCGTTTCTTAATCATTTTTGTCTGTTCTTTTACAAGTCCGAGTTGCTAGCTTGACACTCAACCCAGCATGGATGGAAAGCATGCAAGGAGCTGGCCAGACTAACTTCCTCCTGCCACCCCGCCAGGGATAGGGTTCCGCTTGCCCTCACCTACCACCCCACCAGACTCCATGTCCAGCAAATAATTCTCCGAAACTTCCACCATCTCCAACGGGATCCCACCACACAAAGCACATCTTTCCCTCCCCCCAACTTTACGCTTTCTGCCGGGATCGCTCCCTACACAACTCTCTTGTCCATTCGTCCCTCCCCACTGATCTCCCTCCTGGCACTTATCCTTCCCAAACATTCCTTCCAGGTGAGGTGAAACTTCATCAGCCAGTCTTTTGGGGTCATTTATTATGTTCAGTGCTCCCAGTGCAGCCTCCTGTACATTGGTGAGAACCAACATAAACTGGGAGACCACTTCACTGAGCATCTATGCTCTGTCCACCAGAACAAGCAGGATCTCCCAGTGGCCACCCATTCTATTTCCAATTCCCATTCTGATATGTCCAACCAAGGCCTCCTCCACTGTTGTGATCAGGCCACACTTAGGTTGGATTATATTCCTTATATTCTGTTTGGGTAGCCTCCAACCTAATGGCATGAACTTCGATTTGTCAAACTTCCCAACATTCCCAACATTCTCCATTTCCCATCCCCTTTTCCTCTGTCACCTCATCTCCTTGCCTGCCCATCACCTCTCCCTGGTGCTCCTTCCCCTTCTTTCTTTCTTCCTTGCCCTTCTGTCTTTTTCACCAATCAACTTTCCAGCTCTTTACTTCATCCCTCCCCCTCCAGATTTCACCTATCACTCTTCCCTCCCACCCACCTTTTAAATCTACTCCTGAGGAGTAAATCTACTCATCATCTTTTTTTCTCCAGTCCTGCCAAAGGGTTTCAGCCTGAAACATCGACTGTATTTTTCTTCCATAGATACTGCCTGGCCTGCTGAGATTCTAACCTGGGACTACTTGCCTCGAGGTCCTGTGTGAATTCCCCAATACAACCGGCTAGTGTTGTATTCGCAGTTACTTAAAAATATATGGGTCTTGAAATTTGATGCTATTGTTATTCTTTTGTGAATGAAAAACAGGTACTTAAATCAAATGAGGTACGCCGCCGACTATAGGCAACTGGGCAAGTGCTGAGCCATTTATTTGCAAATGTAAAGAGCCATGGGTATTTTAGACCATCGTTGCAAAATAGGTTAGTTGGATATATAGGAAGAAACACACATACGTAACAACACAAATATTTTCTTTGCAACTATACTCTAATGATCCCAAGTTTGGGGAAGCATACCTTATGAGAATAGGTTGAATGAACTCAGCCTTTTCTCATTGGAGCGATGGAGGATGAGAGGTGACCTGATAGAGATGTACAAGATAATGAGAGGCATTGATCATGTGGATAGTCAGAGGCTTTTTCCCAGGGCTGAAATGGCTAGCACGCGAGGGCATAGTTTTAAGGTGCTTGGAAGTAGGTACAGAGGTGATGTCAGGGGTAAGTTTTTTTTTACACACAGAGTGGTGAGTGCATGGAATGGGCTACTGGCAACAGTGGTGGAGGTGGAAACAATAGGGTCTTTTAAGAGACTCCTGGATGACTACACAGAGCTTAGAAAAATAGGGGGCTATGGGTAAGCCTAGGTAGTTCTAAGGTAAGGACATGTTCGGCACAGCTTTGCGGGCCGAAGGGCCTGTATTGTGCTGTAGGTTTTCTATGTAAGTCTTCGGAAACTACACTTCTGTACATGCAAACCAGATTTCCAATGGCATTGTACCAGCCACATTTAATAACCTCCACATCCATAGGCATATTTTTACACATCCTGGGAAACAGGCTCCAAGACAAAGGTTATTCTGTGCTATATTATAATAGTTTAACCTAGTAATTATATTCCTACAGGTAAAACCATGGATAAACTCACTCCTTAATGCCAAAACATACTGCCTGTAATGTATTCCTGTCCTTTGGGAGAATGACAATAATTTAGTTTGATAGAAAATAATTGCCTTGTTCTTAGCTTTTAAAATTAACTTAAATACTAATATTAAGAACAGCCACAAATCATTCAATTTAGCCATTTCTCAATTTCCAGCTGCTAATAATTCTCTTTTCCCCTCAAATGTTACAGTATTTTCCCTCATAAATGATTTAAGATGGATTTTATTTCCTTGAGGGTTATCTAGTCAGTTTGTGAAAGGCTAAAATTAACCACAGTCCCCAATTTCTAATCATTAGTGTGTGAATCTCTGTTGTAAGTGCACACAATGGGAAGTTGAGAGATGACAGCTCAGTTTTAATACCTCCCTCTAGTGGAGTAATGTGTGAGGATACAATTTTGGCAGATGATTTAGAAAGTTGAGCTCAATGTGTAAACTGTGAATTTCTGCAACAAAGCATTGGTATATGTGCACTTGGATATATATCATAAATCTGAATTTGCACATTTGATCGATAATAAAACTAACTGATTTCTGAACTAGAGCTGTAACTCTGGAAGAAAGACAAGAATTGAATTGAATTGAATTGACTTTATTACTTACATCATATACATGAGGAGTAAAAATCGTTACATCACATCTTTGTCTGAATGTGCAACGTGTAATTATAGTAATTTATAATAAATATTATGTACAACAGGATAGTAAATATAACATAGAAATACAGTTGCGTCAGCATGAATTAAGCAGTTTGATGGCCTGGTGGAAGAAGCTGTCCCGGAGCCTGTTGGTCCTGGCTTTTATGCTGCGGTACCGTTTCCCGGATAGTAGCAGCTGGAACAGTTTGTGGTTGGGGTGACTTGGGTCTCCAATGATCCTTTGGGCCATTTTTACATTCCTGTCTTTGTAAATGTCCTGAATAGTAGGAAGCTCACAGCCACAGATGCGCTGGGCTGTCCGCACCACTCTCTGCAGAGACCTGTAATTGAGGGAATTATAGTTCCCATATCAGGCAATAATGCAGCCAGTCATGAAATCATGAAAATTCTTTGAATTTGGGGGGCCATACCAAACTTCTTCAACCATCTGAGGTGAAAGAAGAGGCGCTGTTGTGCCTTTTTCACCACACAGACCATGTGAGATCCTCGGTGATGTTTATGCTGAGGAACTTAAAGCTGTTCACCCTCTCAACCCCAGATCCATTTATGTCTATAGGGGTTAGCCTGTCTCTATTCCTCCTGTAGTCCACAACCAGCTCCATGTTATCTACTATCTACCCTTATTTATTTTTTTTACAAAATTGTGCCCTCCTGTATTAGCCATTGCTGCTCAGGTAAAAAGGTGCTGACTGTCTATTCAATCTATGCCTCTTATCATCTTTTACACAACTATCAAGTCACCACTCATACCCCTTTGCTCCAAAGAGAAAAGAAGGGTGAGCTATTTTTTGTTGTCTGTAAATTCTTAGTCCTTAATTCAGCGTAGGTAAGATGGTAGTTAAGGTGGTGGAGTGCTCCTTCTGTAAGATGTGAGATATGAGGCTACCTGACAGTCTCCCTGTTATCTGTGGAAAATGAACCCAACTTCAGCTCCTGACTGATAAGGTCAAGGAACTGGAGTTGGAAGATACTTAGGACCACCTGGGAAGCTGAAAACCACATAGATGAAACTTTTACTGATGTGGTCACACCCAGAGTGCAGGCTTCAGCTCACCGACCACAAGGGGAGACAGCAGTCAGTGCAGGGTTCCCTCCTCAGCAAGAAGTACACATGTTTGGACACCGCTGGGAGGGATAAGCTATCGGGACATAGAAGCACCACTCAGGCTATTGGGACTGTGACTGCTCTGAAGCTCAGCAGGAAGGGTAAAGTCGGGCAGAGCAATAACGATAGAAGAGTTGATGGTTAGGGGGACAGACAGGAGATTTTGTGGCCTCAGAAGAGACACCAGGGTCCCAGAGTCCCACATGTCTCAGAACAGCTGCAGAATATTCCCAAGGGGTAGGATGTACAGTCAGAGGTTGCACACGGCACCACTAACATGGGTAGACAGGGGGAAAGGGTGCTGCACAATGAGTATAGAGATTTAGGAAAGAAGCTGAAGAGCAGGACCTCCATGGTGGTGATCTCTGAACAGAACTCAAAGATAGAAAGGGTGCAATCACTCTGATGGGATTGTACTCCAGACCCCCTTCTCCCCTCCAATAGCAACTTCCACAATATAAACTGGAACCTTCTTAGTACATGAGGTTTAGATGGGGGAGAATTTGTCATGGGTATCTAGCTGGATTTCTTAAATCAATATGTACGGTAGATAGTCCAACAAGAGAACGGCTGTACTGGACCTGCTGCTGATTAATGAGCCTGGCCAGGTGACCGACCTTTCAGTGGGTGAGCAGTTAGGGAACAGTGGCCACAAATCCTTAATCTTTAAGATAGCTACAAATAAGGACAAGCATGGAGCTTGCGGGGAAGTATTAAATTGGAGCCAGACGCAATATCAAAGCATTAATCAGGAACAAGGGATTTAATTGGGAACTGCTCTTTTTGGGCAAGTCCATATCCGACTTATGGAGGGTGTTTAAAAATCAACTGCACGGGACAGGACAGGTATGTTTCGGTCAGAACGGAGGACAAGGATGACAACGCAAGAGAAACTCAGATGTCAAGAGAGGCAATGAATTTTGACAAGAAGAAAAAATATGCATAGCTCAGGAAACTACGATCAAACAGAGTCCTTGACGATGATAAAGAAGCCAGAAAAGAACTCAGGGAGAGAATTAGGAAAATCAGGAGAGGTCGTGAAACGTTTTCTTTTACAAGTAGGATTAAGGAGAATCTCAAGGCATTCTATACATTCATCAAGAACAGGAGGATAACTAGAGAGAGGGTAGAACCAGGTTTCTTGAGGTTGTTATTACCTGGGGTGGTGGTGGGGATAAGCCCCCATTGCCTATTAAATTCTCCCAATGATATGTGCTTCAGATAGTCTCTAACAACCAAGTCCAGCTCCTGGCCTTCACCTGTGGCTTAGCTACTAACCCCGATGGAACCATATCTACAGACAGGAGAAGGGGCAAAGGTGGGTTACTGGTGCCTTAAAACCAGTTGCTTCAGGAAGATGGGGCTCGTCAGCCATGGTTGACAGCTCATCTAGGAGAAGGAAATCTCTGATATCAAATCTCTATTGCCTTGCAGATATACTCACTCATCGGGAGGCTTCGGATGTAAACCCCAAGGAAAAAGCTGGAGTCCCTAAGGCAGTCCTCCATTGAGTTCAATGTTGACTGGGAACTCCCACAATGCCACCATTTTGGTTTCTGCCCTTTCTTTGTATTCCTCAGCTGCATGGAGATGGGGAGCCTGCTACATGAGCAACGGATTACTCTCCATATCATACTGCCCTGGCTTGCATATCACATAAACAGCTGGGGCACAGCATCCATGGCCAACCCTGACCCAAGGGTGGCCTCAAATAGAACTACTCTAGGATAAAGGGTGGAGGGGAACATTTGCTTGGATGTGGACGATGTGGTCAAGGTCCTTAATGAGTACTTTACATGGCTTTGTGCAGGCAAGTCATGTCTTACTAACTGATTGAGTCTTTCTGATAAGCTGATGAGGGTGATTGACGGAGGTAGAGCTGTGGAGGTTGTCTACGGGGATTTTAGTAAGGTACCCCACTGGAGGCTCATCCAGAAGATTAAGATGCAAAAATCTCTTCATGAGTTTTATAAATGACCTGGATGAGGAAGTGGAGGGATGGGTTAGTAAATCTGCTGATGACACAATGGTTGGGGGTGTTGTGGATAGTGTGGAGGGCTGTCAGAGGTTACAGTGGAACAGTGATAGGATGCAAAACTGGGCTGAGAAGTGGCAGATGGAGTTCAACCCAAATAAGCGTGAGGTGGTTCATTTTGGTAGGTCAAATATGATGGCAGAATATAGTATTAATGGTAAGACTCTTGACCATGTGGAGGATCAGAGGGATCTTGGGGTCTGAGTCCATAGGACACTCAAAGCTGCTGCACAGGTTGACTCTGTAGTTAAGAAGGCATACGGTGCATTGGTCTTCATCAACTGTGAGATTGAGTTTAGGAGCAGAGAGGTAATGTTGCAGCTGTATAGGACTCTGGTCAGACCCCACTTGGAGTACTGTGCTTACTTCTGGTCACCTCACTACAGGAAGGATGTGGAAACTATAGAAAGGATGCAGAGGAGATTTACAAGGATGTTGCCTGGATTGGGGAGCATGCCTTATGAGAATAGGTGGAGTGAACTTAGCCTTTTCTCCTTGGAGTGACAGAGGATGAGAGGTGACCTGATAGAGATGTATAAGATGATAAGAGGCATTAATCATGTAGATAGTAAGAGGCTTTTTCCCAGGGCTGAAATGGATAACACGAGAGGGCACAGTATTAAGGTGCTTGGAAGTAGGGTAAGTTTTTTTCCCCCCACACGGAGAGTGGTGAGTGCATGGAATGGGCTGCCAGCACTGGTGTTGGGAATGGATACAAAAGGGTCTTCTAAGAGAATCTTGGACAGGTACATGGAGCTTAGAAAATTAGAGGGCTATGTATGGGTAACCCTAGGTAATTTCTAAAGTAAGAAAATATTCGGCACAGTATTGTGGACCGAAGGAAATTTATTGTGCTGTAGGTTTTCTATGTTTCTATGCATGCAATCAGTGGTGAATTTGTATTTGAATTCAGAACTGGCTTGCACATAGAAGATAGAGAGTAGTGGTCAGAGGGACTTATTCTAGCTGGGGGTCTGTGATTTGTGGTGCTCTGCAGGGATCAGTAGACCATAACATAGGAACTTAGGCCATTTGGCCCATCGAGTCTGCTTCCCCATTCAATCATGACTGATCCTTTTTCCCCTCCTCAGCCCCACCTCAGAGGTCTGAGATCCTCAGAGGTCTCAGTACTGGGACCTCTGGTGCTTGTGATGTATATAAATGACCTGGATGAAAATGTAGATGGATAGTTCAGTAAATTTACAGATGATACGAAGATTTGCGGTATTGCATATAGAGTAGAAGACTTGCAAAGAATACAGTGGGATATAGATCAGTTACAAATCTGGACAGAGATATGGCAGATGGAGTTTAACCTGGCCAAATGTGAGGTGTTGCACCTTGACAGGTGCAAAGGGATCTTGGGGTCAAAGTTCATGCTTCCCAGAAAGTGGCTGAACAGATTGTTAGGGTGGTTAAGAAATCACATGGCAAGCTTGCCTGTAGTAGACTGAGCTCAAAAGTCAAGAAGGTACATTTTATTGTTATTATTATTCAATTTTATTTAAAGATAACCCCTTCAAGTCACGCCGTCAACAGCCCACCGAGTTAACCCTAGCCTAATCACAAAACAATTTACAATGACCAATTAACCTACTAACCTGTATATCTTTGCACTGTGGGAGATGCAAGGAGTTCAGAGATGATAGGGAAGAAAAGAAACACCTGAATACTAAATAAGGAAGATATTTCAGTGCTGAAGACAACCAAATGGGCCCTGCTGGAGACATTACAGTGCTGCCGCAGATCAACAAATTTGATGACATATGCCAGTGATATTAAACATGATTTGGATTCTGAAAGGATATCTTTAAGAGTTCAAACAACAACCTTGCACTCAACATCAGTAAAACCAAGGAATTGATTTGTGGACTTCTGTCAAAAGGAACACACACCAGTCCTTATTGAGGGATAAACAATGGAATGGGTGATCAGCTTCAAGTTCCTTGGTGTCAACATCTATCCTGAGCCCAACATTATGATGCGATTACAAAGAAGGCATGTCAGCAGCTAATTTGATTAAGGACTGGTTGCATCACCATGTGGTATGGGGGCACAGGACCAGAAAAGCAGTAGAAAGCTACAAGCACAGCCAGCTCCATCATGGGCACTAGCCTTCCCAACGTCGAGGACATCTTCAAAAGGCCATGCCTCAAAAAGCTGGAACCTGTCATGCAGGACACCTATCACCCAGGAAATGCCCTGTTCTCATTGCTACCATCAAGGTAGTGGTGGTAGCCTGAAGCTACACACTCAACATTTTAGCAACAGCTTCCCTCCCTCTGCCATCAGATATCTGAATGGTCAATGAAACCATGAACACTACCTCACTGTTTTTTTCTTTTAAAAAAAACTTTCTTTGTATGCACTATTTATTTTTATATACATTTCTTATTGTAATTTATAGTTTCTTATATTATGTATTGCATGACACAGACCAGTAATCCTGGGAGGATGTCTTTAAGAGATCAACTGCAGGACACATTTGGTTAAATTTGAAAAGTAAGAAGAAAGTTATTTCACTGTTGGGGTATTTGATAGACTGCTCCCCCTCACAAAGAAAAAAAATCTGCAGGGAATTTACTGAAATGAACAAGAGTTATAATGTGATAAAAAGAGTGGTTTCAGTCCCAGAAAAGAAAGGTGATTTTCACAAAGCTAGCACTGAAATGGTCCTAACATATCTATTCCAGAACACAAGAAATTCTGTAGACACCGGAAAGCTTAAGGAACATGCTGGAGGCTGCATCCATAGACAGGAATAAACAGTTAACATTTTCAACCACCACCCTTCATCAGGATTCAAAAGGGGGGAGAAGCCAGAAGGTGGTGGTGAGGGGAGGGGGGGAGTACAAACTGGCAGGCGATAGGTGAAGCCAGGTAAGTGGGAAGGTGGATGGGTGGGGGAGGGGGATTGAAGTGAGAATCCAGGAGGTGATAGATAGAAGAGGTAAAGGCTGATGAAGAGAGCACCTAATAGGAGAGGACAGCGGACCGTGGAAGAAAGGGAAGGAGGAGGGACACCAAAGGGAAGTGATGGACTGGAGAGGAGAATAGAAGAAGAGCTGAGAGAGGAACCAGAATGGGAAATGGAAAAAGAGAGAAGAGGGAGAGGGAAAAATTACTGGAAAGGTAGAGAAATTAATGTTTGTTCCAAAATCTATCCCAGTCATCTTTCCGCTTTTAAATCTATCAGTACAGTCCTTTATTCACTCCTCCCTCATATGCTTGTTCATATTGCTCTTAAGTACATATTTCTCATTCACTAAAACCACTCCTTGTGGTAGCAAGTGTCACCCTCTCGCCATTGTTTGTGTAAAGAAGTTTGTTTTCTCAATTGGATTTCTTGTTGACTTTCCTCAATTTTGTGCCTTTGCCACAAGTGGAAACATTCTTCCTATATCCATTCTATCAAAACCTTTTTAATTACCAGCACTAACCTTACTCAACAATTTACAACTGCATCAGCAATGACACCACCCTGCCCCTGACTGCAAATCTCTTGACAAATTTTGTTCAATTGACATTTCTGACCATGGATTGCTCTTGAAGAGATGGTGCTGTTGTACTGTTTATAATCATGGATAGAATGAAATTGATGTTTACACATCTGTAGAGTTTTTTTTATCAGTAGGAAATACATTTTTACATTGCAGTCCTTCCAAGCTACATAAAGTGGATTACCTTTCACAAACAGTTTTTTTAAACTTCTGTTGAATATATTGGTTTAATTGTACATTTTTGGTAATTAAATACAGCAATAAATCCTATGTATTTAGCAAAAAGTGCAGATAGTAGAAAAAGGATTGTGCCAAATGAGAAGATTTTGAGAGCAGCATCAAAACCTTGTTACATCATTACCTTCCTAATCTCAATAGGTTATTGGCCAGCTTCGGTTTTTGTGCGCATCCTCTTTTCTTGCAGATCTTCAGCGATTTATGCATGAAAGTGCGATACAGTGTAGTGTGCTTGTTATCAGTAACATGATGGTGAAATGGGTAAGGTTGGTTAACTCTGCAATAGAAGATGAGTACTTTGTCAAAAACATAAGAAATCTGATACACAGAGCTTACAGTGGATGTCCAAGGCCCACCGAACTATCTTAAGTTTTAAATGCCATACGGAAAGAAGTTTAAATCTAAATTCTTCCATGTTACCACTTGCTTTTTTTCTGGCAACAGATGCTTTTATTGCAGACATCCATGGGACACATGGCAGCTCTTCTAGAACCTCACCCAAGTGTGTCCAGGAACGAGTTGGTGCTTCCACCTATACTGAAGCGTAGGCTGCAGCCCCCATGGCTGAAGGGAAGAAAATATGTAGCATCTGTATACTGTTTTCCAGACCATGATGAAGGTAGTTTGTCTATTCCCTCCTAGGTGTTTGTGATCTAACGGTAATCACTAAACCAACCATTCCAATGACCAAAGGACGCTATTCCTGGATTCTGTTTAAAGCTCCTTGCTGGGATCAATTAATCTTACTTGAAAAATCAAATACTCTCTCTTAGACTTCTGGTCTCCCCCTTCTGAACAAGCATCATTCCAACATAGTAGGTAATACAATATATTTACAAATACATGTCTTTTAGTAACACTCCTCTGCTTCTTGTATGCTATTCTGAACAAAGTGTTTTATTTGCGAGAGTGGGTGTAGGCTTTGTCACTTAAAAAGATTAGGAGGAACTGATTTTGCACAAATTGATCATCTGACGTTATTAAGTCTTCCATGGAAAAATATTCTATAGGGTGGTGTAATAAAGAACAAATTTTGAAATGCTATTTCTGCTTTTTTCCCCCATTATTAAGTTATTTTAGGTGCAGTGATATGGTCCACTTAAGAAATTCTAGCACATAAAGAAAAAGAAGCATTCTAAGGAGAAGATGAGACAATCGTGCGAACACGAAAAGTTAAGGATGATTAAATATGAAGATAAGCTAGTCAGTAATATAAAAGAAAATACCATAAGTTCTTTTTTCCCCAGATATCTAAAGAGGCAAGTGGGGACATTAGACAGCTGAAAAATGACACTGGAGAAGTAGTAATGGGGTTATGAACAGACTGAATAAGTATATATCATCGTTCTTCACTATGGAGGACACAAACAAAATGCTAGGAATTCCAGAGGATCAAAGCACAGAAGTGAGTGTAGCTATTATCATCAAGGAGAATATGCTTGGTAAGCTGAAAGGTCTGAAGATAGATTAGTTACCTGGATCAATGGTCCATACACCAGGGTTCTAAAACAGGTAGTGAAGACATTGTGTAGGTAGTAGTAGAGATCTGTTAAAAAACACCAAGGTCAGGAATGGTTCCAGAGGACTGTAAAGTCATAAATGTCACTCCACTTTTTAAGAAGGGAGGAAGACAAAAGACAGGATATTAAAGGATGAACACGAGGAAATCTGCAGATGCTGGAAATTCAAACAACACACACAAAATTCAGGGCCCCAGACAGTCCTTCCAGGTGAGGTGACACTTCACCTGTGAGTCGGCTGGTGTGGTATACTGTGTCCGGTGCTCCCGGTGTGGTCTTTTATATATTGGTGAGACCCGATGTAGACTGGGAGACTGTTTCACTGAACACCTACGCTCGTTCCGCCAGAGAAAGCAGGATCTCCCAGTGGCCACACATTTTAATTCCACGTCCCATTCCCATTCTGATATGTCTATCCATGGCCTCCTCTACTGTCAAGATGAAGCCACACTCAGGTTGGAGGAACAACACCTTATATACCGGCTGGGTAGCCTCCAACCTGATGGCGTGAACATTGACTTCTCTAACTTCTGTTAATGCCCCTCCTCCCCTTCTTATCCCATCCCTCACATATTTAGTTGTTTGTTTTTTTCTCTCTCTCTGCCCATCACTCTGCCTGTTTTCCATCTCCCTCTGGTGCTCCCCCCTCCCCCTTTCTTTCTCCCGAGGCCTCCTGTCCCATGATCCTTTCCCTTCTCCAGCTCTGTACCACTTTCGCCAATCACCTTTCCAGCTCTTAGCTTCATCCCACCCCCTCCGGTCTTCTCCTATCATTTTGCATTTCCCCCTCCCCCCACTACTTTCAAATCTCTTACTATCTTTCCTTTCAGTTAGTCCTGATGAAGGGTCTCAGCCCGAAACATCGACAGTGCTTCTCCTTATAGATGCTGCCTGGCCTGCTGTGTTCCACCAGCATTTTGTGTGTGTTATATTAAAGAATGGTTAGCTTGACTTCACTGGTTGTTAAGATTTAGGGCCCATTATTAAGTTTAAGTTCAAGTTTATTAGCACTCAACCATACACATGTATACAGCGAAATGAAGAAATGTTCCTCTAGGACCACGGTGCAAGTCACAATAATATCACATAAAGCACAGAAAATAATATTAACATAATTATATTAAAAGATAATAAAAATATTCTGTAGATGTACAAATGGACATAAAGTACATATACGACATACTGTAGAGTGAAATATACAACAGTAAAATGCTACTGGCACTGTCATAAATAATGTGCTCTGGGTGGTAGCAGGGTGTTCAGAAGTCTCACAGCCTGGGGAAGCAAATTTCATGACACATGCCAGTGATATAAACTGGATTCTGATTTGTAAGAAGCTATTACCCAGCCTAACAGTCCTTGTTCTTATACCTCAGTACCTTTTGTCTAATGGTAGGAGATCAAAGATATTGTGATATGGATGGAAGGGATACTTGACAATGTAGTGGAGGCTCTGCAAACACAGTCCTGTATGGTGGGGTGATAGACCCAGGTCATTCTCTCAGCAGTCGTCACAATCCATTGCAGCGTTTTGCGGTTTGATGCCTTGCAGTTCCCATACTAGACAAGGATGCAGCTGTCAGGATGAGGATAAGGTTTGGGGATACTTGGAAGGCTGATATCTTGCATGACAAATCCACTGGAATTCTTTAAGGAAGTAACAAGCAGAATAGACAAAGAGAGTCATGGAAAATTATTTACTTGGATTTTCAGAAGGCCTTTGACAAAGTGTTGCTGCACACAACACTGATACACAAGAGACCATGGTATTACAAGACAGATACTAGCATATCTAGAAGATTGGCTGACTGGCAGAAGGCAAAGAGTGGGAATAAAGGTGGCCTTTTTAGTCAGCTGCTAGTGACTAGTGGTGTTCCACAGTGTGCAGTGTTGTGCCCACTACTTTTCACATTATATGCTAATTATGCAGATGATGCAATTGATGGCTTTGTGGAAGAAGGGTGTCTTCAGACTGGCTTGGACAGGTTGAGAGAATGGGCAAAGAAGTGTCAGATAAAATATAACATAGGGAAGTGTATAGTCATGCACTTTGGTAGAAGGAATAATGGCGTATTTTCTAAATGGGGAGAAAAATAACAAAATCAGAGGTGCAGAGGGACTTGGAAAGCCCTTGTGCAAGATTCTCTAAAGTTAACTCTCAGGTTGAGTCGGTGATAAGGAAGGCAAATGAAACACTAACATCCATTTTAAAGGATAGAATAAAAAAATCAAAGATGTAATGCTGAGTATTTATAAGGTGTTGGTTAGAATACTTTTGGAGTATTGTCAGCAATTTTGGGCCCCATATCCAAGGAAGAATGTGCTGGCACTGGATAGAGTCCACAGGAGGCTTATGAAAATGATCCTGGGAATGAAAAAAAGTTATGAGGAATGTTTGGTTTAGAAGGATGATGGTGGGATCTCATTGAAACCTACCAAATATTGAAAGGCCTGGATAGAGTGGACATGTAGAGGGTGTTTCCAGTAGTTGGAGAGTCTAGGACCAGACTCAGAATACAAGGATGTCCCTTTAGAACAGAGATGAGAAGGAATTTCTTTAGCCAGAGGGTGGTGAATCTGTGGCATTCATTGCCACAGGTGGTTGAGAAGGACAGGTTATTTGGTATATTTAAGGCAGAGGCCGATAGGTTCTTGATTAGTAAGAGTGCCAAAGGTTACAGGGAGAAAGCAGGAGAATGGGGTTGAGGGAGAATAACAAGTCAGCTGTGAAGAATGGTGGAGCAGATCTGATGGGCCAAATGGTCTGTATCTGTTCCTTGCCTTATGGTTTTTGACTTACACAATTACGTGCACATGGAAGATGCCTGCTTTTCATATTTAGTGTTAGAAAGATATGTTAGTTCCTTCATGGAAATCAATTCACAGGTTAACAGATCACAAATCATTACCAGCACATAATGGCTACAGTATGAAGGGTCTCAGCCCAAAACGTCGACTGTTTACTCTTTTTCATAGAGGATGCCTGGCCTGCTGAGTTCCTACAGCATTTTGTATGTGTTGCTATGGCTACAGTATGCATCATTGACAAAAATCAATATTGTTATCTCCAAGCCAGAAAACCATATCACCAAAAAGGCCAAGGGAAATGGATACTTGACAATGCCCCCAGCTACAAAGTTTCCTCCATTTCATGCAACATCCTAACTTTTGAATTATACTGCTATTTTCCATTGTCACCAGGACTAAATCTTTGAAATCCTTGTCCAATAGCATTGTGAGGGAATCTTCAGCAGGAAAACAAAGCAGTTGTTAAGGCAGCTCTCTACCACCTCATGAGTGTGCTAATGAACACACGCCTTAAGGTTTTGGTGTCTGAAAATTGCACTGATAAAAAATTGGGGCATTAAATTCTGTGGAAATGAGTAGCCACACAATTAGTGAAGGACCATATTCATAGAATATAAAAGCAAGGATATAATGTTGAGATTTTATAAATTCACTGGTGAGCCCTCACTTGGAGTATTGTGTGCAGTTTTGGGTCTCTTATCTTAGAAAGGATGTACTGAAACTGGAGAGGGTTCAAAGGAGGTTCAAGAAAATGATTCCAGGATTAAATAGCTTGTCAGATGAAAAGTGTTTGATGCCTCTGGGCATGTATTCACTAGAATTTAGAAGAATGAAGGGTGGCCTAATTTAAAACTATTGAATGGTATTTGACCACTCATTATCTTCAATATCACTTCCAAGATCCTTCTGCCATACTGCTTTGAGATTGTTACACAGTTCACCCACAGAGTGCTTGAACATTTTATAAAACACTGATGCTTTATGAATTTCCTGTGGTAGTGTAAGGTATTCAGTTAAAGGGTTACTTTGTGGGCCACCGTTCTTGAATATGCTACCAATGCAATGTCTTATTTGTAAATACTTCCAGAAATTCCCTTTATCTACAAAGTTATATTCCCTCTGCAAATCCACATACAACATAAAAATCTCATTCTCATAGAGATCACCAACTGTATTTACACCTTTAATCTTCCATTCTTTCCAGTACACCATTCTTTTCCCAATGTGTATCGCAGGATTATTCCAGAGCGAGGAGTATAACTGATTTAAATGTGACATTTTACAAGCTTTATGAATTGTATTCCACACACTCCTTGAGTGAAATAGATTTAGATTAGTCTTGTTTTCCACATGTTGTGAGAGAATGTTAAGGGGAGAATGTGGTGCAGCCAAGCTCCGTTCTATAACTACCCAGTCAAAATCAACATCAGCCCTGTCCCAATGTTGAGCTAACTTGGTCATTCAAAGGATAATTTGTAGGCCCTGACATCTGGTAGACTGAGCCCACCCATGTCCCTGGGTATACACATCTTACTCATTTTAATTCTGGGCTTCTTCTTATCCCATAGAAAGTCACTAATAATTTTGTTGTATTGCTTGTTGATCAAATCTGAAATATTTAAAGGAAGCATCATAGAAAGATGGTTAAACGGAGATGCTATGACCATTTTAACTACATTGACTTTACCCCAGAGTGACAGTCTCAACTTATCCAGATTATTTCTTATCCTACTCAAATGTGGATATTAGGGAAGCGAGAGGGAAATTTATTCAGTGTAAGATAGTACACAGATATTATTGGACACCAACTAGACTCTACAAAATGGGGATTGTTGATAATCATTTATGCTGGAAATGTGAAAATGAGGTGGGCACATATTTTCACATGATTTGGGAGTGTTCCATGATCATCCATTTTGGTGTAAAGTTCTTGATTTGTTGGGGTAATTGGTCAGGTCCTACACTGCCCTTGTGTCCACGGCTCTGTTTCCTGGGTGATAGGACAATGATACCTAATGTAAACAATGACAAATTTAATATTTTAAAGGTGGGTCTCATCACAGCTGCAAGAATTATATTGCAAAACTGGAAAAAATCCAGATGTTCCACTGTTCGGGAATGGACTGAGGAAATGGTTAAGATTTCATCATATGAACACATGTTGGGAAGAATTAACAGTGAGGGAAAAGTGAATCAATTTTGGTTGTATGTTAACTTAAACTAGAAGTTTTTTTTTCTGTTTCTTAGTTTTATATGTTTTCCTGTCATGGGATGTCTGTGTAAGTATGCTGTATCTGCTCTATGATATGCTGTGCTGCTTTTTTAAATAAGAATAAATAATAATAAAAATCTGAATTACAAAAAAAATCTATTGAATGGTGAAATGCCTTGATAGAACAGATGTGGTGAAGGTATTTCCTATAGTGAGTGAGTCCAAGACCAGAGGTCGCAACTTCAAAATAAAGGGGCATCCTTTTAGAACAGAGATGAGGAGGAATTTCTTTAGCCAGAGAGTGGTGAATCTGTTGAATTCATTGCCACAGGCAGCTGTGGAAGCCAAGTCTTTATGTGTATTTAAGGCAGAGGTTGATAGATTCTTGATTAGTCAGGGCATGAAGGGATATGGGCTGGTTGGGGGGGTGGGGGAGGCAGGAGATTAGGCAGACTCGATGGGCCAAATAGCCTAATTCTGCTCCTGTACATTATGGTCTAAGTAAATTCCATGCTGGCGAAAACTCTCATGGGTATAACTTCCAGCCACTTAGAATAACTGTCAGTAAAGACAAGCAAATAGTTGTTAAATATCTGCAGTTGAACACCAAAGGGAATGGCTAAGTTATGTATGAAGTATGTTGGACAGGAGCAATGTAGGCAACTGGTTGCTATTTATGCATTGGCCAGGTTTGGTTTGGGATCTGGAGGAGCAAGTGAATGTAATATGTAATGAGAATGTAATATCAGCAGTGAGATCAACACCAGTAAAACCCCCACTGAAAATAAAAACTTTCAAGAGTAGTGACAGAGTTTTGTGAAAAATCAGGAGCATTTCCAAGCCCTTACAATAGTTTTTTCTAAACAATTAGAAACAAATTCCATGTGAACTTCTGCCATCATAATGTCCAATTTATACGAGTCATGATCTGCTGAGGAAATGGTTTCTCACAATGGACCTTTCCCTTGAGACAGTTTAATGATTTTGTGAGAAACATTGGCCATTCCTTTGTGACAGCTGTCATGCAGGATCTAACAGAGCAGCTGAATGATCTGTAAAAATAGTTAAAGACTCAGTAAAGTTGCAAATACCACAAGGATTTTCATTCTTCAACATGAAACACCTCTACACTCTAACCTAGTACACACACCAACAAAACTTCTCATGAAAAGGTGATTATAAGTAAACTTCAATCCAAAATTTACTAACAGAACAGAAAGATTGTGAGAAACATTAGTTCAAGTCAACATACCAAGGCAGATTTCAGATCAACGATCATACCTGAGTTCTGAAACTTTCTAAAAAAAAAATAGATGCTGACAAGCACAAAGATATTGCTATTTGTGGTTCTAAATGATGTCTTGCTCAGACTACTGGCAGTATGGAACATACATGTGAGGGACGTACAGGAGCAAAGTATAGTCTCATTCAGATGATAAGCAAGTCCTGTAACAGAGTTGCCAACACCATGACTATGAGAGTGCTCAACCATAACATCAGTAGTGACAACAGCAAAGTTGATATTAAGGTTAATACTGGCAAATCTCCTACAACACCTACTCAAAGAACAGAAGATAGTGTCTCAAAAACCTGAGACCACTAACCATCATCTTTTAGGGGTGAAACCATTTATCTTGAATGCAGAGATGGAAAAAAAGCAAGACCAATAAGAAAATCTATCAGAGATGTAAACGTGGAAGACTGAATCTACTGTTCACTCGTTAATTGTCCATTGTGAATGAGATATGTACATAATATATATTCCACTGTGGATTCCTCTTTTCTAGAGAAGGAACATGCAAAGGAGTCACTGAGAGCTCTTGAGATGAGTCTGGTTTATTCAAAGTTCTTGTGGGAACACACACTTTCTGACAACAATATATGCATGGTCAAATACATCACGCAGTGACTTCACAACTTTTTATGTACAACACAAAGCCTAGCCCCTATAAAAGAAAGACAAGTGGGAAACTACTTTAACAGTATTTACAAATTTAAGACCATAAGATAGGAGCAGAATTAAGCCATTCAGTCCATTGAGTATGCTCCAGCATTTATCAATCTCATTCTCTTACCTTCTCCCCATAACCTTTGCACCTTTACTAATCAAAAACCCATCAATTTCCACTTTAAATATACCCATTAACATTGGTTAGCCTCCACAGCCAGTGGCAATGAATTCCAATGAATTCATAACCCTCTGGCTAAATAAATTATTCCACATCTCTGTACTAAAGGGATGTACTTCTACTCGGAGACTGTGCCCTCAGGTGCTAGACTCCCCCATCAGTGGAATTATCCTCTCCGTGTCTACTCTATCCGGGCCTTTCAATATTCAGTAGGTTAAATGAGATTCTCCCATCATCCTTCTAAACAGGCCCAGATCCATCAAATGCTCTTATGTTAACCCTTTGATCCCTGAGATCATTCTTGTAAACCTCTGGTCCCTCTCCAATGCCAGCATGTCATTCCTTAAATAAATGGACACAAATCTACACAATCTACTCCTATTGTCATCTGAACAAGCCTTAAAAGGCCCCAGAATTATATCCTTGTTTTAACATTCTAGTTCTCTCTAAGAAAAAAAGCTAACATTGTATTTGCCTTCCTTACTACCAGCTAGGAGGTATTAAGCCACTGGTAGTGAATCTGTGGATTTCATTGCCAGTAATAGCTGTGGAGGCTAAGTCATTGGGCATAGTTAAAGTAAAAATTGATACCATAGGTGCTTGATTGGTAAGAATGCCAAAGTTTATGGAGAGAAAGCAGGAGAATAGGATTGAGAGGGACAATAAATCAGCCATGAAGGAATGGCAGAGCAGACTCAATGGTCCAAATGGCTTAATTCTGCTCCTATATCTTATGGTCTCACCCTTCAATGTTAACCTTTAGAGAAACATGCACTTGGACTCCCAACTCCCTTTGCATGGCTGATTTCTAAATTCTCTCCTTGTTTGGAATATAGACTATGCCTTTATTCCTTCTATCAAAGTGAATGACCATACACCTCCCTATGCTATATTCCATCTGCCATTTCTTTTCCTACCCTGTCCAAGCTTTTCTTCAGACTCCCTACTTCCTCAACATTCCCTGCCCCTCCACCTATCTTTGCATCATCCACAAACTTGGTCACAAAGACATCAATTCTGTCATCCAGGTCACTAACATATAACTCATAAAGTAGGGGACCTGACACATCTGTTGTGTATTTAATGTTTTAGTATTACTTGAGTAATATTATACATATATTGATTAATTAAGCATTCTTGTTTGTTTAAATAATTCACTACGGGTTATATGTAAAGCTAAGTGAATTACACACATGACATTACCACATCATACATGTGCACCTCACTTAAAGTAAAAATGGAACTGAGATATGTTATTCCTAGATCTGTGTTTTTACTTTCAGTAAGTTCAATGTTTTGAATTACAAAATATTACATCATCTACCACAGAATACCAATACTCACCAGCCCTCTTTATTCCCACTCTTTACCTTCTGCCAGTCAGACACTCCTCTAACTTTCCTGTACTACACGGGATCTTATCTTGTTTAGCAGCCTTGTATGGAGTACTTCATCAAAGGCCTTCCAAAAATCCAAGTAAACATCTACTGACTCCTCTTTGCCAATCCTGCCAGCTACTTCCTCAAAGAATTCCAACAGATCTTTCAGACAAGATCTTTCCATAAGAAAACCATACTGACACAGATCATGGAAATTTACAACACATTACAGGCCCTTTGGCCCACAATGTTGTACCGACCATGTAACCTACTATTGAGACTGCCTAGAATTTCCCTAGTACATAGCCCTCCATTTTTCTAAGTTCCATGTACCCATCTAAGAGGCTATTAAAAGACCCAATTTTATCTGCTTCCACCAACACCATCGGCAGTGCATTCCACGCACCCACCACTCTCTGTATCCATTTCCAAGCACCTTAAAACTATGTCCCCCGATGTTAGCCATTTCAGCCCTGGGAAAAAGCTTCTGCCTATCCATGATCAATGCCCCTCATCATCTTATCCACCTCTATCAGGTGACCTCCCATCCTCTGTCTCGCTAAGTAGAAAAGGTCAAGTACACT
The DNA here is from genome assembly GCF_048418815.1 of Hemitrygon akajei. Lineage (NCBI taxonomy): Eukaryota > Metazoa > Chordata > Chondrichthyes > Myliobatiformes > Dasyatidae > Hemitrygon > Hemitrygon akajei. The sequence continues at coordinate 52,536,436 of NC_133124.1, read as the reverse complement.
CAATCTGCTCTCATAAGGTATGCCCTCCAATCCAGGCAATATCCTTGTAAATTTCCTCTGCACTCTCTCCTAGTATCCACATCCTTCCTGTAGTGAGGTGACCAGAACTGTACACAGTACTGCAAGTGGGGTATATAGCTGTAAATCTGACTTCAGCCTATTTTATCATGTGCTTTCAAGTATCCCAAAACCTGATCCTTAGTACTGGATTCTAAAATCTTACAAATCTCTGAAGTCAGCCGAACCAGCCTACAATTCCTTGTCCTTTGCATCCCTCCCTCCTTAGTGACATTTGTGATTTTTTTTAAGCCGTCTCGAACAACTTCTGATTCTAATGATTCTTGAAAGATCATTACTAATACCCCCATAGGCTCTTTAGTTTCTTCTTTCAGAACCCTAAGGTGTAGTCCATCCAGTACAAGTGATTATTCCACATTCAGGCCTTTCAGCTTCCCACACACCATCTCCTCAGTAATTTCCTTCTTCCCCTGACTCTCTCAAATTGATGCCATTTTGTAGGTGTCTTGCATAGTGTCTAGGAGTGATGCAAAATATTTATTCAGTCCCTCTGCCAATTCTTTGCTCTCCATTACTACACCTTCAGCATTATTTTCCAGTGGTCTAATGTCCACTCTTGCCTCCCTTTTATTGATTTATTTATTATTCTTACTTAGAGCTGCAGTGCAGAGAAGCCCCTTCCGACCTAACAAGCCCCACCACCCAGCAACCCACCTACTTAACCCCAGCCTAATCACAGAACAACTTACAATCACCACTTAAACTACTAACTGCTATGTCTTTGGAACAGGAGTTCATGGAGAGGAACGTACAAACTACTTATAGACAACATCAGAATTGAACTCTGAATTCTGATGCTCTGAGTTGTAATAGCATTGTGCTAAGCGCTATGGTGCAATTTTATTTCTCTCTATATCTTTTGGTATCCTCTTTTATATGAATAGCTAGCTTACCTTCAACTTACGTATCTTCTCCCTTTATTGAGTTTCAGTTGCCTTCTTTGCTTTTTAGAATCCCTTAGATTCTGTTGATTTTCCCAAGCCTCTGGCTTACTGCTAATTTTTGCAATGTTGTATGCATTCTCTTCTGCTTTATGCTGTCTTTGACTGCCCATGTCAACCACAGCTGCCTCATCCTCCCTTTTAGCATGCTTCTTCTTATTTGGGATAAAATGATCACGCATCTTCAAAATTGCTCCAAGACTCTCTAGCCATTGCTGCTCTAAAGTCATCCCTGGATTCTCCTTCTAACCAACTTTGCTCAGCTCCTCTCTCATGCCTCTGCAGTTACCTTTACTGAACTATAAATCAATTTTAGCTTTTCCCCCTCCAATTGCAGGATGAATTCTGTCACATCATGATCACTATCTCCTAAGGTTCTTTTACTTTAGGCTACCTAATTATATCAGGTTCATTGCACAACATCAATTCCAGAATTGCCTTTTCATTAGGACTCAATAATAAGCTGCTTTAAAAAGCCATCTTGTAGGCATTTTACAAATTCCTTCTCTTCGGAACTTGTCCCAACCTAATTTTCCCATTCTACTTGCATATCAAAGTTCACTCATGATCTCCATAACACTGTCTTTCTCACACGGCTTTACTATCTCCTGTGTAATTTGTACCCACTATCCTGGCTACTATTTGGTGGCCTGTATATAGCCCTTATCAGGATTTATGTATTTTACTCTTGCAGTTTCTTATCTACACCCGAAGGATTATATATCTTCTGATCCTTTATCATTTCTTGCTAAGAATTTAATTATTTATTTAAGCCAAGAAACCTCGCCAACTCCTCTGCCCACCTGCCTGTTTTTTCAATAGGATGTGCATTCTTGGATGTTTACCTCCCAGCGATGATCATCTTTCAAACACAACCCTGCGGTGCCCACAACATCCTATCTGCTAATTTCTAATTGCAATATCATCCACTTTGTTTCATATACTACACATTAAAATATAACACCTTCAGTCCTGTATTCACCGCCCCCTCCTCAAATTTGTCTCCATCTTCCCTGAAGTTAAATTGTATTTTAAACTTTGTCTTTTTTTAAAAATTCTGGAGACTTTCAGTAACATCTCTTACACTGTCCTTTCTTTTTACATTTCAAATCTGTTGACCCCACCCTATTCAATTTAGTTTAAACCCTATCCTCTGCCCTAATTATGTAATTTGACAAGACCCTGGTTCGAGTGGAGAAGGCTAACTAATGGTTTGATCTAACTTTAATATCTTAAAGGGGACTGATAATTTTTTTCTCCAATCACGATTTCTCCATTTTTGGCCCCTAGTCTCAGACTCAAAGCCATTTATTTCAGGTGTGACCTAGCAGACAGATGCATGTGAGAAATATCACAGAGGTTTGAAATACTCCGCTGTGGTTACAAGCAATGATAATTATTGATTCATTTAATATGTGTGATTACAAGATATTAGTAAGCAGGACAATACAAGTCCAAACCATAGGAGCACTGCAATTTTTTTACAGCATGGAATTTAGGAACATATCACAACTAAAATGAAGATATATCCCAACAGTCAACATGAACAAGAGCAATAGCTAAAATAATACATACAACAGCATATAACGAGACTGTCAAAATATTATAATGACTGGAAGCTATTATGAGTGATGAACAGACCTGATGGAAAATGGGGTGCAGAGTTAACCATTCCCCGACCCCCCGAGAACTATGAACTATTGCTGTTGCTATGCTGCTTCTGAGAGAGAGAGATGAAGCATAGAGGCAAGAACATCTGCTACAGATAAGAGGGAGAAAGAGACTGTTGATTTATTGTATTTTGACTCTTCCTGGATTATTTACGTTTCACTACAAGGACTTTACTTTGCTCATTAACATTCCTCAGGAGATAGCAGGAGTGGCCTGATTTGATGGACACGGTCATTCAGAGTTGATGGATAGCTGAGACCCCATTAGTAGGGATAAAAGACAGGTCTGGTGAGACACCCTTCAGACACACCAGTGGACACTGACTGAGTGTTGTGAACCCACAGGAAGGTGGGGGTTTCGGAGACCGAATCAGGAGATCGGTCAATAAAGCTCACAGTGTTACAGCAGGGCCGGTGGGGACTTGTGTGTGTGTCCACTCATGCCAGAGTGATGAGTCCACCACAGAAGAACTGTCCAGCTGAAGGACGGAGGGGTCTGAATGGCCACAACGACACGACGGGTTAAGAAAGCCACAGAAGGTTTGCCTGCTGCAGCTGCCTAATCTCTCACTCTCTCTCTCTCTCTCTCTCTCTCTCTCTCTCTCTCTCTCTCTCTCTCTCTCTCTCTCTCTCTCTCTCTCTCTCTCTCTCTCTCTCTCTCCCCAATGATTACAACACAACAACCATAACTACCTCAGCATGTATGAACTGAACTGAACTTTATACTTTCCTATGACAATTCATTTACCCCTAGACATCGATAGAGCTTGTTTATTGTTGCTTATTATTATTCCTACACTTTCAGGTTTATTACTGCGAACTTGTTTTATATGTATATTTGCATTTTTGATACTGTATTGTGTAATTAACTAATAAACACCTTTAGTTTTGGTACCACCAGACTCCAACGGATTCTTCTTTCTCTGCTGGTCTGACACCCAGTTACGGGGTACGTAACAAATTGGGGGCTCATCCAGGATTTGATTACCAAATTGGGGGCCAGTGAATCGGGATAGAAGTCCCTTACCTGATCTGGTTGTGTGGATAGCCAGACGGGAAACCAGCAGAGATGGAAATAGACAATTTTTTAAAAGAACCAACTATGGGGGCATTAGAGGATGCCAGAAAGTTGGAATTGAAAGTGTTGCGAGACGATTGAATCTCTCGGCGGTGAAACCGGCGATGAGAAAGTTGGAAGTACAGAGAGAAATAGCTGAGTGTTATGTATCCCAAGGTGTGTTCCCGTCGGGGGCATTGGAACTGTTCCCTGAGAGGAAACCAGCCGAGGGTGAGCTTCAGTTACAGATAGAAAAATTAAGGTTGGCTGAGGAGGAAAAGAAGAGGGAGCGTGAGCTTCAAGTAAGGAAACTGGAGCTGGAGGCCGAGAAGGAACGGGAAGAGAGGCAGTTTGCGCTGGAAATGGAGAGGTTAAAGGCATCGCAGGGAAGAGACCGGGCAGTAGACCCAAATGAGGGGTTCAAGATTGGTCAGGAGATCAAGTTGGTACTCCATTTGAGGAGATGGATGTCGATAAGTACTTCTTCCATTTTGAGAAAGTGGCTGTGAATCAGAACTGGCCTAAGGGGAAATGGGCTGTTCTGTTACAGAGCGTACTCAGGGGGAAGGCTCAACAAGTGTATTCGGCATTGTCTATAGATGAGTCAAAGAATTATGAGGAAGTAAAAAGGGCTGTATTGAGGAGTTACGAGTTGGTGCCAGAGGCATACTGGCAGAAGTTCCGGAACTTGAGAAAGCCGTGGAACCACACATATTTAGAGTTTGCCCGTGAGATGCAAATGTATTGTGAGCATTGGTGCGCCTCAAAAGGGGTCATTGAAGATTATGATAAACTGTTACAGTTCATACTGATAGAGCAGTTCAAAAGTTGTATCCCTGAGAGTATGAAGATGTACTTGGACAAGAAGGAGACAGAGACTCTGTCTGCGACTGCCAAGTTAGCAGACAAGTATCCCTTAACCCACAAGACAAAGTTTTCCTCAAATAAGAGTTACCAGAGAGGCAGTAGGGATGGTAGATAAAGCCCACCGGCAATGGCAGAGAATAAGTCGGGAGCTAGTGGAAAAGGTAAGGAGGAGGAAAAGCAGGCTGGAAGGAAGGTTCCTAGCTTTACCTGTTATAATTGTGAGAAAGCTGGTCATATAGCATCTAAGTGCTTTGCTCCGAAGAAGGAGACAGGAAAAAGGAAAACTCAATCCCGACTGGTTGCATTGAGTCGGTCAACAGATTGATGAGGAAGGCAAAGGTAGATAGAGCCCAAGAGGGGCGTGAGAAGTTTATCTCGGAAGAGACGGTGTCCGTGAAGGAATGAGAAACCCCAGTTCCAGTGCGGAGAGACACTGGGGATGTGTATTCAGCAGTGAAGCTGACAAGCAAGCCTGTGAGTGCTGAGGACCCGCCCATAGATTCCAAGATTTATCCCGCATGCACAATAATTCACAGCATGTCTTGAAAGGCGGCTGAGACAGTAGCCAGTTTAAATGAGTCCAGTGTTGATTCAGCAGGGACGTTTTTACCGACCCTGTACCAGGAGGGGTTAGAGGATGGGAAAACAGAGAATAGTGGAGCTAAGGAAAGTAAGGGAGACAAAGCAGATTTAGTGTTGTCAAGGAACGGAATTTTGAACCTGACACATAAGATACCCCTATGTGGACATTTAGGAGTGAGGAAGGAGGTTATGGAGGCACAGAGTAAAGATGAGAAACAGATGAGGCAGTTAGAAGGTCCAAGGTTGGACACGGATGATCTGTCTGGTTTGACAGAGCTGTTTTCAGTTGAGGAATTTAAGTGTGTTCCCGATGATATTAGGGCAGTCCTAGATGAAAAGGATGTCACTACCTTGAGGGAGTCTGCTGGGTTAGCAGATGAGGTTGTTTTAACCTGCAAGGTTGAGTTTACTCCGAAGGGGAGTTGCCCAGAGAGTAACTGGGAGGATCAGGGGAGCTTAGAATTTGAAAAGGGGACGGGTATTGAAAGCCTAGTAGAGGCAGATGTCCTGTTTGCTTGTGTTCAGGTTGTTGAAGTACCTGTGGAGTCACAGGATACTGAAACTTGTGTGGAAGCTCAGAAAAAGTCTGAGGTGTCTGATTTGGGTAAAAAGGAATGCAGTTCTTTTGGGTCAGATAGACTTGGTTCAGTGGAGAAAGGGTTAACCTTGGCACCAGAATTCTCAGTCACTTGTGTTAAAAGTTAGTAATGAGATGAAAGCTGGTGATGTGAATATTATTGAAGGAAAAGGGAAAAGTATTGTTCCTAGACTTTTGAATAAAGAAAATTTAAAGTCCGGTTTGGTGTCAGAACTGTTGACAAAAGTGAAGGGACTGTTAACTAAACAATGGTTTGTTAACAAGGTGCCTGCGAATCAATTACAGTTTGTTTTGAAATTTAAGGATATACAACTTGGTGATGTTGTTCAAGTATGTGATTTGGAGAGACAGAACTTGAAGTGTTGTTTTGACCAAGAGGGATCACCTGCAGATGTTAAACGAGAAACTAATAGAATTAAAGATCCTGAAGATAAAATTAATGACCTGCTTAAAATTAATGAGTGGTGTGGAAGTTCAGCAAATGGGCTTAGTTTGGAAAACATTAATGATAAGATAGCTCCTGTGAAAGGAGTCTGTGAAGGCCTATTCCACACTGGTGAGCACGCTAATCACGTGAGAGTTAAGTGGAAAAGAGGCAAAGGTTGACCAAATGCCACTTTGAATAACAGGATCTGGTTTTGCAGGAATTTGACTTATTGTTTGACAAAGCATGTGAATAATAAAGACAACATGATGGAAGATTGACTGTTTGAATGTTAAATTTAAAAGTAAAATAGAGATTAGTATTTGCACAAACTTCTGTAATGTACTACATTATAATCACACATGTATTGGTTCACACTTTGTAATATACGCCTAAGCTAAGAACACAACCCCTTGGTATTTTTGGTTAACATGAAGAATAAAAATAGGCGGTTATTAAGTTGGAGTCTGTTGTTACAGGAATTCGATATTAAAATACAACATATAAAGGGGAGTGACAATGTAATTGCTGATTGTTTATCCAGATGTTAATTTGAAAGTGATGTATTATTCTTGTAGTTAAGACAACTTCTGTATTTTGTTAAACTCTGTAATTCAGTAATGTGCTTTATTAGTTAATTTTAACCCCGGTGAGAATTCCCAGAAGGATGGGGGTGTTATGAGTGATGAACAGACCTGATGGAAAATGGGGTGCAGAGTTAACCGTTCCCCCCCCCCCCGAGAACTATGAACTATTGCTGTTGCTATGCTGCTTCTGAGAGAGAGAGATGAAGCATAGAGGCAAGAACATCTGCTACAGATAAGAGGGAGAAAGAGACTGTTGATTTATTGTATTTTGACTCTTCCTGGATTATTTACGTTTCACTACAAGGACTTTACTTTGCTCGTTAACATTCCTCAGGAGATAGCAGGAGTGGCCTGATTTGATGGACACAGTTATTCAGAGTTGATGGATAGCTGAGACCCCGTTAGTAGGGATAAAAGACAGGTCTGGAGAGACACCCTTCAGACACACCAGTGGACACTGACTGAGTGTTGTGAACCCACAGGAAGGTGGGGGTTTCGGAGACCGAATCGGGAGATCGGTCAATAAAGCTCACAGTGTTATGGCAGGGCCGGTGGGGACTTGTGTGTGTGTCCACTCATGCCAGAGTGACGAGTCCACCACAGAAGAACGGTCTAGCTGAAGGACGGAGGGGTCTGAATGGCCACAATGACACAACGGGTTAAGAAAGCCACAGAAGGTTTGCCTGCTGCAGCTGCCTAATCTCTCGCTCTCTCTCTCTCTCTCCCCAATGATTACAACACAACAACCATAACTAGCTCAGCATGTATAAACTGAACTGAACTTTATACATTTCTATGACAATTCATTTACCCCTAGACATCGATAGAGCTTGTTTATTGTTGCTTATTATTATTCCTACACTTTTAGGTTTATTACTGCTAACTTGTTTCATATGTATATTTGCATTTTTGATATTGTATTGTGTAGTTTACTAATAAACACCTTTAGTTTTGGTACCACCAGACTCCAACGGATTCTTCTTTCTCTTCTGGTCTGACACCCAGTTAGGGGGTACGTAACAAAGCCATTAGTTTTCCTTCCCACTTACTTATTTATAATAACATAGAAGGTAGTCATTTAAAGCCAAGCCAGCTCTGAGTATATCAACACCATCAGTCCCAGTTCCCCTGCCCTTATCTTTCTTCATTGCAAGTTACACAGACCCACAACAAAATTAATTAATAGTTAAGCACAGTCAATTTCAGTTGAGGAGTTAGCTTGTGTACAGCAGAGGTCAATGACCCATGATGGAATTATTTTATTATTCTGTATGTTTATGCACACCCAGATAATCATTGTACTGGGGCACGGAGAACTCACATTGGGCTGTGCCCCATGGAAGTGATAAAGAGTCATCAAAATCATGTACATAAGCCATCAATGAAGCATGGAGTAAGGGGAAGATTTTTAATTGCACAGAGAGCACTTAACATCAGCACACAAAGAGCACGGATGATACAGGTCTAGAATCTGCAGAATCTTGGGTATTACATTGTTCTAAACTGGAACCAACAAAATTAGTCATGGGAATTCAAATATCCCCCAAATAACATTAATTAGATAAAAGACTGGGGAACTAAAGTAGGTTGAAGCAACACAGAACTTGGTGTGACAGCAGGGAATGAAACAGATCAATGAATAAAAATGCAATTGTTTTGTAAATGGAACCTGGATCTATACTGCAGTGTGAAGAGATGAAGCAATGACTCACCTTATTGCTGACTCTTTCAATTTCAATGTAGGTATGTTAGGCTTTCATCAGTCTGTGCTGATATTTATTTATTTCAAGAAGTCAATTTATTATGCGTTCAAGTCAGAAACACCTATGCAGGAAACCCCAAGTTATAGCCATTCAGGTAACAGAAAATTACCCTTAGAGAATTCACAAATCCCTACCTAAAAAAATGGAAATCAGGAATAAAATCTGCTCTCATAGTACATGACGAAAAACTAAATAAATAAACACAAAACAAAATTTATTGTTTCAACTCACGGTTGTTGAGGCATGCAAAGATAGCAAACACAGCCTTGAAAATTATGATATGGGAAATTTTCTAGGAATGTATTCCTGCCTCACCCTCCTACCTCTCCTCAATCTCTGCAACACAGGAGCTGCCTGGACAAGGAAATGGAAAGACCAGCACATAAACAAGTGAAAGTTCCATTGGCAAAGTTCTGACAGGGACAAAGTTTTGTTGGATCAGATGGTCCACTCATGCAAATTCACTGGGTAGCTCACCTTCTGACACCCCAGAGCCTATCCACCATCTATAAGGCATATTTTCCTTTGTGATGGAATATTCTCCATTTGCCTGGATGAATATAATTCTAACAACACTCACTCAGCCCCTCAACACTTTTCAAACCAACGTGAACAACAAGAGTAGCAAGCACAGAGGAACCTGTGGTCCTTCAATCCCCTCTGCCCATTACTCCTGTACTCATTCACCATCCTAACTTGAAAATATATTGCTGGTCCTTCATCATTGCTGGCTCAAAGTCCTGGAATTTTCCCCCTCATTTGAAATGCAATTACAAATATGATATGAGAAGTACAGCAGCCAATTTGCAAAACAAGCTTTACTCATTTGAAGATAGCACCAAAACACCCCTGCATAAATAAGTCAATTGGAATCTAAGGGAGAAATCCCTCCAGTGACTCTGATAACAGCTGACACTAAGAAGGATGATTGTTTCTTCTCCAAAGGATGACTATCACAACTCCAGCGCATTTCTGCAATTTATACACATCAACTGTCCTGAATGCCTGGAGCGCAGCACATTACATTAGCACACTGCCAACAGATCAGGACAGCTTAACCAAAGAGTTCACATCACAGGCAGGCATCCCCAATACACTTGTGGCAGGAAACTCTCAGCCATGTTCTGTACAAGCTGTGTGTAGATGCACTCTGTAAGTAGCTACCAGTCCCTGAATATGCATTCAAAATGCACATTTCCTAGCCTTATTTGACCTCCTAAAATGCTTGTAAGGTAATACATTCCAAGTCGATTAGTAAAGGTAGGAAGAAATCCAGTGAGTGATAGGACCTTTGAAAATACTAAGGAACGTTGGTGTAGAAGTGCAAATATCCCTGAAATTAGCGACAATGGTGTTTAATATAGTTAAGACAACATGTAAGATAATTGCCATTGTGACACAAAGCATAAACTATATGGGCAAAGAGGTTTACCAAAACATGAGGATGCAGTATAATATGTAGTTCCAGTCACCAGACTATAGAAGGGATATGAAAGCATTGGAGCAGATTCACCTGACTGTTGCCTGGGATGGAAGGAGACTGGATAGTTCTTCCCAGCATCTTCCCCCTTCCTTCCCAGTGCTGAAGAAGGGTCTTGGCCTTCGTTCACTTCCATAGGTGCTGCTTAACCTACCGAGTTCCTCAAGCATTTTGTGTGTGTTACTTTGGATAGGCTGCTTGTGTCTTCCTTGGAGCCAAGTGTGACTTACAAAATAATGAGGCACATGGATAGAGTAGATAATGAGAAACTTTCCCCTTTAGCATAGGCATGTATAACACACTGCACAGATTTGAGAGGGAGGAATAGGAGATTAAACAGGAAATTATTGAAGGCTTTCTTTTTCACCTACAGCATGACTTAAATTTGGAAAACACTTCGTTCCTGAGAGCATGATAGAAACAGGTACTTTCACAACAGTTAAGTAGCATTTAGATGGGAACTTGAAACACTGAGGAAGAGAAGACTATGTGACAAGTGCTAGAAAATCAGACTAGTATAGACAAGTACTTGATAGAGAGCCAGAACCAACAAAAGAGCCTGTTTCCAAAAGGCATGTGCCTACGAATTGAGAAGATATTGACTGTGTGTACAGAAACGTACTTTCACTGCTCAGGTGTGTGCTATAGTGCTTGTTGGCTCCATGCTGGCTCCCAGTAGAGCAGCCCCATCAGTTCCGTCCTTCCACTTCATACTTGCCGTGTGCCTCTGCAACTTATTCTCTATTGCATGCACATCCACTCCCCTTTCAGATTTTTCTGACATTTAACTGTGCAAAGAGGGAATGTACAGGAGCTGATTAATTGACCTTTGGGAGGTGGGAGGAAATGGAAGCATCCAGGCAAAACCATGCAGCAACAGGGAGAATGTGCACAGCCCCAATAAACACTGATGAGGTCAAGGTCAAACCTGAATCACTGGAGCAGTGAGGGACCGGTGCTATCTGTACATATCGTGTGTACTTACAAAAATAAACCTTTTCAATGTGCACAGAAACTATATGCCAGAAGATATTATTATTATTTACATACTTCCCATTCAGAGGACATAAAAACGGAATACTGGAAACACACAGCAGGTCAGGCCACACCTGCAGGGAGAGAAACAGAGTTAACCTTTCAGGTCAATAATCTTTCATCTATATGAAATTTTAATTCAGCTTCTCTCCCCATGGTGCTGGCTGACCTGCAGAGTATTAGCAGCAATTTTTGTTTCTTTATTTAAGACGCAAATTGACAGATTTACTTCTTATGAAATGGAACCAAACCATTAGAAAGAAGTGACATAGCATCGGATGGTGTGGGTAGAGCTAAGGAACTGCAAGGGTAAAAATACTCTGCTGAGTATTATATTGTACTTTATATTGGTCTTCTTCAGTTTTTCTGTGTTCTTAGGTGATCTGTTAGTTGTTTTTTGTGTGACAGGTGAGTTTTGATGCTACTATCACTGTTCTTTTTTGCAAGTGAGAGGGTCGGGGATTGTTATTGTTGCTGTTTTATTCTGCAGGTGAGGGATTTGGAGATTTGTTGCTATTGTCCTGCTTTCTTCTCTCAGCTGAGGGGGTCAGAGATTGTTATTGCCTCTGCTTTTTTCCTGCAGGGGAGGGGTGGCAGATTTAATGCTATGGTCGCTGCTTTTTTTCTGCAGGAGAGGTGTGGGATTTGGGGGTTTGTAAGTTGTGTTTTTCTTTTTCATAACAGGAGAGGGGGGAGTTGACATCTTTTCTTTCAACAACTCCATGAGTCTTCCTGTATTTCATGGCTATCTGGGGAAGACAAATATCAGAGTTTATTATACACTCTATCCTCGTTACATGAGGGGGACACATTCCTCACAGTCGATGCATAGTATGAAAACACATAATGTGAATAATTATTTAAATGGAGAAAATAGGGATGCATTCCAGAGGGTTTCCTAAGTATGCTTTATCTGCAAATTAATCACATTTTCATACCAATACAACACAAAAGCAGTACCACAAGGCAACATTTGCATTGTATTTCATCAATTTATGGTAATATTCAACTTAATAAATCATAGAAAGTTAGCAAACTAGGGTGTACAGTATTCATCAACAGTGGCAAGTGTGCTCACTCCAGGAGATGAATGGTTGTTGTGGTGGCCGGAAGCTTTACATGGATGAGGTGGATGGTTGTGGGTCGACAGGATCATCAAGCACAGCAAAGGGTGAAGGAAGACTCACAGAACTCTCAGAACTGCCGGCAGCAGGAGATGACACTGTTATGTTAGGATGAATGTTGTCCAAATGTTTAGGATGGGCTGGCGCATTGTCAAGCAACAAAAGAACTTTAAAGGCAAGATTCTGTTCCCAGCAGTAGCGTCCCAGAACTGTGTTACCTTCACCTAACGCTGCCCTGTTTATAATTTCCAACTTTATTTCAAGATTTAAAGCAGTTCTCTGCCGCTTGGCTGATGGCCCAGGAATTGACATTAGATGCTTAGGAGGCATAGTTAAGTATTTTAAGCACAAAATCACTGCATCGTAGGTAAAAACTCAAAAGTTTAAGAGGACAAGATTGCACATCTACACCTTGCCAAAACCAATGCGAGACTGGCAGGGGTGAGACAGTGAGGCGCGCGCACCTGACTTCTATTGGCGGGAAAGCAGTGCTCCTCACATAACTGTGAGTTTTGGACGCATATAAGGAGACGTTGGTAGAAATAGGTTCCTCGCATAATGGTGAATCCACATTATCTGAAGAGGATAGGGTGTACAATGCATATTTTGACAATAAAATTAACCTTTGAACCTTTATATACAGACCCCAAACAGTAATAGAGATATGGTCTACAAATTACAACAGGAGATAGAAAACACATGCCAGAAGGGCAATATTTCGATAGCCATTGGGGATTTCAAAATACAGGTAGATTGGGAAAATCAGGTTGGTGCTGGATTCCAAGATGGGGAATTTCTAGAATGCCTACAAAATGGCTTTTTAGAACAGCTTGTGGTTGAGTCCACTAGGGGATCAGCTATTTTGGATTGGGTGTTGTGCAATGAACAAGAATTAATTTGAGAGTTTAAGGTAAAAGTACCCTGAGGGGAAGTGATCATAATATGATACAATTCACCCTGAACTTGTTCAACCTTTCTCTATAACTTATGTGCTAAAAAAGAGGTAACATTCTAGTAAATCTCCTCTGTACTCTATCTTGTTGACATCTTTCCTATAATTCGGTGACCAGAACTGTACACAATACTCCAAATTCAGCCTTACCAATGCCTTGTATAATTTTAACATTACATCCCAACTCCTATACTCAATGCTCTGATTTATAATGGCCAGCATACCAAAAGCTTTCTTCACCACCCTATCCACATGAGATTCCACTTTCAGGGAACTATGCACCATTATTCCTAGATCACTCTGTTGTACTGCATTCTTCAATGCCCTACCATTTACCATGTATGTCCTATTTTGATTAGTCCTACCAAAATGTAGCACCTCACACTTATCAGCATTAAACTCCATCTGCCATCTTTCAGCCCACTCTTCTAACTGGCCTAAATCTCTCTGCAAGCTTTGAAAACCTACTTCGTTATCCACAACGCCACCTATCTTAGGATCATCTGCAAACTTACTAATCCAATTTACCACCCCATCATCCAGATCATTAATGCATACGACAAACATACTTTCTTTTGATCTCCCCTCAGTCTCTCCAACGCCAAAAAGAAAACACAGTCCCAACCTTTCTCATCTATCCTTGTAAAAGAAGGACCGTCATCCTATTCTGGCAAGTAATTTTTTGGCTCCTCCTTAATACCTTCACATTATCCCTCAGTGCTGTAATGCTGAACTGAGGCACTGGCAAGACACTGAAGCTGATTGAAATATAGGCTGTTTGTTCATCATGTCTAACAGGCTCTCCCCTAGAGACTATCAATTCAGTCTCCCCATTATCAATGTATATCAACTTTTAATACACTTAACGGCAAATGTACCAGCAATTAATTCAATACAATTTCAATAGCTACAATTACACTGTTTTCTTCCACATTGTTTTCTTCCATTGGTTCCCTTGAATTACATATTTACCATGTGAACACACTGTAACTGACAAGACAGCTCTCTATGTTCAATCACGTCTATTCACATGGATAGTCCGAAAGCTTCTTATGGCAGAGAACCCAGAAATCCACAATTAGTTTATGAGGGCTGACAAATATCCCAATATTGATTGAACAAATATGCCTCTGACCATGCACAATGCATTAAAAGAGACAATAAACCTAGGTGGTGTGGAAGCTTCCCTGACCTCAGTCACACTGTTGCAAATTTAGCTCTTTTGCCTGGTTTGGTGTAGGCAAACCATATCTCTTGTATAGCCAGGCCGCTATATATTTCAAATGGATTACAGATTACAATGTACATTAAGAACTGAAGACCAATTCTAATTTGAGTTAATGCCTGGTATTATCTCACTGCTTACCTGCACTGCACTTTCTCTGTAGCGGCTACACTTTACAGCTATTATTGTTTTACCTTTTGCTACCTCAATGCTTTGTATGATGATTCAGTCTTTATGAACAGTATGCAAGACAAGTTTTTCATTCTATCTCAGTACATGTGGCAATACTAACCCAATTCCATTTCACAATAGCTACAATTACATTCCATACTGCCTGAATCTCCAACACTCAGCAGGTCAGGAAGAGAGGACAGAGTTAATGTTTCAGAACTGTCTTTACTTTCCACAGATGATGCCTGTCTGCTGTTTCCAGCATTCTCTATCTTTGTATGAAGGCGATTAACATGCTTGTAATTGCTTCTCTAATCCTTACTTCATTCTTTGAACAAGGGACCGACATTTTCTCCTTCCCAACCCTCTGGCAACGCACTGTATCCAGAGCATTGAAATATTATGGTCAGTGCCCCTGCAGTGTAGTGATGGGCTCTTGACCCCACTCAGTTCTTGCCAACCATTAAGCACCTATTTTTAACATCAATCATGTAGACATGAAGGGCAATTTATAAGAGGCCAATTCACCTAGCAGTCCATGTGCTTTTAGGATGCAGGAAAAAGCCGCAGAGGCAACAACGAGGTCACAAGGAGAATGTGTAAATTCTGCAGAGGCAAAGGTCAGGACCAAATCCAAGTAACAGGAGCTGTGACACAGCTAGAATCTGGACCACTGATCTGACCTATTTACCGCTGCACCTCCCTCAGAATTCTAGGGTGAATCCTATTTAGTTCTGGCAACTTAGCTAGCTTAAGTTTAGTCTATGTTTAAGTATAATAATGCTAATCATGAGACTTAATTGACAGTTTTCTGTATCCTGCAACTTCCTTTTCATCTAATCCATATTACTAATTTTTATGTCAACAGTAAGCTTGTAGACCTCCAGTAAAGACTAAAGTAATAAATAACATGCAACCATGATGCTTAATACTGAATCCTGTAAACCCCAATACACTAAACTTCCTAGCAAACCGAAATTTCACAATTCATATACTCTTTCTGCCACGGGGCCAATTTTTAATGCAATTTGTTGTTTTTCCTCTTATCAGATGACGGTTTACTACCTCAATCAATCTGCCATGGAGAACTTTATCGGACATTTCTCAGATCCATGTAGTTGGTTAGGAATGGACAAGAGAGATATAGGCCTAACGTGAGCCTATAGGATTAGGCTTCACAGTTGACATGGATAAGTTGGGCCAAATGACCTATTTCTGTGCTGTACAGCTCTATGACTCCATGGATATGATGTGAAATGTTCACTCCACATTGACAATGCTTGCATCACCTCAAAGAGCTCAATTAACCTCATCTGATCTGGCCTTCCTATAAAAAAAATCCATCCTTAATTGACTACTGATTTATGTAGTTCTTCTGATTTTATTTTCAGCGATTTACCAAAGTTCAATTATCAGTCCTGCTGGCCTGTAGTTATTCAGTCTATCCCCTTTTTAAATAATGGTAACATCAGCATACTTCCATTGCTTCAGAAGCTCACTTAGATTTAAAAATAATTGGAAAATGATAGACTCAGAGGCATTGCCTCCCTTGCTTCTTTTAAGAATATTTGTTTTATTTTGGTCTTTTATCTATTTACCGATTATTAAGACATCAATCCCTTAATATGTGATTTTCCTATCCCTTTGTCCTTGTTCCTCCTATTCAGGTTTTCCTTCCTCCTCAATGTCAATGCCCATCACTCTGCTCTTGCATGATAACAGATATAAAGTATTCATCAGAACTTCATACATCTTCCATCTCTGTATTTTCATCTTTAATAGACCCTACTGTCCTCTGGAATTAGAATAGAATTATAGTGTTGAGTAAAAAATCTTGAGATTTCTTTTGATTTACCTGCAACTATTTTTCATGTACCAACTTTTCTCATTCCATTGACTTATTGTTTTCACCCTGTTCTTTCTGTACTGCTCCAGGTTAACATAAGTGATTCACACAAAGGCATTATTCTTTCTTAAAGTAAGTTCTTGATTTCTATTAACATCCCAAGGAATTGACTCAGTCCCCCCATGATCAATTTTCACTCCCAAACTCCTCCTTAAGAGAATTCCCTGCTCACCCACCCATGTTTTCATGTCCCACCCCTTTTACTTCCCCCTCCATACCATTCAATCCTCTCCACGACCTCATAATTTATTCCCCAAACTCATCATGAATTCATTGTTATCCCTTCTGATAGCCTCCCCAGACATTCTAACATTCTCCATCCAAACCCACTCAGATCTCCCCACCATTTAGATCATCTTCCTTGCACCAAAATGCCAGTGTAGGTCACCTGAACTAGGCAACAATCCTCAACATGACCAATCTACCCTTAGAAAGATCCTGCCCTCTGCTTTTTATCTGCCTATCTCCCCAGGCCCTCATCATCTACCACCCTCCTTCCTCCATGAGTCCTCCTGGTGGCTCTCCCAGTTTTTATCTCGCTGACCCATTACACAGAGGCGGGAGAGAGGCCTTGAACACAGTTTGCATGCGAATGTGTGCCAGGATCTGGAATTACTGCCTCTCATGGTCATGGAATTTTGGACATTTTCTGTCGTTGAGTACTCAGGCCCTGTCCAAATCTAATTAGAACCCCATACCGCTTTTGCATCTGAAGAATTTCTATCCCATCATCTCTTGAAGACAAAAATATTTGGTATTAGTCTTCATGGTGGAAGAGGCTACATGCGTTCCAGATTCCTCAGGACTGCTTGTGTCCTGAAGAAGGGTCTCGGCCTGAAACATCGACTGTTTATTCATTTTCATAGATGCTGCCTGACCTGCTGAGTTCCTCCAGCATTGTCTGCGTGTTGCATCTGCAGAATCTCTGGTGTTAAGTACAACAGAGGTAACATTTGGGATAGCTTCAAATAGCTCGCAAGCATTTTGTAACTATTGTTATCAGTAAGGTCATGGCTTTGGGAAAACTAATGGAACTAACAGCAGGCAATCAACAGGACTCATCAGACTACACACAAAAGTGGAGCAATTTGGTGAAGATTTTCAAAATTCACTGAGCTTGGAGAAGGTACAAGCAGAGTGGAAAACTATAAATGAGAATCAATTGTTGAGGAAGGAACAAAAAGTGGGTAACTTTAATTTTTTTAAATTAACACCTGCAGTTGGCAAGAAGTAAAGTCTATAATTGAGAAAGAAATACCTTGTCAATTGGAAAATTTTAATGTAAACAACGGGTGACAATATGGAGATAGGTCTCTACCAAAGGGGGTATAAGGCACTCCTTCCCTCTGCTAGAATTCTGGTCACCCTTGGGCTAGGTGTAGCACCTGCTTAGCCCACTGATCAGAGTCACGTGAAGCCTTGGGAGCAGGTGGTGGATGGTCGTATGAGCAGTTGGTGCATATCACGTCCTGGTAATGCGACCGCTGATGCCAAGCAGACAATCTCTGATGAGTACTGATAATGACTGGGGTCACCCTTCTTGTAAAGACACTGCATAGAAGGCAGCAATGGCAAACCACTTCTGTAGAAAAATTTGCTATGAACAATCATGGTCATGAGACCAGATTGCCCATGTCATATAACACAGCACATAATGATGATGAATGTAAACAAAAAGATAAATTATATTTGACAAATTTGCAAGAGTTTTTAAAGAATATAACAAGCAAATTTGATAGAGGGGACCCTGTGAATGTAATGTATTTGGATTTCTAGAAGATGATATCCAAAAGACAAAAACTCAGTATTGTAAGGAGAATGCTAGCATCCATTGAAGATGGATTATTGCAAATAAGTTGTTTTCTTTAGACTGGAAATATGTAACTAGTAAAGTGATAAAGTTCTCATTAATCACAAGTTACTAGTAATATAAATTAATATTATATATTAATATATTGGAGGCAGGAATGGAGTCTAAGTCACCAAAGTCTCTAATGACACAAAAATAGATGGTGAAGCATGCTGCGAATTCGGACTCTGCATGAGGGCATGAATAGGTTGAATGAGTGGGTAAAATCCTGCCAAATGGGTTTAATGTGCAAAAATGTGACATTATGCATTTTGACAGGACAAATAAAAATGCAGACCATTACTTGAATGGAGAGAGACGGCAAATTATTGAAGTACAGAGGGATCTAGATGTCCTTTTGCGTGAATCACAAAATATTGACAGGTAGGTCATTCAGAAAGCAAAACTTTAGAAATAATAAAGTATTGTCACACTTGTGTGGGATACTGGTGAGATCTTGCATGAAATGCCATGCAGTTTCAGTTTCCTTATTTGAGAATATATTGGCAATGTGATCAATCCAAGTCTGATTCCTTAGATGAGAGAGTTGCCCTAACAGGTACAGCTAAAGAAGTTGGATCTATAATCTGTGGTGTTTAGAATGAGAGGTATAAAGGTATAAAATTCTAAGGGACATGACAGAGTAGATGTTAAGGTAGTTCCACAAGTGCAATAATCTCCAATGTGGAAAAAGTACAATCACAAAATCAGGGATAGTTATTTAAAACTGAGGTGCGTTAGGATTTCTCCTCATATAGTGGTGAATCTTTGCACTTCTCTAACACGAAGGGTTGGTGACAAGAATATTGGAGATATTTAAAACTAGATAATCTTTGAGGAAACAGCACAGAAGAGGAGATGAGATCTGGAACTGATCGAACACATCATTTTATATTGTATGGCAGGATTGAAGTGCCAGTTGTTCCTAGTTTCTTATGTGTATCAAACATTAACATAGATGGACAGGAGCTAGACTGGATAAACACCAGGTTACTACAGGAAGCAAGGGAATAGTCTGCTAGACACTGATGATCTTTGCATTCTACCTGATGCTACCAGAGCACTGGAGGATGGCAATTGTCACTCTGTTATTCAAGAAAGGTAATAGAGATAATTCTAGGAATTTAGACAAGTGAGTCTTAGGTCACTGATGGAAATACTTGGGTTTTTTAGGATCTGTCTCACTTGTTGGAGGTACTTGGGTGTTGCAGCCTTTCTCATGTCCTCAGTGTGGCTTTCGTGTGCTTGCAGGATACCCAAGTATTTATTGCTGTCCCGTACATCTGAACATATGGCCTTCAGGTAACTCAACTCCTTCAGCCTTGATGAGTTTGACTCTTTTCACTACCATCTGGCTGCACTTATCCAGTCCAAATGACAACCCATTTGGACTGCTGTACATCCTTGTCAGGTGGATTAGAGAGTCAATGTCTCTTTCATTTGTGGCATACAGCTTGATGTCATCATGTACAGGAAGTGGCTGATGGTCACCCCACTCTTGAACATGTACCCATATCCACTCCCTGAGATGATCTGGCTGAGGGGGGTCAAACCTATGCAGAACAGCAGTGGGGATAGAGCAACATTCTGGTATATTCCACATCGGACGGCCACTTGCGCTATTGACTTTGAGGTAACCTCTAGCATTGTCCTCCAATGGCCCATTGAGTTCTTGATGTTCTTCATTAGTGTCTTGTTGCCATTGTACAGAGACAGGTATTCCAGGATCCATGTGTGGAGCATTGAGTCGTATTCTTTCTGATCCCGGCTGTGCTTAGGCTGGTTTGCCTGGTCTTGGAGACTCAGATGACTGCTTTGTCTACCAGTAGTTGGTGCTTGGAGCCTCTGGTTCCATTACCAATCCCCCTCTGGGCAGGGCTCAGGAATTTACTCACATGTTCCTTCAGCTTGGTGGCCATGATGCTTGATAGGAGCTTCCATGTTTTTGACAGGCAGGTTATAGGCCGGTAGTTTGATGGTGTTGTACCTTTGTGAGGACTGTTCATTATGAGTTAGCCAGACAGGATAGACGCCTGCTTCAAGCAGTTGGTTCACTGAAGCTGCCAGCCATGTATGCAATGCTGTTAGTTTCTTCAGCCAATAGGCATGGATCATCTCAAGCCCTGGCAATGTGCAGTTCTCCATACTTGCTTCCTGTTGCTGTACATCTACTGCTGTGATGGTGACTGGTTCTTCCTCTGGGAGATTGCAGGGGCTTGCTTGTAGGTCTTTCAGTGATTGGGCACTGGTGTCATGTGATGCTTCTTTCTCCCATATACTCTTCCAGTACTCCTCAGCTGCTGTTTTAGTTGGTTCTGATATCAGCATTTTGTTGCTCTGGAACTCTGCAAATAGTTTTCCTGGTTCTTTGGAGAAGAGTGAATTTATTTGCTTGGCCTCTGTGCCCTTTGTGTATCTCTGTAGTCTGGTAGCCAGAGCTGTTAACCGTTGCTTGGCAGTTTCCAGGGCTTTGGCTACAGACATTCCTCTGTACTTCCTTAGTAGCCGAGATGAATCTTCAGGTTTTTTTACAAAAGCCATTTCTTTACAAATAAAAAGAAATAGTGAGGTAGTGTTCATGGGTTCAAGGTCCATTCAGAAATCAGATGGCAGAGGGGTAGAAGCTGTTCCTGAATCATTGAGTGTGTGCCTTCAGATTTCTGTACCTCCTTCCTGATTATAGCAAAGAAAACAAAAGACATGAACTGGGTGATGGGGGTCCTTAATCACAGATGCTGCCTTTTTGATGCATTGCTCCTTGAAGATGTCCTGGATACTAGGAAGCTAGTACCCATGATGGATCTGACTAAGTTTACAGCTCTCTGCAGTTTATTTTGATCCTGTGCAGTAGCTCCCCACCGTCATACCAGATGGTGATGCAGCCAGTTGGAATGCTCTGCATGGTACATCCGTAGAAATTTGCAAGTGTCTTTGGTAACATACCAAATCTCCTCTAACTCCTAATAAAATATAGCCACTGTTGTGCCTTCTTTGTAGCTGCATTGATATGTTGGGTCCAGGATAGATCCTCAGAGATATTGACACCTAGGAACTTGAAGTTGTTCACTCTTTTCACTTCGCTTCTGTACACCCTTTCATCACCATCTGAAATTCTACAAACAATAGTTGTATCATCAGCAGATTTAAAGATGGCATTTGAGCTGTGCCTAGCCACACAGTCACAGGTGCAGAGAGAGTGGAGTTGTAGGCTAAGCACACATCCCAGAGGTGTACAGTGTTGATTGTCAGCAAGGTGGAGATGTTATTTCCAATCCGCACAGATTCTGGTCTTCTGGTTAGGATGTTGAGGCTCTAATCGCAGAGGGAGGTATAGAGGTTCAGGTGTACATGAAGTTTACTCAGGTGTTTGAAAAGGTTCCTCATGGAAGGCTCATCCAGTTTCTTGCAGCTTTATAAAACTCTGGGCAGACCATACTTGGGAGTATTGTGTTCAGTTCTGGTTACCTCATTATAAGAAAGATGTAGAAGTTTTAGAGAGGATGGAGTGGAAATTTACCAGGATGCTGTCTGGATTGGAGAGCAAGTTGAGCAAGCTAGTGCTATTCTCTTTGGAGTAACAGAGGCAACTTGATAGTGGTGTATAAAATTATCAAAAGCATAGATAGAGTTGATAGCCAGGATATTTTTCCAAGGGCAGTAATGGCCAATACCAGAGGACATCTGTTTAAGGTGAGTGAAGGAATTTTTAGGGGTAAGTCAGAGGCAAGTTTTTCTTAAAACCACAGAGAGTGGTAGATGACTGGGATGCACTGCCAGGGGTGATGGCAGAGGCAGACACAATAAATACTCTGAGATAGGCACATAGATGTAAAAAGAATAGAGGGTTATAGGCTATGTTAGATTTCTCATGCATAGGTCAGCACAACATCATGGGTCAAAGGACCTGTACTGCGCTATACTGTTTTGTGTTTTAAAACATGAAATTTAGAAAAACATTAATCCAACTTATCTTTTAACAAGCTGTAACTAAATACATCACTTAATCTGTACAATGTTATTGAATAATATACAAAGCTGCTGGATCTGGTTCCTAAAAATACTCTCAATTCAGTGACTTCCCAAAGCAATTTTCCTAATGGAAAAGAAATTAGAATAATTTTTAAAATTAAATTTACAGTATATCAGATTTGATATGAACACTGAATGGAGCAGAATTATAAACACTGATAAGCCTGGTGGCATAACAACATCAGCAAAAGATTATAGAAGTGTGAAGGGAGCATTCACTAAAGAGATGCAAACTGCAGACATCAAGTAACAATAATTGATTCCTCAGGAAGAGAATAGACTGATGTTTCTGAAGAAACAAGCAAGGATGTCAGAGGAAACACTGCCATTCATGCATCAAGACTAGGGTTATCACAAGTAATGTACAAAAAGAGAGTGCAATAGAACAGACAGAAATGGAACCATCCCCGAAGACTAATATTGGGGTTCTGCAAATGAAAATTCAGTAATTAACTACACAATAAAGAATAAAGCCCCCGAGGTTGGAGTATTATAAACATTCCTCCACACCACAATGTAGATGAACAAGAGAATTAACTCCATTGCTAGGGATGATGGAATCAAAAAGGTATCAGTTTCTTTGAAATACGGCAATAATTTCTAGTTGCTTCTCCTATTAAAATTCACAGTAAATTTATTATCAAAGTACATATACATCACCATATACCCCAGAGATTCATTTTCTTGTGGGCAATCTAATAAATCCATAATAGAATAATAACTATAATAAAATCAATGGAAGACCGCACCAACTTGGGCGTTGAACCAATGTGCAAAAGACAACAAACTGTGAAAATCCAAAAAGAAAGAAATAATGATAGATAGATAAATAAGCTCAAAGTTCAAAGTAAATTTA
The DNA here is from genome assembly GCF_048418815.1 of Hemitrygon akajei. Classification (NCBI taxonomy): domain Eukaryota; kingdom Metazoa; phylum Chordata; class Chondrichthyes; order Myliobatiformes; family Dasyatidae; genus Hemitrygon; species Hemitrygon akajei. Next base: position 52,513,242 of record NC_133124.1, on the reverse strand, counting down.
TATTCAAAGTATTTAGACATCACCACATAAAACACTGAAATTATTTTCTTGCGGGCATACTCAGTAAATCCAAGAACCATAATAGAATCAATGAAAGACCGCACCCTACAGGGTGGACAAACAACCAATGTGCAAAATACAACAAACTGCAAATATAAAAGAGAAAATTATATATATATATCTCAAGAATGTGAAATGAAGAGTCCTTGAAAGTGAGTCCATAGTTTATGGGAACAGTTCAGTGATGGGGCATGTGATGTTAAATAAAGTTATCCCCACTGGTTCAAGAGCCTGATGGTTGAGGGATAATAACTGTTCCTAAACCTGGTAGTGAGAGTCTTGAAGCGCCTGTATCTTCTTCCTGAGGGCAGCAATGAGAAGAGAGCAGGACCTGGGTGGTGGGGATCCCTGATACAGTACTGCTTTCATGCGACAGAATGCTCTATGTAGAAGTGTAAGGCACTATTGAAGCTATTTATTATATTCAAAAATATTCAAACATGAAATATATGATAAACACAGCAATGTTTTTTTTGCTTACGATCAACTCATATTTTCTAAGGCAATGAGAAAGCAAGGCCCTGAACTGGGGCAGAACAAATTTTGGAGCCATTTGGCATGATCTTGCTGTGGTTGTCTAGGCAAGATTGTTTGCAAGGAAAGGAGCCAAGTGGGAAGCCCTTAAAAGTATAACATCAAGAGTTCCTTGCCTGCACGTTCCTGTTAAGAGTGAAGAACAAGGCTAACAGGAATACTGATTGACTAGTGAAGTTCTGATTAAGAAAAAGAAGCAGGCATACATTGTGCATAAGCAATTTGGAACTAGTGAATCTCTGGATACTGACAAGAAGTGCAGGAGTGCACTTAACAGAGAAGCTAGGTAGGCAAAAATAAAGGATATGAGGGGGATCTAGCAAGCAAGGTGAGGCAAAATCCCAAGAGATTCTTTAGGCACAATACGTCAGGAGTGAAAGGGTGCAAGGGAGAGAATGGAACCCCTTAAAGATCAGCATAGCCACTTGTGTCTGGAACCAAAGGAAATAAATGAGATTTTTAATGATCATATCTGCTCAGTTTTTTAACAACAGAAGCTGAGAAAATGGGAGAAGTGAGCTTTGCTTCAGCTTTGTTTCTCCAATCCTCTCAAAGGGTTTCGACCCAAAACGTCGACAGTATTTTTTTTTCATAGATGCTGCCTGCCCTGCTGAGTTCCTCTAGCATTTTGTGTGTCTTGTTCAAATTTCCAGCATCTGCAGATTTTCTCTTGTTTGTGAAATGAGAGATGTTGCCTTGAACAACATAAGGATTAGCCGGGAGGAGGTATTGGAGTCCATGAAGTTCATTAAGGTGGATAGATCACTGGGCCCTGGTCTGGTGCATTCTCGAACCTTGGGGGAAACTAGGGAAACTGTGGGAAACTTGCTTCATCCTTGGCCACAGTGGAGGCTCTGGAGGACTGGAGAGTGGCTAAAGTGGTATCATTGTTTAAGAAAGGTAGGTAAAAACAAGCCAGGACACGACACTAAGTCTGACATCAGGGGCGGATAAATTACTGCAGGGGTTTCTGAGGGAGATTTAAAGAGAGATGGTCTGATATGAGACATTTAGAGAGAGATGGTCTGATCTGAGACAGTTAACACAGCTTTGTGCACGGGAAGTCATGTCCGATAAATCTCTTGGAATACTCCAAGAAGGCAACCAAGAAGGTACATAAAGAAAGAACAGTGGATGTTGTCTACATGGATTTTAGCAAGGACTTTGACACGGTCCCGCAAAGAGTTCTAGTCCAGAGGTTTAGATCACAAAGGATCCAGATGGAAATAGCTGAAAAGATTCATAATTGGCTGAGTAGTAGGAAGTAGTTTTTTCTCATACAGGAGGCCAGTGTTTAGTAGTGTGTCACAAGGGTCAGTGCTGGGACCTCTGTTGTTTGTAATTTATAAAGATAATTTAAATGTGAATATACAGGACATGGTTAGTAGGCTTGCAGTTGAGACTAAAATAGGTGACGTAGATAGTGCAGAAACTTACAAAAATTATCAGGGATCATGATCAGTTAGGTATACGGGTTAAGGACTGGCAGATTGTTTTCAATCCAGATAAATATGAAGTATTGTGTTCTGGGAGATTAAACCAGGTTAGGACTTATACAGTGAATGATAGGGCCCTGGGGAGTGTTGTGGAAGAGCGTAACCTAGGAGTCATCTGTACAGTTCACTGAAGTGACATCACAAGTAGATTGGATGGTGAAAGTGGCATTTGGCGTGCTAGACTATTATCACGCCATTATGTATAGGGGATGGGAGGTAACACTGGAGTTATGAGATGTAGACGAGGCCACATAGAAATGTATGTATTTGCCCTGTAATAGGAAAAATCTTATTGAACTAGCAAGAGTGCAAATCTACCAGAATGTTACCTGGAATTGGGGACCTGAACTACAGGAGAAGTTGTGTAGATTAGGACTTTATTCCCTGGAATGTAGGAGTTTGAGAGGTTATCAATAGATGTATACACGATCATGAGCTGTATGGACAGGTGAAAGCATATTATCATTTTTCCCGGGAAGGGGTGCTTAAAAGAAGCAGACATAGGTTTAAGGTCAAAGATGAGAAATTTAAGGGGGCATCAGGGTCAGCTTCTTCATGCAAAAGGGGATGCATTTTTGGAATGAGCTGCAAGAAACAGTAGTTGAGCTGGACACATTAACATCAATAAAAGGCAGCTAGATAAGTTCATAGATAGTAGTGTTTTAGAGGTCTGGGCCAAACATGAGCAGATAAGACTAGCCTGCTGGGCAACAGTCAATGTTGATGAGCCTATTCCATGCTGTAGACTGTAAAAGGAAGTTTTTAAATCTGTATTGAATTTACCTATACTATAATAGGCCAAATACCACAAGACCATATGATGTCATAGCATTCAAATAATAGTGAAGAACCTTTGAAAATATACATGAATATACAAGTATAGATTAAAGAGGAAAATGAAAAATATCTTTGTAGGTGAAAATAAATGAAGAGATTAAGTTCAATAAATATGCAATGTAGAATGCTGGAGAATGTGTGGAGGTGCCATTAAAATGAAAATTGTTACACACTGCAAAAATATTTCTTTTAGGTATTAAAAGAACTTGAACATATTTCTAATACTCTAGTGCTTTGATTTTGTACTGACCGAAATAAAGGAGACTGGGAAAAAAAGCAAGCTGCTAAAAGGTCTTATAGAATATGTAGTAAATATGTTATCATCACATTAAAATTTTTGGGTGTGCTGATGCACCCCAGAATTGAACGCAAGCTAATTTACTGCAAACTTATTTATATGTAAATAATATATTTGAGGATGCATCAACACACCCAAAAATATCTCCATCACGTCAGGTTTTGTTTACCCACAGCGATTAGACTTTGTGGTCCAAAGGCAACAATATTGGTCAACCTTAACATATAGTTAAAAAGGAAAATTTAATTTGATCTCTACTAGAAGACTAAGAGCGTAAATTAAATCAAAGCAGGAGAATCTCTTGGAAAGGAACAGCCTAAAAAAAGTATTAAGAATAAGTCAACTTCCAAAAACAGCTATTTATTAGAGTATTTGTTTCTGGAAGAATTGAAAAGTCTGATACTACATTATGCAATTATTTTTAAATTGGTTTTGATAAAGTTCCATAAAAAAGATGTATAACCAAATCCTGAAAATTCAGGCAAATAAAGAGATTTGGTGCTCCTGTCAGACTACAGGAAATTTTGCAAAGTTATTCCTGATGTATTTTATTTATACAATGGATTGGAATTAACTGTTAGGTCACCATAATTTGAGAATAATATAGAAAAATTACAAAATAATATGCAATAACACAAAAATAGGAAGAACGGTTAAAGCTAAAATGACAGTAGCTGTGAATTCAAATACGTCAATTTAGACAAGTAGAGGAGACAATTAAAAAATCTACCGAGAGGCTATAGTACCTTCAGCAATGGTTGACGGCTCCATAGTCAATTGAAATCTACTCCATTGATATACCAATGCAAATTTGTTAGCCTGTAGGGACACTGAAATTGTGCTGTATGGTCTAACACTTGTAGTACGGAAGGGTACTTTGTCTTAAACGAACATAAGAGGTCACCTCTATCCCTGGGATTAATAGAGCAAAGATGTGTCTGTTCATTTCTACGTAAAGATGTATTACAAGGTGTGCAAATGATCATATTCCAGGTGAGGCAAGGGCTGTAACAAGTGACAGCCCATGAACTCTATTTCCAACTTGTATATTAATGGTATCTTCACTAACTTTTTCTCAATTTACAGAATAAGATTATTACTTCACACTGTTAGCATTATGACTTTGAAGTATTTAATAATTACATAGAATACAATATTTTGCGCACTCTTTATTTTTGATTATTCATTAGCATATGTAATAGAATCATTCTGTTGACTACACAAGAAAGTTACACTGAGCTCCTAAAACACTCACCAATATCTATTGGTCCATAACATTTTTGACCATATTTTGACGGTAACTATACAAGTTCAAACTCATGTATTCCAATGAGTTTAACAAACTACAATATTGAAGGACTTATCCTTCCATTGCAATAATTACCGGGAAAAGATATAGGACAGAATGTTTCTTGCACTCCAACCATGAAGGGTGATGTAAAGCTGTGAAAATTTTACTCTGGACCAAGTGCAGCCCGTTTAAGAAGCAGACATCGTGTCTCTTCACACCACCCACCAGCCTTTGCTATCAGAAAGTGGAGAAGTAATTATCAAGTGAAATAGAATATGGATTTGTTTTTGAAAAGATGGCATTTATAAATAATGCGAACTGTTTTTACTAATTGGCCTATAGCATTTCTCCATAGGGAATCATTTCATGAGTGGGTGTAGATTTTAAAGTACCAATAAAACGTGGTAAAGTCATTGCTGTCTGGAATAAACCTGATATCACTAGGGAATCACGTCACAGCTTCAGACAGGGATTTGAACTCCAACTCAGGAATATGTATAACAATTCAGTGGCTTATTCTGCAACCGCCAAGGATGATTTGAGCCGAAATGCTTCCTTAAAAACATGCACCGTTTGCATACTAGTAGGCAATTTCCTAAATCGCATGTAGGTGTGGCTCTATGGCAGGATCGCGCAATGAGTCCATCAACAAAGCAGAAAACGCTTTTAAATTTTTTTTCACCTGTACTCGTACGGTAATATGCCTGAAATAATTGCACGGAGAATATCGCGATTCAAAATAGATTTTCTGCAGTTAATACTGTTTAAAAATACAGAAGCATACTCAGCGACATAAATGATCATGAATGTTGATTATCAACGGCAGACAACGGCTGTCACCGCTTGTGCCTGACAGACGAAGAATAACAGAAATACCGTTCTGTGTCATTATTGGGGTTTAGACAAAGCGAGGTACGGTTAATGCAGTTCCACACAGCAAAGCAAGAAGCGAATCGCCCCGCTGTGTATCTAAATAAATCCAAGCTGAAATTGCGAAGGGAGATCGCATCGAGTACTTACACGAAGGCGTGATAGACCAGAGCCCATCCTCCGGGTCTTTCCAGCGCATCGTAGATAAAGTTCTGCAGTTTTCTGTAGGTTGCTTTCCGCTTGCTTGGCCGGCTGCTCAGCGGTTTGGTTAGCAGGCTCAGACTTTGCTTGGCTCCAGCTCTGCTGTCCTCTTTACTCCGTCCTTCCAGAAGCAGAGCGCCGTCGCGGTCTCCCCCGGAGCTCAGCCCCAGTCCCCCCACCCCAGGTTCGGGGTCAGCTGCGAAACCCACCCGCAGCTTCTTGCCTGAGCCAGAGCCATCACCATTCCTGGACTTGAGCCCCATGGTCAGTAGGCACTCCAATGCTCACTGTAGGCAGGGTGGCACCAAGTGCGCAGAAGGCAAATGCCATGGCTTGTAAACAGAGCACAGAGTGGAAATGAAGAGGTCCCATCAGCATCTTTGGGGTGTGGAGAGACCTCGGTATATCCTTTTAATCGGGTCGGGTGGTGAGCATCACGCCCCTCGCTTGATTCTTTTTTTTTAACCTGTTGTGATATCTGATGTAGCCCCGAAGAGAGGCTGAGAGTGAATGAATGTTTGCAGTGTTAGTGGTGAGACATGCATGTGGATTTGTTGGGAGGGTTTTCCAGAAAGGAAGCAATACTAACAAATGAAGGAAGCGGAGAGCAGGTTCAGTTCGATATGCTCGCCACACGCCAGCACGTGACCTGCATTACAATATGCATCACTCGGAAATACTGGACCACTTTTTGCAGATTTTAATACTGTACAGACATTTTTAAGGGCAACATTTTTTGTGTTTAATTTCTATTTTTTTTAAAAAAACAACACATTATGAAAGGAAAGATTTCAAACGGGGATGACTATTTTTGACTGTAATACACATCAACCCTGTCCTAACGCACTTCTCTAATTTCACCCCAGCGTGCTTTCTCATACAGAGTGAAAAATACTAACAATTCCACGCCATTCAGTCATTTAATATGCACTTGTTCCTGGCTTATGATCTCACGCCGCAAGAGACCATTCAGCCCGTCAAGATGGCATCAGCTCTTGAAAAAAGCACTCATTACTGCACCCAACTTTTCCTCATAGAATTAAAGAGCAGCTAGAATCATTCGTCTTTACAGAACGAAAAGAGACCATTGAGAGACCCAATCGGCCATCTCTTATTTCACTGCAGTAGTTATATTACATCTGGGCTACTGAATGAGTAATTTTCATCTTCTATCATAAGGACTGGTGAACTTTACATTCATATCATTAAATAAGTGTCACATTGAAATGGAAGCATTAATAATAGTGACAGTGAAAGTTTTTCAAAATATCTTTCACAAGCAAGGGGAATGAAGTATTTGATCCTTCTTGGATCTCATTGCAACAGTCCTCTGAGAATTCCTAATCTCTTCCTATTGCTTTGTTTGGGTGATGACTCAGTACCCCCTTATGTTGAGCACGATTTGTAAGAAGCATTGAGGGAAGCAAAAATACAGAACTTATTCCAGAAGGAAGTGTGTCACCACCGGGGGCGGGGGGGGGGGGGGCAGAAACACCACTAGTGAAACTGTTGGCTAAGTTGTACAGTTCTACAACTGTCACCTTGTTGCATAAGATGGTTCGGGCATGTCAAAAGGGCAAAGTTATTCATGGGGATTTCAATATGCAGGAAGTTTGAGAAAATCAGGTTGGTGCTGGATCCCAAGAGAGGGGGTTTGTAGAATGCCTACAAAATGGCTTTTCAGAGCAGCTTGTTGGTGAGCACATTAGAGGAAAAGCAATTCTGGATTGGCTATTGTGTAATAAACCAGATTTGACTAGGGAGCTTGAGGTAAGGAAACCCTTAGGAAAGGGGAGAGCTTAAACTAGAATTGTTGGAGGGTGGGAACCGAACTGAAGAGACTGGGGAATACGAGGTTGGCTCACAAATAGAGAAAGCTTGGAGACAGTCCAAGAGGGAGGATAGGCAGGTGATAGAGAAGGTATGCACTCAGAAGGCTTGAGATGTGTCTATTTTAATGCAAGGAGTGTTGTGAACAAAGCGGATGAGCTTAGAACGTGGATCAGTACTTGGAGATACAATGTAGTAGTTATTACAGAGACTTGGATGGCTCAGGGACAGGAATGGTTACTTCAAGTGCCGGATTTTAGATGTTTCAGAAAAGACAGGGAGGGAGGCAAAAGAGGTGGGGGCATGGTACTGTTGATCAGAGATAGTGTCACAGCTGCAGAAAAGGTGGACGCCATGGAGGGATTGTCTACGGAGTCTCTGTGGGTGGAGGTTAGGAACAGGAAGGGGTCAATAACTTTACTGGGTGTTTTTTATAGGCCACCCAATAGTAACAGGGATATCAAGGAGCATATAGGGAAACAGATCCTGGAAAGGTGTAATAATAACAGAGTTGTTTTGATGGGAGATTTTAATTTCCCAAATATTGATTGGCATCTCCCTAGAGCAAGGGGTTTAGAAGGGGTGGAGTTTGTCAGGTGTATTCAGGAATGTTTCTTGACACAGTATGTAGATAAGGCTACAAGAGGAGAAGCTGTACTTGATTTGGTATTAGGAAATGAACCTGGTCAGGTGTCAGATCTCTCAGTGGGAGAGTATTTTGGAGATAGTGATCATTATTCTATCTCCTTGACAATAGCATTGGAGAGAGAGAGGAACAGACAAGTTAGAAAAGTGTTTAATTGGAGTAAGGGGAATTATGAGGCTATCGGGCAGGAAATTGTAGGTTTAAACTTGAAACAGATGTTCTCAGGGAAAAGTACGATAGAAATGTGGCAAATATTCAGGTGATATTTGTGCAGAGCTCTGTATAGGTATGTTCCAATGAGACAGGGAAGTTATGATAGGGTCCAGGAAACATGGTGTACAAAGGCTGTAATAAATCTAGTCAAGAAGAAATGAAAAACTTACAAAAGGTTAGAGAGCTAGGTAATGTTAGAGATCTAGAAGATCATAAGGCTAACGGGAAGGAGCTTAAGAAGGAAATTAGGTGAGCCAGAAAGGGCCATGAGAAGGCCTTGGCAGGCAAAATTAAGGAAAATTCCAAGGCATTCTGCAAATATGTGAAGAGCAAGAGGATAAGACGTGAAAGAATAGGACCTATCAACTGTGACAGTGGGAAAGTGTGTATGGAACCGGAGGAAATAGCAGAGGTACTTAATGAATACTTTACTTCAGTATTCACTATGGAAAAGGATCTTAGTGATTTTAGTGATTACTAGCAGCAGACTGAAAAGCTTGAGCACGTAGATATTAAGAAAGAGGATGTGCTGGAGCTTTTGGAAAGCATCAAGTTGGATAAGTCACCAGGACCAGACAAAATGTACCCCAGGCTACTGTGGGAGGCGAGGGAAGAGATTGCTGAGCCTCTGGCAATGATCTTTGCATCATCAATGGGGACGGGAGAGGTTCCCGAGGATTGGAGGATTGCGGATGTTGTTCCTTTATTCAAGAAAGGGAGTAGAGATAGCCCAGGAAATTATAGACCAGTGAGTCTTACCTCCGTGGTTGGTAAGTTGATGGAGAAGATCCTGAGAGGCAGGATTCATGAACATTTGGAGAGGTATAATATGATTCAGAGTAGTCAGCATTTGTAAAGGGCAGCTCATGCCTTACTAGCCTGATTGAATTTTTTGAGGATGTGACTAAACACATTGATGAAGGAAGAGCAGTAGGTGTAGTGTATATGGATTTCAGCAAGGCATTTGATAAGGTACCCCATGCAAGGCTTATTGAGAAAGTAAGGAGGCATGGGATCCAAGGGGACATTGCTTAGTGGATCCAGAACTGGCTTGCCCACAGAAGGCAAAGAGTGGTTGTAGACAGGTCATATTCTGCATGGAGGTTGGTCACCAGTGGAGTGCCTCAGGGATCTGTTCTGGGACCCTTACTCTTCATGATTTTTATAAATGACCTGGATGAGGAAGTGGAGGGATGGGTTAGTAAGTTTGCTGATGACACAAAGGTTGGAGGTGTTGTGGATAGTGTGGAGGGCTGTCAGAGATTACAGCGGGACATTGATGGGATATAAAACTGGGCTGAGAAGTCACAGATGGAATTAAACCCAGTTAAGTGTGAAGTGGTGCATTTTGGTAGGTCAAATATGATGGCAGAATATAGTATTAATGGTAAGACTCTTGGCAGTGTGGAGGATCAGAGGGATCTTGGTGTCCGAGTCCATAGGACACTCAAAGCAGCTGCGCAGGTTGACTCTGTGGTTAAGAAGGTGTACGGTGTATTGGTCTTCATCAATCATGGAATTGAATTTAGAAGCGGAGAGGTAATGTTGCAGCTATATAGCACCCTGGTCAGACCCCACTTGGAGTACTGTGCTCAGTTCTGGTCGCCTCACTGCAGGAAGGATGTTGAAGCCATAGAAAGGGTGCAGAGGAGATTTACAAAGATGTTGCCTGGATTGGGGAACATGCCTTATGAGAATAGGTTGAGTGACCTGATAGAGGTGTACAAGATGATGAGAGGCATTGATTGTGTGGATAGTCAGAGGCTTTCTCCCCCAGGGCTGAAATGGTTGCCTCAAGAGGACACAGGTTTAAGGTGCTGGGGAGTAGGTACAGAGGAGATGTCAGGGCTAAGTTTTTTATTCAGAGAGTGGTGAGTGCATGGAATGGGCTGCCAGCAACGGTGGTGGAGGCGGATACGATAGGGTCTTTTAAGAGGCTTTTAGATAGGTACATGGAGCTTAAAAAAATAGAGGGCTATAGGTAAGCCTCATAATTTCTAAGGTAGGGACATGTTCGGCACAACTTGGTGGGCCGAAGGGTTTGTATTGTACTGTAGGTTTTCTATGTTTCTATAAAATGATAGACAATCACACCGCAGTTTGAGGAGGAGAAGATTAAGTCAGATGTATCAGTATTACAGTGAAATGAAGAGAATTACAGAGGCATGAGAGATGTTAATTGCCAAAGTTGATTGAAAGGGAACATTAGCAGGAATAACGACATAGTAGCAATGGCTGGAGTTTCTGGGGGTGATTCAGAAGGGAAGTCATAGACAGCATAAAATGAAATGAGGGCATATAATATAGCAAAAATTAATGGGAAGTTAGAGGATTGAAAAAATGTTAAAAACTAACAGAAAGGAGTCTTAAGAACAGAAAAGATAAAATACAAAGGAAAGCTAGCCAAGAGGATACCAAAAGTTTTTTTTAGATATATAAAGAGTAATAGAGAGGTGAGAGTGGATATTGGATGGTTATAAAATGATGCTGCATATGTAGTAATGGGGGAACAAAGAAATAGTGGACGAACTTGATGAGTACTTTGCCTCAATCTGCACCATGGAAGACACTCACTGTATGTCAGAAATTCAAGAGAGTCAAGGGGCAGAAATTAGTGTAGTTGCTATTACTAAGGAGAACATGCTTGGGAAGTTGAAAGGTCTGAAGGTAGACAAGTCATCTGGACCAGATGGACTACACTACAAGGTTTTGAAGGAGGTATCTGAAGAGATTGTGGAGGTATTTGTAGTGATCTTTCGAGAATCACTAGACTCTGGAATGGTTCTGGAAGACTGGAAAATTGCAAATGTGACTCCACTCTTTAAGAATTGAAGGAGGCAGAAGGAAGGAAATTATATGCCAGTTAGCCTAACTTCAGTGGTTGGAAAGATGTTGGAATCCATTATTAAGAATGAAGTTTTGGAGTACTTGCATGCACTTGATAAAATAGGCCAACATCAGCATGGTTTCCCTGAGGGAAAATACTGCCTTTACAAATCTTGTTGGAAATCTTTGTGGAAATAACAGTTGAGGTAGACAAAGGAGAATTGGTGGATGATGTTTACATGGATTTTCAGAAGGCCTTTGACAAGGTGCCAAACATGAGCTGCTTGACAAGATAAGAGCTTGAGCTATCACAGGAAAGATACTAGCATAGTTAGAAGATTGGTTGACTGGCAGGAGGCAAAGAGTGGGAATAAAGGGGGTCTTTTCTCATTGGCTGCTGGTGACTATTGTGGTTTGGAGGGAAGTGGTCAATGTTGGGACTGCTTCATTATACGTTATGTGTCAATGATATGAATGATGGAATTGATGGCTTTGTAGCCAAGTTTGTGGATGATATGAAGATAAGTGGAGGAGTAGGTGGTATTGATGGAGCAGGGAATCTGCAGGAGGACGCAGACAGATTGAGAGAATGGGCAAAGAAACAGCAAATGGAATATACTGTAGGGAAGGGTATGGTCAATTTTCTAAACAGAAGAAAAAGGAATTCTTTGGCTCAAGATGTTGCTTTCAAAAATGTACTGGATAACCTTTTGCTGTTTCAGTGATTGCCTTCCTTCTGTCACAAGCTCTGATGTGGGAATGTTCGATGGTGGCATTATGATGTGCTCGTCCGTGGGCAACACCAGCTGAGTATTTGCAGCTGAAGTGGTGAGACAGGTACAACAGTGTCATTTATGAAGCACTTGGAAAAGTACATGAAAGGGCAGGGCTTAACGGAATATGGGCTGAACACAGGAAAATGGGAACACAAGAGATTCTGCAGATGCTGGAAATCCAGAGCAACTTACACAAAATACTGGAGGAACTCAGAATGTCAGGTAGCATCTATGGAAATGAAAAAGCAGTCAATTTTTCAGGCTGAGAAGCTTCTTCTGGACTGGAAAGGAAGTGGGAAGATGCTAGAAAAAAAAGAGTTTGGGAGAGGGAAAGGAGGACTTGCTAGAAGGTGATTGGTGAAGTCAGGTGTTTGGGAGAGATAAAGGACTGGAGAGGAAGGAATCTGATTGAAGGGGAGAGTGGACCATGGGAAAAATGGAAGAAAGAGGGGCACTGGGGGTGGATACAGACAGGTAAGGAGAAAGGTAAGAGGCCAGAGTGGGGAAAAGAAGCAGAGGGAAGGGTGAGGGAAACAAATTACCAGAAGGAGAAATCGATATTCATTCCATTGGGATGGAGACTACCTAGATAGAATTTGAAATGTTGCTTTTCCACCCTGAGAGTGGCCACTGGGAAATAATGTTTTTGGTGGATGGAGCAGAGGTGCTCAACAAATTAGATCATATCAGGAGCACTGGATACAATAGACAACCCCAACGGACTTACAGGTGAGTTGGTGCCTCAAATGGAAGGACCTGGAGGAGGAGAATGGGAATGTGTAGCATTTACGTCACTTGCAGGGATATGTGCTAGGAGGGACAAATGGATAAGGAATCATCGAGGGAGTGATCACTGTGGAAAATAGAGAGTGGGGGGAGGTTAAGACGTGTTTAGTGGTAGGAGCCCATTTGAAGATGGCAAAAGTTGTGTAGAATGATGTGTTGGACGTAGAGTCTCATGAGGTAGTAGATGAGGACAAGAGGACAAGGTGAGCACACTGCCTTATCACTGTTAAGGCAGTGGGAGGATGAAATGAGTATGGAAGTCCGGGATATGGAGGAGGTGCAGGTGAGGACAGCATCAATAGTGGAAAAAGAAAAACATCATTCTTTGAAGGGGGAAGAACATCTCTGATATCTTGGATCGGGAAGTCTCAAACTGGGAACAAATGCAACAGAGACGAAGCAACTGAGAAAAAGGAATAGCATTTTTACAGAAGGCAGGGTTGGAAGCGATATGTCAAGATAGCCATGGGAATCATTAAGTTTAAAGATGTCAATGGGCAATTTATCTCCGCAGATGGAGACAGAGAGAATAAGAAAGCGGAAAGAGTGCTAGAAAATGGGACCAGCTAGGTAGGCACCATGGTCAGCATGCAATCATTGGGTTGAAGTGCCTGTATCCATGATGCATTGCTATATGAATTTGTGACTCATTAACTATTTCTATTTATGATTTACAACATCTGCACATGTTTTTTGCTGCTCAGATAATGAAATAGCCCATGTCTATGTATTGCAACAGTGAGACAACATTCATAGGGATGAGCAATATTCACTTACCATACGAGAGGTGTACAAAATTATGAGAGGCACAGACAGGTTAGATGGTAAGCAACTTTTAACCTTGACAGAGGTGTCTATAATCATAGTGAAGAATATAAGGTATAGGAGGGGATACGAGGAAGATTTTTTACACCTGGGGGGTGGTAGCAATCCAGAAAGTACTGCCCATGTAGGTGAGGAAGCAAGTATGCTCATATTTAAGAAGCATTTGGACAACAGTGTATAAGATGATAAGAGGCATTGATCATGCGGATAGTCAGAACCTTTTTCCCAGGGCTTGGAAGTATGTACAGAGGAGATGTCAGGAATAAGTTTTTTTTAAACTTTTTTTATTTTATGCAGAGTGGTGAGTGCGTGGAATGGGCTGCTGGTGACGGTGGTGGAGGCGGATACGATAGGGTATTTTAAGAGACTCCTGGACAGGTATATAGAGCTCAGAAAAATAGAGGGCTTGTTGCACAGAGCGACTGAGGAGAACCCAAGTGCAGAATACAGGCAGGTAGAATGAATTGGGGATGCTGGCATAGACATGAACGTTGAACAGCAAACCGGAGGAATCTTGACACAGAGCTCTGATATAGAGTCTTGACATGGTTTTCATGGAAGATTTTGAAACTGGAGCTGAACTTAGAACTAACGGTTCTAATCAGTCAGGAAACAAAGTTAACACATGGAAATAGACCAACAAACTGGTGACCAGTGGTTGTGATGTGGAGGTTCTTATACTGCAGTTCTTGATGGCGACCAGGTGTGCTGACATCAAGCGAATTAGCAGTAAATGGGAAATTAACTATTGGAATCAAGGCATAATCAAAGGAGATTAGGGGCAAGATAGGGGATTAACAATCAGGACCATGACAGGGCTATGGGTAAGCCTAGGTAATTTCTCAGGTAAGTACATGTTCAGCACAGCATTGTGGGCTGAAGGGCCTGTATTGCACTGTAGGTTTTCTATGTTTCTAACACTTGAATGATTGAAGCATAATAGGCTATTAAGCAAGTGCTGGTAAATGAAGTTACTATAGATAGATACCCAATGGACATAGTGGGTTACAGGCCCAGTTCCTCTGATGTAAGTATGGTTATGCCTGTATGATTCTAGGTACCAAGCAAAAACAATCTCAGAAAAGGAAAAATCTAATTATTTCACCTTGGCAGGCTGAACAATTCCTATTAACCTTTTGTCGCAACATCACTGACCTAACTCATCAGTACGGAGGCAAAAAGAGAAGATCCAAAGTTAGAGCTTGCAGAGTATGGTTCACTTTATGACTATGCAAATTCTTGCCAATACCAACAAAAAAACAAGTCGGGTGAGTGACAGAATAATTCCCTGAATGAGAGCAGCTCCAAGATCACTCAAAAAGTTTGGACTCCATCCAGGAGAATGCAAGCCGCAAATATTAAATCCCTTTGCCATCAATGCACCACAACAATTGATTCAACTCAAAAAATGTGTGGAAGTAACACTCCAACGCAAATTCAACACTACTATCCAAACCTATTAACCTCTACTGCCTAGGGCAAAAAATAGCACATATGCAGCTTATCCTTTAAATGATCCACCATCAGGACTTGGAAAAATATCTTTCCTCATTTTGTCAAAATCCTGGAAATGCCTACTCAACAAAATAAGAAGACAACTCTATAACTTTTTCAGAGCAAGTGACAAGAAATGAAGCACTCCTCACTTTTCAAAAAAGATTTTGTTTTAATAGTCTTCGGAAAGGAGATTAATCCCAAAACACTGGGCTATAAATGTGCAACATCATTCTGTTGATAGCATGTTGAATTTCCTTTTGTTTACAAAGCCAAGCTTACCATTTGCTTCTTTAACTTACAAATCACATTGAAGGGTTTGTGAAAATTCACCTCCTCAAAACAGTGCATTGAGATTGTGTTGCACCCCTATGTCATTTCTCCAAAAGTGCTTCGCAAGGCATTTAATCAAATTGCGTCTCCTACACATTTGCTCTCATCACCAGTCTATGTTCAGCTGATGACTCCTATTATCAAGGATGAGGTTATGGAGTACCTGGAGGCATATGTCAAGATAGGCAGAACTCAGCATGGTTTCCTTGAAGGAAAATCCTTCCTGACAAACCTTTTGCAATTTTTTGAGGAAATTACAAGTATGCGAAACAAGGGAGATGCAGTGGATGTTGTGTATTTGGATTTTCAGAAGGCCTTTGATAAGGTGCCGCACATGAGGCTGCTAAACAAGATAACAGCCCATGGAATTACGGGAAAGTTACATACGTGGATAGAGTGTTGGTTGATTGGCAGGAAACAGAGAGTGGGAATAAAGGGATCCCATTCTGGTTGGCTGCCGGTTACCAGTGGTGTTCCACAGGGGTCCGTGTTGGGGCCGCTTCTTTTTATGTTGTATATCAACGATTTGGATTAAGGAATAGATGGCTTTGTGGCTAAGTTTGCTGATGATGCAAAGATAGGTGGAGAGTCCGGTAGTGCTGAGGAAACAGAGAGTCTGCAGAGAGACTTGGATAGATTGGGGGAATGGGCAAAGAAGTGGCAAATGAAATACAATGTTGGAAAGTGTATGGTCATGCACTTTGGTAGAAGAAATAAACAGGCAGACTATTATTTAAATGGAGAGAGATTTCAAAGTTCTGAGATGCAACGGAACTTGGGAGTCCTCGTGCAGGATACCCTTAAGGTTAACCTCCAGGTTGAGTCGGTGGTGAAGAAGGCGAATGCAATGTTGGCATTCATTTCTAGAGGAATAGAGTATAGGAGCAGGGATGTGATGTTGAAGCTCTATAAGGCACCGGTAAGACCTCACTTGGAGTACTGTGTGCAGTTTTGGGCTCCTTATTTAAGAAAGGATGTGCTGACGTTGGAGAGGCTTCAGAGAAGATTCACTAGAATGATTCCAAGAATGAGAGGGTTAACATATAAGGAACGTTTGACCGCTCTTGGATTGCACTCCTTGGAGTTTAAAAGAATGAGTGGGGATCTCATAAAAACATCTTGTATGTTGAAAGGCATGGACAGAGTGGATGGGGCAAAGTTGTTCCCCATGGTGGGGGAGTCTAGTACGAGAGGACATGACTTGAGGATTGCAGGGTGCCCATTCAGAACAGAGACACGAAGAAATTTTTTTAGCCAGAGGGTGGTGAATCTGTCGAATTTGTTGCCACGGGCGGCAGTGGAGGTCAAGTCATTGGGTGTATTTAAAGCAGAGATTGATAGGTATCTGAGTAGCCAGGGCATCAAAGGTTATGGTGAGAAGGTGGGAGAATGAGACTAAATGGGAGAATGGATCAGCTCATAATAAAATGGCGGAGCAGACTTGATGGGCCAAATGACCGACTTCTGCTCCTTTGTCTTATGGTCTTATCTTCCATCACTAAATTTGGATTAGGGTTGCAGATACCAGACCTAGAAATTTTCCAGAAAGAGCAATATTTATTTTTGTTCTCTGCAGAAGAACTTTATCAAAGGTCTGATCCTGTTTACCGTTCTCATAAGACAGCAAATTATTTTTGTTCCTCTATACAAAAAGGCACATTTGGACTGCAGGACTTCCAAGCTTGAGCAGTGACATGAAAAGATGTTGAACTCCTTTCAAATTCAGTGCAAGTTAAGTGGGACCAAATTGACCCCCAAGTCTATGGACTTCAGTACATTGATCCTTGTACAGCTAATTCCTTTTAACATTTCTAGCTATACATCACCCCCTGCTCTATTATACCCACTATTTGCTGTGGTTTCAAGTTCAAGTTTATTATCATCTCACTGTTTGAATGTACAACCAAATGGAACAACATTCCTCTTGATCACAGTGCACCAACAAAACAGGAATCACACACAGCACATAAAACAAAATATTACCACAAGTAAGTTAATAAAATGTTAAATATAATTCAAGGTGTATGTAGTGTGCAGCACAGGTGAACAGTGAAGAGCTCACTCTCCTATTGATGGGACCTTAGTGGGGGCAGGGTATTCGTTAGTCTCACATCCTGACAGCAGTGGGTCAAAGAGATTGTGGGATGGGTGGTAGAGATCCTCAACAATGCTTTTAGGCCCTCTGTATACAACCAACCCTCCAGGTAAATGTCACAGATTAGTGGAGAGACCCTGATGATTCTCCCAGTGGCTTTTACTATTTTCTGTAGGGGTTTGTGGTACAATGCCTTACAGCTTCTGTACGACACAACGATGCAGCTAGACAGGACACTCTCGATCGTGTTCCTGCAGAAAGTTATTGGAATGGGGACTACATGCCTCAATCTCCTCAGAAAGCATAGACACTGTTGTGCTTTCTTGACTAATGAAGAGGTGGTGTGGGTCCAGTTTAGATTATCCGTTATGTGCACACCAAGAAACATTGTGCTTTTCATTCACTCCATGTCAGAGCCATTGATGTGCAATAGAGAGTGATTAACTTGCACCTTCCTGAAATCCTGTCCACGTTGAGACTCAGGTATTTTTCACACCTCTCTAACTCTCCATACCAACTCATCATCGTTGCTGAGGAGAACAGCCACAGTTGTATCATCAGTGTATGATGATGCACTTTAAACTGGCTCTGGCAGTGCAATCGTGAATCAGCAGCATGAACAGCAGCAAGCTGAGCACACAGCCCTGGGGTTACCAGTGCTTAGCATGGTGGAGCTTAAGATGTTGCTTCCAACTTGGACTGACTGGGGCTTTTCCCCATCCAGATGTCCAAGATCCAGTTACAGAGAGGAGTGTTGAGTCCCAACAAGGACGGTTTACCCACAAGCCTCTGAGGGATGAACAGTGTGAGTGAGTGAGGGCTCTGTCGGTCAAGGTTATGTCCTAGTTGGCTGGATATGCAAGCCTGGGTAGTTCAATATGGATTTCAAGCTATTGTCCATGTAGCAATCTCCCACTCTTCAAACATCACAGGAATTGAAAGGAACAGCAGAGACCGATACAGTTTGGTACCAGCAGTGTGTTAGGAGTTGCCAGTCAGCATTGAACTCAATGTAGGACTGCCTTAGGGGCTCCAGCTCCGGATTTGTCCTTCAGGGTTTGCACCTGAAGCCTTCCCCATGAGTGGGTACAGCCACAAGGCAGCGGAGGTTTGAGATCAGAGTTTTCATTCTCCAAGATGAGGTGCCAACCATGGCCCCATCTGCCCAAAGTGACAGGTTTTAAAACACCAATAACCTGTCTTTGCTCCTTCACCTGTCAGTAGAAATGATTCCACCAGGCTTAGTAGCTAAGCAACACGTGAGGGCCAGGAGCTGGACTTGGTTATCAGAGGCAATTTGAGGCGCAAACCATTAGAAGCATTTAATAGGTTGTGGGAGTTTGTCCCCATTCCCAGCCTCGGCTATAACAACCTTAGGGAATCAGTTGATGAACAATGACCTGGTGCATCAGGCATCGTTTTCTAGCTGGGACAGGACAGAGTGGAGGGCCGAGGCTATGCCATCATCAGTGCAGCAGATTGAGCGGTAGGTGAAGTGGAAAGGGTTCCAAGTAGCTGGCTACCCACCAGCAGATGCTGGGTCAATCACATCCTGATTACCTCCCAAACCTGCAGCTGAATGTGATCCCAAATCATCAACCTCTAATGACTGATCCCCAATCAGATTGAAACCTTTACCTCCCCATCCCCACCTCACACTACACCTATGTCTTAATCATTAAATGCTGACAATCTGCTTGACTTTTTGTACTTGCTGCACAATGGAGAGGAAACACTAATCCAGGTAAAGTGTGTACTGCTAAAGTAATGTGCATAATGCTTTCTGTACTCATGAGAATGTAAACTGTGATAACAGTCAGATTCAAGTTCATTTCCTGATTAGTTCTCCTGTCAATAGTCATTGTAAGGTCATATACTGTATGATTTAAGTTTCAAAAAGGTATTGTGCCCCTACTTTTACACTGCTTGTTGTGAAATTTCCTTCAGTCAGACTATATTTTTGGTCAGCTTCTCTGTTTGCTTTGTTAAGCTTGAGGAGTATGTTTTAGCCATCACTTCTATATAAGTAGAAGTTGCTTATAATGCATTTGTTCTGAAGAGCTTGAAAAAGTTTTAATTATTCAGGAAGCAAGAAGGCTCAAAAGATTTGCATGCTGTATTGAACATCCAAATGATACTGTGATATGGTTCAATATGATTTATCACCTCTTTTATAATACAGAATTATCATTCCCAGTGTTAACAATGAGGTGAAACAGATAGAAATTGACCTTTCTATCAAAAAAGTAGTGAATATATTTTTAGTAAAACAGAGTTATGTATTTACTGCCCTACTAATGTCCCCATCAGTTACATTGTCATTCTGATTGGCAGGAGGTTTCCAGCATTAGAGACATACATGTGTTAGATATCAACTGTTTTTAAAAAGGGGGAGGTAAAACTCCTCTGAAATTTTTAATCAGACTCTGTTGTCTGGTTAAGGTCCCATCCAGAAAATGAGCAGTTGAGAAAGTGAACTGAGAATATTTAAAGGGGAACACACCAAAGTATGTCCCTTAAGTGAGGAAAAGGATCACAAGTTGTAAAGGAATTGAATAAGATGGAGCAAGTTGCTAGACAAAAAATGTCATGAAAGGAGTCAGAAAAGAGACTGGTACCAAAATGAAATGGGCTATAGGAACAGAAAAATATATCACAATTTCAATGAGAAGTGATGCATTAGAAAATACCAGTTCAGTTATCATCGTCACTAGCTTGTCGGGATCCCACAGTACACAACCTGTTGGGATCAAATTTCAAACACAAGAGAATATACTGAATTCATTCAGAAGGTCCAGAGCATCTGTGGAAAGAGAACGTGAGTGAACATTTCAGGTTTTAATGGAGGCCTTTATAGCTAAAATATTCAGTCTTTCTCCCTCCATTGTACAGCCTGACTGATCATTTAATAAATGGGTAGATATGAGTGACCAGCACACTAAGATTTTGTGCCTGTTGTAGGGAAGTACCGTGAATGATTTTCTCCCTGCTGCTGACATGACGAGCCAATTACTGTACAATCTGGAGCATTGACTTCCTGTGGTTAACTTGCTCAGTGACTTTTAGATTAAAAATTGACCTTACAACTTAGGAGCTAAAAGACAGGACTTCAGACCGCACCACTTCGCCGTGACTGGCTGGCAGGCAGATATCAGCAGTATCTGAGGCCTTCAGGGAGCCACAGCATTCTACCAAATCCATTCTCAGAATGACAATTTTCATGACTCCCATCAGCATCGCCTCCGTCCTTGTTGTCAGCACGTGAAGTTGCTGCAATGACTCTTCTACCTCTGATCTCACAGGGTTACAATTGTGATGAGGACATGTGGCCTTCTGGTCAAGTGAGAATAGCATGGTTACTGCAGCTCTGGCTGGAAAATCAGAGGAGATTGTAAGATTAGGGAGGTGTAGGGTGAGAAAATACTGATTAAAGATATGAGGAAACCATCTTTTGCAATATTCTCACCAGTCTGAGTGTTCAAACTATTGATAGCCTGCCTGACCCCTGCTGTTTCCCTGATGCAGCTGCCCATTCCTCTCCAGCAAGCATGGCACAAGTATGAAAGTGAGTGTTGGACAAGCTGTTAATATGATGTGGCTTTCAAAGTGAATAATGATGTGCACATACAATGAAATGTTCATTCGTTATGTGCCATGGGTGATCATTGTCTTTCCACCACCCTGATGGTTCTTGGCAAATTTTTCTACAGAAATGCTTTGCCATTGCCTTTTTCTGGGCAGTGTCCTTACAAGATGGCTGACGTCACCCATTATCCATACTCTTCAGAAATTGACTGCCTGGCATCAATAGTCACGTAACCAGGACTTGTGATATGGACCACCTGCTCTCATGGCTTAACGTGACGCTGATTGAGAGGGGCTAAGCAGAAGCAGGTGCTGCACATTGCTCAGGGGTGACCTGCAGGCTAGTGGAGGGAAGGTGTGCCTTGCACCTCCTTTGGTAGAGACGTATCTCCACCCCATCACCCAACAATTAAATGCAGCTGTCCCAATGTAGCAGTGTGAAGTGTTTGAGGGTGTGGTATAGGATTGGAACATCTAGTCTGGGTCCTAATTGACAGAGACTGTGAGTGATGGAGTGAGACACATTGAGCAACAAGGCATGTTACTTCAGCTGGCGGGATGTGCTATTTGAAGATGCAGTCATTGAGCTTGACCGTGTAAACGTCATCAAACTCTTTGGTTCACTGACTTTGAGTGCTTGGGCACTCCTTTTCTGAGCTAGCTACCTGAGAGACTACTCAATTTAACAGCATGTTTACTACTGGCCGGATGTTTCCTTCTTGTTAATAAGCACCAGTTAAATGGGCTCAGGTTATGAGTGTATCATGACTCCTGTGTTTGTTTGTGTTTCTTCTTAATCCCTCAAAATACAGTCTGCTTCCTAATGAGACAATCACATGTCTATTGCTCAATTTAGTAGACTTAATACACAAACACAGAAATAAATTTAAAGGTAAATAGGTGACAGGAAGCCCAAGTGCATTCAAATTGATGTGACAAGGCATTATCATGGATAAGCAGCTCCGTGGGTTTTAGAGATCAACTCCCTGCTGATAAAACAGTACTTCATTGCATGGCTGTCCATATGATTTGATTGGTAGATTTACATCAGATGTGATGACTGCCATCTTGAGTAAAATATCCTGGTTGAAGGACAATAGAATGAAATACTGTGCCAGAAGCAATGAAGAAACTTGAACTGCTTTAAAAAGGAAACCTGAAGAGGGGGCAATATCATTGTGGGCAGGTTTGATAGAACTGTTGGGAAGGATTTAACTAATTTGGCAGAGGGGATGGAAACTGAGTGACAGGACTGAGGATGAGGCAATTGATTTACAGGCAGAGGCAGTATGTAGTGAAACTGTCAGAAAGGATAGGCAGACGATTAGGCAAAATTGCGGTCAGTGGGATGAGTTGCAGTATAACAGGGACAAAATGGTGAAGAATACGGGACTCTGAAAGTGTTATACTTGAATGCATGCAATATACAAAATAAGGTAGATGATCTTGTAGTACAGTTAGATTGGCAGGTATAACTGAGTGGGGGCGGAAAGAAGATCATTGAGAGCTTCGCTACCAAGGATCCACGTTGTATTGAAAGGACAGGCAGGTTAGCAGAGAGGGTGCGTGGCTCTGTGGGTAAAAAATGAAAACAAATCCTTAGAAATATGTGACATAGGATCAGAATATGTAGAATCACAGGTAGTGTTAAGGAACTGCAAGAGTAAAAAGACCCTGGTGGGAGTTATATACAGCTCTCAAAACAATAGCCAGGATGTGGGCTACAAATTACAATGAGCGATTAAATAATGCATGTCCAATGGGCAATGTTACGATAGTCATGGGGGATTTCAATATGCAGGTGGATTGGCAAAATCAAGTTGGTGCCAATTTTAGTCCCAAAAGGGAGAATTGGTAGAATGCCTATGAGATAGCTTTTTAGAGCAGCTTGTGGTTGAGCCCAAGAAGGGATCAGCTGTCCTGTTTTGGGTGTTGAGTAATGAGCCAGATTTAATTAGGGGGCTTAAGGTAAAGGAGCTCTTAGGAAGCAGTAATCATAATATGATAGCATGCATCGTGGAGAAGCTAAAGTAACATGTTTCATTGTTACAGTGGATAAAGAGAATCACAGAGGCTTGAGAGAGTAGCTGGCCAAAGTTGATTGGAAGGGTATGTGAGCAGGGATGATGGCAGAGCAACAATTGCTGGCATTTCTGGGAGCAATTCTAAAGGTTTAGGATAGAAATATTCCAAACAATAAAAATTATTCTAAAGGCAGGTTGACACAACAGTGGCTGACAAGGGAAGTCAAAGCCAACATGAAAGCAAAAGAGAGAGCATATAATAGAACAGAAATGATTGGGAAGTTAGAGGATTGGGATGCTTTTTTAAAAACCAACAGAAGGCCCTGGGGGGAAAAAAAGCCATAAGGAGGGAAAAGATGAAATATAAAAGTAAGCTACCTAACAATATCAAAGTGCATATGAAAAGTTATTTCAGATATATAAAGAGGAAAAGAGAAGCAAGAGTTGATTTTGGACTGCTGGAAAAAGATGCAGGAGAGGTAGAAATGTGGGACAAGGAAATGGCGGATGAACTGATTAAGTATTTTGCATCAGTCTTCACTGCGGAAGTGCCTTATAGCAGTATGCCAGAAATTCAGGAGTGTCAGGGGGCAGAAGTTAGTGTATTTGCTATTACTAGAGGAAAAAAATATATATATTAAAAAATGGAGTTTTAGAGTAAGGCACAGAAACGGGCCCTTCGGCCCAGCTGATTCATGACAAAAACTATTTAAACTGCCTACTTCCAACGACCTGCCCTCTATTGCCAACCATCCATCCAAACTTCTCTCAAACATTTAAATTGAGCTCGCATACACCACTTGTGCTGGCAGCTCATTCCACACTCTTACAATACTCTGAGTGAAGAAGTTCCCCTCATGTTCCCCTAAATCTTTTCACCTTTACCCTTAACCTATGACCTTTGGTTGTAGCCCCACCAAACCTCCATGGAAAAAGCATGCTTGCATTTACCCTATCTATATCCCTCATAATTTTGTATATCTCTTTCAAATCTCTTAATCTTCTGCTTTCTAAGGAATATCGTCTTTCCTTATAACTCAGGTCTTCCAGGCCCGGCAACGTACTTGTGAATTTTCTCTGCACTCTTTCAACTTTGTTTACATCTTTCCAAAACTGCTCACAGTGCTCCAAATTAGGCCTCACCCATGTCCTGTACAACTTCAACATAACATCCCATCTTCTGTACTCAATACATTGACTTATGAAAGCCAATTTGCCAACAGTTTTCTTTATGATTCTACCTGTGATGCTGCTTTCAACAAGTTGTATAACTGCATTCCCAGATCCTAAATAGTTAAATTAAATAAGAAATGCAAATATAAGCATGAAAAAAGTGAGGTAGTGTTCAGGGGTTCAATGTCCATTAAGAAATTGGATGGCAGAGGGGAAGAAGCTGTTCCTGAATCGTTGAGTGTGTGCCTTCAAGCGTCTGTACCTCCTTCCTGATGGTAGCAATGAGAACCTGAGTGGTGGGGTCCTTAATGATGGATGCTCCTTTTTTTTGAGGCATTGCCCTTTGAAGATGTCCTGGATATTACAGAGGCTGGTACCCATGATGGAGCTGACTAAGTTTACAACGTTCTGCAGTTTATTTTGATCCTGTGCAGTAGCCTCTGCATACGAGATGGTGATGCAGCCAGTCAGAATTGAATTGAATTGACTTTATTTCTTACATTCTCCACATACATGAGGAGTAAGAATCTTTACATTACGTCTCCATCTAAATGTGCAATGTGCAATCATAGTAATTTATAATAATTTATAATAAATAGAACAGTCATTGTAACATAGAAATACACTCAAATCAGTGTAAGTTGATCAGTCTGGTGGAAGAAGCTGTCCCAGAGCCTGTTGGTCCTGGCTTTTATGCTGCAGTATAGTTTCCCAAATGGTAGCAGCTGGAATAGACTGTGATTGGAGTGACTCAGGTCCCCAATGATCCTTTGGGCCCTTTTCTCACATCTGTCTTTAAGTGTCATGAATCATGAAAGGTTCACGACTACAGATGTGCTGGGCTGTCTGCACCACTCTCTGCAGAATCCTGCCATAAGGGAGGTACAGTTTCCATACCAGGCAGTAATGCAGCCAGTCAGGATGCTCTCAATTGTGCTGCTAAGAAAGTTCTTAGGATTTGGGGGCCCATACCAAGCTTCCTCAATGGTCTGAGATGTGCTTTTTTTTTCTTTTAACCATATAGCTGGTGTGTACAGACCATGTGAGGTCCTCGGTCAGGTGGATACCAAGGAATTTAAAGCTCTGCATCATACATCTGTAGAAATTTGCAAGGGTCTTTGGTAACATACCAAATCTCCTCTAACTCCTAGTGAAATATAGCTGCTGTTGTGCCTTCTTTGTAGTTGCATGAATATATTGGGTCCAGGATAGATCCTCAGAGATATTGACACCTAGGAACATGAAGTTGCTCACTCTTTCCACTTTTGACCCCTCTAAGAGGACTGGTGTGCATTCTCTCATCTTACCCTTTCTGAAGTCCACAACTAGTTCTTTGGTCTTACTGACATTGATAGCAAGGTTGTTGTTGCAATAGCACTCAACTAGCTGATATATCTCATTCCTGTACGTGCTCTCATCAACATTTGAAATTCTGCCAACAATAGATGTTTTGTGAGCAAATTTCTCGATGGGTTTGAGCTGTGCCTAGCCATACAGTCGTGGATGTAGAGAGAGTAGAGTAGTGGGCTAGCACATATTCTGAGGTGCACCAGTGTTGATTGTCAGCGAGGTGGAGATGTTGTTTCTGATCTGCACAGATCCAGTTGTTGAGGGATCTACAGAGATGTAGGTTCTGGAGCTTTTCTATCAGATCTGTAAGAATTATTGTGTTAAATGCTGAGCTGTAGTTAACAACAGAATCAACAAACTCATTCGTAAGGCCAGTGATGTTGTGGGGGTGGAACTGGACTCTCTGATGGTGGTGTCTGAAAAGAGGATGCTGTCCAAGTTGCATGCCATCTTGGACAATGACTCCCATCCACTCCATAATGTACTGGTTAGGCACAGGAGTACATTCAGCCAGAGACTTATTCTACCGAGATGTAACACTGAGCGTCATAGGAAGTCATTCCTACCTGTGGCCATCAAACTTTACAACTCCTCCCTTGGAGTGTCAGACACCCTGTGCCAATAGGCTGGTCCTGGACTTATTTCCACTTGGCATAATTTACTTATTATCATTTAATTATTTCTGGTTTTATTTTACTATATTTCTACTCTATTCTTGGTTGGTGCAACTGAAACGAAACCCAATTTCCCTCGGGATCAATAAAGTCTGTCTGTCTGTAAACAGCATCCTGATATAGGTATTTGTATTGTCCATGTGGTACAAGGCCATGTAAAGAGCCAATGAAATCAAAGTGCTGTAGACTTATTGTGACGATAGGCAAATTGCAATGGGTCCAGGTCCTTGCTGAGATAGCCATAGCCAGCTTCTCAAAGTACTTGGTCACTGTAGATATGAGTGCTACTGGATGATGGGGGTTAAGGCAGCTCATGCTGTTCTTATTGGGCACTGGTATATTTGTTGCCCTTTTGAAGCAAGTGGAAACTTCCACTTTTAACAATGAGTGTTTGAAAATGTCTTTGAATACCCCTGCCAATAGGTTGGCACAGGTTTTTGGAGCTCTACCAGATACTATGTCAAGGTCTGTTGCCTTGTGAGAGTTCATCCGTTAGAAGACAGCCTAACCTCGGCCTCCGGGACAGATCACTGGGTCACTGGCTGCTGTAGGGATCCTCATTGCCATCTTATTATTCTCCCTTTCAAAGCAAGCATAGAAAGCATTGAGCTCATCTGGATGTGAAGCATCACTCCCATTCATGACCTTAAGTTTTGTTTTATAGGAAATAATGGCCTTCACACCCTGCCAGAGTTGATATACATCCAATTACTTCTCCAACCTCATTTGGGTTTTTTCCTTTGCCCCCACATGTCAACTTTGGTTTTCTTGCACGGACATAGATCGCCAGACTTGAATGCCACAGATCTAGCTCACGGCTGTAGATCTGAGTATGAACATTATGTTTTCATAGGCACAACTTATCCACACTAGTTTTAATGAAGTCAGTAACAGCTGTGGTGTACTCAATCAGACTTAAAAATACAGTTCAGTCCATCAATTCAAAGCAATCCTGTAAGTGCTCCTGCACCTCTCTTGCCCATACTCTTTGTTCCTACTCCTAGTGCTGCAGTCTTCAGCTTCTGCCTATACTCGGGGAGTAGAAATACAGTCAGAGGATCAGAATTTCCAAAGTGTGGGTGTGGGATTGCACAGTAAGCACTTTTGATGGTGGTCTAACAGTGGTCCATTGTGTTGCTTCTTCTGGGTACTACAAGTGATTTGTTGGTAATAATTATTTAGAGACTTTTACAAGCTAGACTGGTTAAAATCCCCCAAAATGATAAGAAAGGTGTCAGGATGCACTGTTTCCTCCAGAGCCTGTTTTACACTGACCAGAAGTGGGATGTACAGTTACCAAGATGGTAGCTGAAATCTTTGGTGGCAGATAAAATAATGATATTTGATTATGGTAAGTTTCAGGTTATGTGAGCAGGACTGGGACAGTACCTCAAAGGTCTTAAAGTAGATAATCATCTGACTAGATGGGCTACACCCCAGGGTTCTGAAAGAGATGGCCGAAGAGATTGTGGAGGCATTAGTAATGATCTTTCAGAATGACTAGATTCTGGCATGGTTCCAGAGGACTAGAAAATTACAATTGTCACTCCACACTTTAAGTGAAGAAAAGTTAGTAAATACTTTTTTAAAATTACTTATAAACTACTCAGGATTGTCTTAAGATATGTCTCCTAAACAGAAGCAGAAGAAAACTACTTTGAAGACAACACGTTGGAAAAGAATCAAGGCCGGCCGCCATGAAAGAGCCTCGGGCTCAAGTGCATTTTACCTCCGGTGATACAGAACAGGAAACGGCGGCAACATCAATCGTTTCCAAAAAAAAAGAGCAACAGGAATTGTGCATGCGTGAAGGAAGGGGCATGCGCAAACACGAGCAAGCCAAACTACAAATCCCAGCTATGATCGGAACTGAAAGTGAAAATGAATATGAGGTGGAATCAGATTCTCTGGATAAATCAGACGAAGATGAAGAGACAAACAAAGAAGAGCAACAGGAAGAGGTTGGAGGTGATATTGGAGACATAAAAAAAGCTTTGGTGCAAATAATGCATGAATTAAAAGTAATAAAAAATATTAAAAATATGAAGATTATGTTTGATAAAATGATGAAAAGACAAGACAAAATGGACAAGAAAATTAAAAACTTGGAAGAAACAACGGGAGACACCATTGATAGAGTGAATAAAATGGAAGATAATATTTCTGCCTGGACATCAGGAAGAAAATGGTTGTTGGAAAAAGTGGATGTACTTGAACATTTTAGCAGACGAAATAATATTAAGATTGTTGGACTTAAAGAAGGTACAGAGGGAGAGGATCCAATAAATTTTTTTCAAAAATGGATTCTGGAAATTTTGGAAATGGAAGAAGGAACCCAGTTAATTGAAATTGAAAGGGCTCACAGAGCCTTAAGATCAAGACCTCAAGTTCAATCTTGATAATCAAGTTCAACCCACGATCAATCTTGATAAAATGCTTAAGATATCAAGATAAAGAAAAGATCCTGAAGGCGGCTGCCCAACGTGCCAGAAAGAGAAACGGGCCATTGATGATAAAAAGGAAAACAGTTCTACCCTGATATAAGTTATGACCTTTTGAAGAGAAAGAAGGAATTTAACCCAGCGAAAAAAGTTTTATGGGAAAAGGGTTATAAATTTATATTGTGCCACCCGGCAACCCTGATAATTTTTTTGGATGATGGAAAAAGAAGATCTTTTACTGATTATCAGGATGTGGAAGAATTTGCACAAGAACTCCCAAATATTTGCTAACCACAACCAAAGATTTAAAAGTGAAACAGATTAAAGATGAAGACAGGGACAGTGAATGGAGTTGATGGATGTTTAAGGACAGAAGAATATTTAAATATATTCTTAATTATATAATACAGGGAGAAAGGTAAAAATTTGAGAAATATTAATCGAGAGTAGTGATATTATTTTTCTCTTATATACTTTTTTATGTTACGGGGGAGCTGGGGGAACTTCGGATCGATTGCTATGGGATTCATGTGTGTAATCATGGTAATTGCCATGACCTGTACAAAGGAGGGGGGTAATGTTTTTTTTATTCAAAACATTAGTGAGGGGGTATTTTTTTAAAGAATTTTTACATACATTAAGAAAATGAAAATAGATATAGCTTTTAGCTGCATTCCATTTGAAAAAAAATACTTATAATTTAAGAGATAAATATGAAATATTTCTGAAAATTTGGCGCCCTTATTTACAAAAGATAGGATTAAATATATAGGTGCTCTGAAGATAAAATTATTGGTTATTTGGGGAAATAAATAAATATATATACTAAAGCTATTATGAACTCCATGGAGTATGTGGGGATCTTCCGATATCCAGGCATTCTTTCTTTCTTTTTTTCTCTTCTCTTTCTACAGGGATATGTTGGGGGGAGGGGTTAAGGGGAGGGGAGAAGGGTTGATAATTTTTTTCCTTCTGTAACTATTCGAAAATTCAATAAAAAAATATAAAAGAAGGGAGGAAGACAGAAAGGAAATTGTAAGCAAGTTAGTCTGACCTCAGTAATTAGGAAGATGTTGGATTTGATTGCTAAGGATGGAGGTTTCGGGGTAGTTGTAGGCATATGATAAAATGGGTCAAGATCAGCATGGTTTCTTTAAGGGAAAATTTTTCTTGACGAATCGGTTGGAGTTCTTTGAAGAAATAATAAGAATAGACAATGAAGAATTGCTGGCTGTTGAATGCTTGGATTTTTAAAAGCCCTTTGACAAGCTTCCATGCATGAAGCTGCTTAGCAAGATAAGAGCACATGGTATTACAGGAAAGATGGCAACTTGTCTCAATGGGCCAAATGGTCTAATTCTGCTTCATTGTCTTATGGATAAGTATTTTCAGAATACGCATTAGCAGCTTATGTAATGCACTAACAAGGTATACTTTGAGGAGGGCCAGCACAGATCGGATGGATGTTGCAGCCACCTTCTGAGCTAGATGGGATCATGAGTTACTGTTAACGAAGATAATGATTAAGATATATATATATGGTCATAGCTCAGCAGTACGGACTCAGATATATCTCTTGTAATCGTGTACATATTGGATAGTAAAGCAAGTGGGTATGCAGTGATCCTTTGATGTCCAGGGTGGTGGTGAATACTGGTAGCTTGGGTTGAGGGTTTTGATGTGTCCACTGAGTTTGGCAACTAGCTTGCAGACATTTCATCACCAGCCGTGTGCACTGAGGATGTCATCTCAACTGGTGATGAAATGTCTGCTAGCTAGTTGCTAAGCTCGACGTACACTGCAACATCAAACAATTCTATGTATTGAAGGTTAATATAAGCAATTACTGCATGGATATTTTATTACTGTTCTGTAATAACCGCCAAAATTCTCTGTCTGCCTGCAGTGGACTTTGTCTGTAACTGCAACACAATATTCTGCTTTTTGTTTTTGCTTTTCCCTTGTACTACTACAATCTAGTTGCAATTTGAAATTATCTGTGCAGATGGTTAAAAGTAAGATTTCCACTGCGCATGTGACAATAATAAACCAATTCCAACATCAAGAAAGGGTCATAACTAAAAGATCTTTAAAAATAACAAATCAGAATCAGGTTAATATCACTAGCATATGCTATGAAATTTGTTCTGTGGCAGCAGTACATAATGTATTATCAGACCCTTCATGTTAGACTGTTTGAGGTAACTTATTTTTTATTCTTTCTTATTTCTCTTCTAATATTTGTATCTTTGGATATCTGTGCACTTGTAATGCTACTTTGACCCTGTAATTTCCTTTGGGATCAATAAAGTATCTGCTGTGCAAGGGACTGGGGAGTAGTTGTGCATGAATCACAAAAGGTTGGTTTGCAGGTACAGCAGGCTATCAGGAAGGCAAATGGAATGTTGGCCTTCATTGCTAGAGGTTTGAATTCAAGAGCACGGAGGTTATGCTGAAACTGTACAGGGTACTGGTGAGGTCGTACCTGGGGTACTGGTGAGGTCGTACCTGGGGTACTGGTGAGGTCGTACCTGGGGTACTGGTGAGGTCTTACCTGGGGTACTGGTGAGGTCGTACCTGGGGTACTGGTGAGATCTTACCTGGGGTACTGGTGAGGTCGTACCTGGAGTACTGGTGAGATCTTACCTGGAGTACTGGTGAGGTCGTACCTGGAGTACTGGTGAGGTCGTACTTGGGGTACTGGTGAGGTCGTACCTGGGGTACTGGTGAGGTCGTACCTGGAGTACTGGTGAGATCTTACCTGGAGTACTGGTGAGATCTTACCTGGGGTACTGGTGAGGTCGTACCTGGAGTACTGGTGAGATCTTACCTGGGGTACTGGTGAGGTCGTACCTGGAGTACTGGTGAGATCTTACCTGGAGTACTGGTGAGATCTTACCTGGAGTACTGGTGAGATCTTACCTGGAGTACTGGTGAGGTCGTACCTGGAGTACTGGTGAGGTCGTACCTGGAGTACTGGTGAGGTCGTACCTGGGGTACTGGTGAGGTCGTACCTGGAGTACTGGTGAGGTCGTACCTGGGGTACTGGTGAGGTCGTACCTGGAGTACTGGTGAGATCTTACCTGGAGTACTGGTGAGGTCGTACCTGGGGTACTGGTGAGGTCGTACCTGGAGTACTGGTGAGATCTTACCTGGAGTACTGGTGAGGTCGTACCTGGGGTACTGGTGAGGTCGTACCTGGGGTACTGGTGAGATCGTACCTGGAGTACTGGTGAGGTCGTACCTGGAGTACTGGTGAGATCTTACCTGGGGTACTGGTGAGGTCGTACCTGGGGTACTGGTGAGGTCGTACCTGGGGTACTGGTGAGGTCGTACCTGGAGTACTGGTGAGGTCGTACCTGGGGTACTGGTGAGGTCGTACCTGGAGTACTGGTGAGGTCGTACCTGGGGTACTGGTGAGGTCGTACCTGGGGTACTGGTGAGGTCGTACCTGGAGTACTGGTGAGGT
The DNA here is from genome assembly GCF_048418815.1 of Hemitrygon akajei. Lineage (NCBI taxonomy): Eukaryota > Metazoa > Chordata > Chondrichthyes > Myliobatiformes > Dasyatidae > Hemitrygon > Hemitrygon akajei. The sequence goes on along the minus strand of NC_133124.1, from coordinate 52,481,115 downwards.
CGTACCTGGAGTACTGGTGAGGTCGTACCTGGGGTACTGGTGAGGTCGTACCTGGAGTACTGGTGAGGTCGTACCTGGGGTACTGGTGAGGTCGTACCTGGGGTACTGGTGAGGTCGTACCTGGAGTACTGGTGAGGTCGTACCTGGAGTACTGGTGAGGTCGTACCTGGGGTACTGGTGAGATCTTACCTGGGGTACTGGTGAGGTCGTACCTGGAGTACTGGTGAGATCTTACCTGGGGTACTGGTGAGATCGTACCTGGAGTACTGGTGAGGTCTTACCTGGGGTACTGGTGAGGTCGTACCTGGGGTACTGGTGAGGTCGTACCTGGAGTACTGCATGTAGCTTTGATCTCCTTACTGGTTTTGGAGGCGGTGCAGAGGAGGTTCACCAGGTTGATTCCAGAGATGCGGGTTTAGACTATAAGGAGAGATTGAATTGCCTGCGACTGTATTCGCAAGAATTCAGAAGAATGAGAGGAGATTCTATAAAAACATAAAATAATGAATGATGTTATGAATAGAATTAAAAATATGTTGGGCCCAGGATAGATCTTCAGAGATCTGATTCTCAGGGACTTGAAGCTGCTCACTAGATCCACTGTTGATCCTCCAATGAGGACTGATGTGTGTTCCCTCGACTTCCCCTTCCTGAAGTCTGCAATCGGTTCTTTGGTCTTACTGTCATTGAATTCAAGTTTTTTGATGTGACACCATGCAACCATTTGATCTACCTTGTTCCTATATGCCTCCTTATCACCATCTGAAATTCTGCCAATATTGTGTCATTGGCAAATTTTCAGTACCCTACCAGGTATACCAGCAGGGCCTGATGCCTTCGCACAGTTCACCCTCTTGAAAGATGTGCTGACATTGGCCTCCAAGTCTGAGATTGCAGGGTCACCAGATGCTGCAGAGATTTGCACAGGTGTCATTTTATTCTCCCTTTCAAAGCATGCATTAAAAGGTGTTGATCTCATCTGTTAGTTTTTGTCTTTGTAGGAAGTAATGGCCTGAAAACATTGCCAGAATTAATGGGCATCCAAATCCATCAATCAGAATTGTCTTCTCATTCTTAAGTAGCCTTCCTTAGGCCATGTCTGGGCTTTTTGTATAGTTCTGGATCACTGGTCTTGAATGCCACAGATCTAGCTCTCAGCAGACTACGAATCTTCTGGTTCATCCATGGCTTTTGGTTTGGGTATGTCCAGTACGTTCTCGAAGACACTCATCAAGCAGGGTTTGATGAAGTCAGTGATAACTGGCATATTAATTCAGGTTTGAAGATGATTCCCTGAATATTGTTCAGTCCACCAACTCAAAACAGTCCTGGAAGCTGCTCCTCCACCTCCCTTGACCATACCTTCATGTCCTCACCACTGGTGCTGCAGTCTTTATTCAAAAGGGAGTTTAGGGGAAACTCCTTTGGCATTTCATAAGACAGGATTGAGATAAGTGACATATATCCTTTTGAAAGTAAACTAGAGAAACTCAAGGTTCAGATAGATCTAAAAGCAAGTTGATGGAGTCGATTGAAGAATGAAGGGAGAACAGTCCAGTGGAGTGTAAACACCTGCATAGATATATTGGCATGACATTGAACTGAAATGTTAACTTTGTTTTTCTTTCCCCAATTAGTATCTAAAATGTGAAATATTACCAGCATTTTCTGCTTTTATTTCAAATTTCTATTACTTATTGTATCGCTGTATTTACTGACACAGCTATCTTGTGCAAAAGTTATTTTTGAAACTATTTGTTTCTCAGGATTTGGGAATCATTAGCAAACATAGCATTAATTTCAAATCCCTAATCGCTCTTGAGAGTGAGCAACCTTCTTGAACTACTGCAGTCCTAGTGAAGGTAGCCCCACCAGACTGTTGGGTGGGCTGTTCCAAGATCTGACTCACCACGAATAAAAGGCCATAAAACATAGGAGCAGAATTAGGCTGTTTGGTCCATTAAGTCTGCTCTGCAATATACTTCCAATTCATGATGGTGTGTGACTTGGGAAACCTGCAGATTGAGGTGCTGTTCTTGCCAGAGGTTGAGGGTTTTCAAAGTGCTATTGGAATAGTTGTGGTACGTTTTGTATATCATGAATACTGCAACCAGTGGAGAAGGGACTAAATGTTCAGTGTGGTTTATAGAGTGGCAATCAGGTGTCTGCTTTATGTTGGATAGTATTAAGTTTTTTTGAAAAAAAGAGTTGCTAGGATTGCATTTGTTTCCACCCCGTAGCTATTGGAAAGGCTTTGGAGTGTCAGGAGATGAGTCACTTGCCACAGTAGACTCGCATTCTAAACAAACTTGCTGTAAATAATAACTAAAACTTGTATTCTTCTGAAAAGATAGAAGATTCCTTTGCAAGAGATGGCAATGTGAATCTTTTTGAGTTGTCTATAAACGTCCTTTAGACAGGAGAAAGGCAAGGATTTACAAAGAAAACTAAGTTAAAGTCACAAGAAATAAGGTGGTGAGATCCATGGAACTAATTTTTTCTGCTCTGTTGGGAGAAAATATTTATTTGTGCCATGTCTTATAAAATTCAGTGACATCTGTATAAATCAAATTTAATTTCCTTCAAATCTAATGAGGCATTCTTCATCTTTAGGTTAATAGAGAACTGTGGTGCCCAACAGCTAGCCCACGGGCTAGGTGTGTCTAGCCCACGCACACTTGATACTCTGCAGTGTCCAGCCCACCTCTGTTTGTCATTTCTTGGGTGTTTCCTTACAATTGAGCTTGGTTTGCTCCAATTCTGGCTCCATGTGTTCTGAGATCATTGATAAGCAAAATGTGGGAAAACAGACTCTTCCACTAATGGGGCTGAAAGTAACTGAGGAGATAGATGAATGTGTATTAGGGAGTCAGTACATACTTTCCCTTATTTATTCTTTGTTTTGGTGTGATTCCAACAGATGAATATGAAGTTCTTAGTGCCACTCTCAATGTTCTTTCTTCATTTGGAGCAGATAAGCATTCCACTAGTTTGTTGGAATCATGCATTTTTTCCAAGGAAGCTCAGAGAACATCTTTGAATCCTTTGCCTCTCTCCCATCCAGCTGATCTAATCCCATGATCGAATAGAATACCTGATTTGGGAGTGTGCAGTTGGGCATGCTGGCAATGTGGTTTCCCGCAGAGCTGGCTGGATTTACTAGGTCTCTGTGGGAATGCCAGCCTGGGAGAGGATGTTGATGTTTGTTTGCCTTTCCTTCCAAAGGTTTCGGAGAAATTTGCAAAAATCAGAATTATGTGGGATCATTCCTGTACCATGAATTTGTCCAACTCTCAGAAACGTACAGAAGGATGAGGATTATTTTTGTCTAGTAGACCCAGAGCTATTAAATATTCCCTGTGTGATAACACTTCCATTCCCAGAATCATTCTTAAGAACCTCCTCTGAACTCTCTCCAATGCCAGCACATCTTTTCTTAGATGAAGAGCCCAAAACTGTTCACAATACTCAAGGTGAGGCCTCACCAGTGCCCTGTAAAGCCCCAGCATCACAATCTCACTCTTGTATTCTAGACCTCTTGAAATGAATGCTAACATTGTATTTGCCTTCCTCACCTGCAAGTCAACCTTTAGATTGTTCTGCACAAGGACTCCCAAGTCCCTTTGCATCTCAGATTTTTGGATTTTCTCCCCATTTAGAAAATAGTCAGTACGTTTATTTCTACTATCAAAGTGCATGACTGGGCATTTTTTATAAAATTGTATTTCATTTGCCACTTTCTTGCCCATTCTCCTAATCTATCTATCCCTTTGCAGCCTACCTGTTTCCTCAACACTACCTGTCCCCCATCAATCTTCGTATCATCTGCAAAGTTTGCAACAAGGCCATCTATTCCATCATCTAAATCATTGATATACAGCATAAAAAGCAGTCCCAACACTGACTCCTTTGGAAGATCACTAGTCACTGGCAGCAAACCAGAAAAGGCTCCTTTTATTCCCACTCACTGCCTCCTACCAATCAGCCAATGCTCTAACCATGCCAGTAACTTTCCTGTAATACAAAGGGCTCTTAACTTGATAAGCAGCCTTATGCATGGTACCTTCTCAAAGGCTTTCTGAAAGTACAAGTATACAATATCCACTGCATCTCCTTTATTTATCCTACATGGAATCTCCAAGAATTCCAATAGGTCCATCAGGCAAGATTTTCCCTTAAGGAAACCATGTTGACTTTGTCCTATCTTGTCCTGTGTCACCAAGTACTCCATAACCTCATCCTTAACAATTGGCTACAACATCTCCCAACCACTGAGGTCAAGCTAACTGGTCATTAATTTCCTTTCTGTTACCTTCTTCCTTTCTTAAAGAGTGGAGTGACATTTGCAATTTTATAGTCCTCTGGTACCATGCCAGAGTCCAATGATTTTTAAAAGATCATTGCTAATGCCTCCACAATTTCTACCATTACTTTTTTCAGAACCCTGGGGTGCAGTTCATCTGGCTGGGTGACTTATGTACCCTTGGGTCTTTCAGCTTTTTGAGCATCTTCTCTCTTGTAATAGTAATTGCACTCTCTTCTCTTCCCTCACACCCTTCAACATCTAGTGCACTGTCAGTGCCTTCCACAGAGAAATTTGATACAAAATACTCATTTAGTTCATCTGACAGCTCCTTGTGACTTGTTATTATTTCTCCGGCCTTATTTTCTAGTGGTTCTATATCCACTCTCATCTCTCTTTTACTTTTTACATACTTGGAAAAAACTTTTACTGTCCACTTTGATTTTTTTTTTGCTAACTTGCTTTCATATTTCATCCTTTCCCTCCTAATGACTTTTTTAGTTGCTCTGTGGGTTTTTTAAAAGCTTCCCAATCCTCCAACTTACTACTAATTTTTGCTTTGTTGTATGCCCTCTTTTGCTTATACATTAGCTCTGACTTGTCAGCCATGGTTGTACTATTTTGCCATTGAAGTATTTCTTAACCATTAAAGATACAAGATGTTTCTCTGAAACAGGTGTAAAGCACAGTAGTATATGTAACAGGTGATAACTTATGATGGTAACATTAAAATCTACAGATGAATCATACATAAACAACAAATTAAAGTACATTAACATTAAATTGTCTGGTACAGAACAGATTAACCAGTGACACTTGGAATATGATGCAGCAGGGAGTTCAGAAGCCTAATGACCTGGGGAAGAAACTATTCCCATCCTGACCATTTTTGTTTTTATGCATCTTGGTCTCCTGTCTGATAGTAGAAAGTCAAAGAGGAAGATGGATGGATGGGTGGGATCCTTAATAATACTAAGGGCCCTGCGTATCCAGCATTGCTGATAAATGTCTCCGATGGATGGTAGGGAAACCCCTATGATTCTCTCGGATGTTCTCAGTCCTTTTTACGGCCTTCTGGTCCAATGCTCGACTGCTCCCATACCAGACAGAGAGGCAACTTGTCAGAATGCTCCCAGTGGTGCTCCTGTAAAATGCAGTTAAGATGGGGAGGGCAGACTTATTTGCCTTAATCTCCTTGGGAAGTGGAAGCACTGCTGTGCCTTGTTCAGGGAGGTGATATTAAGGGACAAGGTGAGGTCACCTGTGATGTAAACTCCCAGGAACTTGGTGCACTTAACTCTTCTCTATGGAGGAGCCAAGTTTTTGCTGGGGGGGGGGGGGTCTACACCTTGCTGAAGTCCATGATGATTTTCATGTTCAGGCTTAGATTGATCTTCTCACACCAATTCACTTCCTCTCTATACTGCGTCTCGCCACCATTGTTGATAAGGCCAACCATTGTTGTGTCATCCACAACCTGATGATCCGGTTTGAGCGGAATCCTACAACACGGTCATGCGTCAGCAGTATGAGCAGCAGCGGGCTGAGCACCCAGCCCTGGGGAGCACCAGTGCTCAGCGTAACGGGACTAGAGATGTTGCTGCCTCCACAGATTGACCGTGGCCTTACTGTTAAGAAGTCCAGTATCCAATTGCAGAGGGAAGTGTTGAGACACAGCAAGGACATTTTCCCCAAAAGTCTCTGGGGTATGATAGTGTTGGACACTGAACTGAAGTCTATTAACAGCAGTTTGGCATACGAGACCTCATTTTCCAGTTGGAACAGGAGGGAGTGGAGGCATCAGTGGATCAATTTGAGTGATAGGTGAACTGGAAACGGTCCAATGTAGTCTGGAGAAAGGTTTTAATTTGTTCCATGACCAGCCGCTCAAAGCATTCCATAATGGTTGATGCCAGCAGACAATATTCATTTAGACATTCTCGGGGATTGGAATGATATTTGCAGCCTTGAAAACCAAGGGGAGAATGGATTGTTCCAGAGAGACGTTGAATATATCCATCAGCTGAGCTGTGCAGACTTTCAGAACCAAATCTGGTATATTATCAGGCCCCACCACTTTGCGTGGGTTGACTCTGACTAGAGTCTTCCTCACCTCATCTTCAGCCAAACAGAAGGTAAAATCCAACAGGAAACAAATGGTGGGTGAAAGGTGCTAACCTCTCATCCACCATTTGTTTGCTGTTGGACTTCAGCTGTCAGATGGTTGTCAGTATGTTTTGTTCCATTTCAGGCACAGTCCAGCTTGTACTCCAAGAAAGCTGTGCACTTGCAGTACATTATTAGGATCTCCTGGTCATTCTCAACAAACCAGAGTAGGTTATACTTTCCCTTGCTTTCACAGATGTTAATTATGATAGGCTGCAGGACTCCAAAGGATTCTAATGCCCCCATTTGAATAATTTTGATTGCACCGTTAATATTTGAACTCTCTTGATGAGAGGGAGGTTCAAGCAGATTTAGAAAGAGCATAAAAATGTAGAGATTGTTACCAAAATGGAAAGGAACAATGGAGATGCATAAAGGTAAAACCAGAGGCAATGAGAGGGTCAGTAATGTGTTACATCTTAATAATTAATATTGAGTCAAATTTGCAATTTTTAAAACTCTAACTTTTAACAAACTGGTATTTGCACATTCATAAAGCTGACTAAAAAAGTTCAGTCTCTAGTTATGGATAGCTAAAATAAAACTGTTTCTCATGAGTGATTCTTAGAAATGACTTGATCTATTTTATTAATCAGCCTTTACAAAAATGTTTTGCACCACCGGTATAGAGAGAATAATGCTCCCGTTAATTTTCCTGAATCTCCTCAGCATATTTAATTCCTTACGCCATCAACCCAAGTATATTCCAGTCCATATGTTGCTGATAATAGCTGATCAAAGTATGTAACTCACATGCTACATTTCATGTTATGGATGTAGGAATATTTTTATTGACAAACAGCATGAAATAGGTCTTTCTGGCCCTTTGAGCCATGCCTGCCAGCAATTCCCCAATTTAATCCTAGCCTAAACACAGGACGATTTACAATGACCAATTAACCTCCCAGCCAGTAGGTCTTTGGACTGTGGGAGGAAACCGGAGCACCCAGAGAAAACCCACGCAGTCACGAGGAGAATGTACAAACTTCTTACAGGCAGCAGCGAGAATTCAACCCAGATCGCCTGTACTGTAAGGTGTTGTGCTAACCACTACACTAATGTGCCACCCTATTGAATAACAAGTAAAGGAATGCATACAATTCATTACTAATTTATGTACTTTAAGTATTTATGCACTTTAGTTTTGGTTAGCATTACCTTAAAATGTTTATCGTATTGTAATGCCAGTTGATTATACTTGGAGAGTGCTTCAGGTGAGAGTTTACACAATATCTAAGATGTTGAGTGCTTATCATGGAGTGCTGGTTCCAATTATAATTTTTATTCATTGGCTTTGGTGCACAGCACATAAAATTGCATCTAAAATGTAGCCTTTCACTGAAGAAATCATAATGTCAGTTTTTGCATATCTCATAAAAATGCTCAGTATGTCACCATATTTTGGTGTGTAGTCTTGCCTCCCAGATATTGCTTTTTTTTTTTAAATGTCCAGATGAAAATAAGTTATTTATTGAACTTCAGTTATATCCTGGCTAAATTGTGGTAGTCACAAAGATTACTATAAATCAAAGACTAAGAACAGTGGCTAGACAAACTGATCAAAGGGTTATGTCACTGACCCTTCAGACTTATTTTGTGTGAGTAATTAAAACTCACGACACAAACTTTGCCAAATGCCTGTCTACCCAATGTTGTTTCAAATGTGTGTCAACACCAAGTGTGGCCTTCAAGTAAAACTGAATGAAAGGATGGAAATATTTTGATGACTGTATACAAGTATTGTTCAATTTCTGTGTTTAAGCTGCAGTGACCTTAACCACAAATGATGCAGAATTTCATGAGATAACTTTTTTAAAAACTTGATTCTTGGAAATTTGACTTTTTATGAACTAGGTTAAAATATTAGCGAATAAGTCAAGCAAATAAATCAATAAATAATGTAAACATAAGTGGATCTGAATTTATTCTTGGGACTTTTTGATTAAAATATTCAGAAGTATAAATATTGTTAAGGAGAAATGAAATCACTTTTCACGTTTCTAACTAAATGCAACTCAGCTGTTTTTTAAAAAAAAAAAAAAAATTCCATTTAGCTCTCACTGTCGGTGTCATTTGGCAGCTGTGTTCTGCCAATCCATCACAGTGAGCCTAATATATCTCTGCCAGCTTGGCTTTAATAACGTTATCTGCTTCCTGTAATAGCTGCATTACCCATACAGGCCAAGATCATGTTTCAGACAATGGGATTCATTTTGCATAAATTTTAGACTGAATCAAATACAATTTTAGATGCAATTCAAGGTAAAATAGGACACAAAGTTGTGGGGAAAAAAAAATCACATTCAATTGTGGTGAACTACATATACCTGTCTGGACACCCCCCACCTGCTGACTGCTCCTGTGGGTCCTCCCACGGACCCCTGTCTGACTGCTCCTGTGGGTCCTCCCACAGACCCCGGTATAAAGGCGATTGGAGATACCGCCCCGGCCTCAGTCTCCAGGATGCAGTGTGGTGGTCAATTGCTGCTTGTTCTTTTTCCAGCCAGTAAAAGCCTATATCTCGCCTCGCGTCTCCAAGAGTTATTGATGGTGCATCAATTTTATTGGCTGGAAGTTTTAAAACATGGAAAGCATTTTACATCGGGAAAAATTAGACATTGATCCTCAAGACTCAGAAGCAGCTCTTGCCTTTGAACTCTGGCTTGCATGCTTCCAATCATACTTGGAACAGATTCCAGTGACTGAGCCTGCCACAATGTACAAAATACTACTATCTAGAGTAAGTCCGAAAGTATTCCCCCTTATCAGGGACCTACCGACCTACCAAGGGGCACTGGACGCCCTCAAAAGACAGTACCTGCAGCCGGTGAACACCGTCTACACAAGACATCGCTTAGCGACGCAGTGGCAGTGACCCGACGAGATGAGCGGGCAGTTTCTCCGAGCCCTACAGACACTCGTGTGAACTGGCGACTGCAAGGGACTGACGGCGGAACAGCATGCGGAGCTCCTGGTATGAGACGCCTTCGTTACGGGGATCAGGTCAGTGTATGTGCGCCAGCGGCTGCTGGAAAATGCCGATCTTACCTTACGCTCGGCGATCGAGCTGGCCGACACGCTGGAGGCTGCTCTGCACAACGCTGACGCTGTCCAGCCGCGCGATCCCCCGCCGGTTCCGTGGACACCGCAGACCCCGCCACTGCCACCTGGATCCACCACTGCTGCTGCCAGTCGTGAGTCCACGAACTCCCCGAAACCGACCACAGCTGCTGCCAGTCGCAAGCCCGTGCAGTGTTACTTCTGCGGACTCGAAAAGCACCCCCGAAAATGCTGTCCGGCCCGAGAAGCGACCTGCTCCAGCTGTGGGAAGAAGGGCCATTTCGCCAAGGTCTAAGTCTGAACCACGAGTGGGGTCTGGCAGCGCTGCGTGCGAGGCATGGGGGCCGCCATCTTGCCTGCCCGGATGGGGGTGGCCATCTTTGTCGGCGCCACCTCGCCCCGCCCCCGACCCACCGGTGCTTACCGGGCACCAAGACGGCGGTTCAACTCTGGCCTCCGTAACACTCGACCAAAGCGCCCCACACCAGCTTGCAAGGTCAATGATGGACATCCTGGTGGAGGGACACAGGACTAGCTGCCTGTTTGACATGGGCAGTACTGAGAGTTTTATTGACCCGGACACGGTGCAACGCTGCGGACTCATGACACGGCCGGTAAGCCAGAGGGTCACCATGGCTTCTGGGTCACATTCCACAGACATCCAGGTGGGGTGTGTAGCGACATTGGTGGTGCAGGGCACAGAATATCGGGACTTTGCGCTACTGGTCATGCCTCAACTGTGCGTGCCTGTGCTATTGGGGCTGGACTTCCAGAGTCACCTCGATAGTGTGACTATGGCATATGACGGGCCCCTCCCACCACTCACTGTCAGGAATCCTCAGTTTTGTGGGACTTCGTCACATACCCCACTACTGACCACACACACACACCGACCCACACATCCCACCCAGCACCATGCCGACAGCTGCGCTAATGACACCACTTGCAGCCTCTCCACCCTCAAGATCCCTTCCCCACCGCTGTTCGCCAACCTGACCCCCGACTGTAAACCTGTGGCAACTAAAAGCAGGAGGTACAGCGCGGGGGACAGGGCCTTCATTCAGTCGGAGGTGCAGCGGCTGCTCAGGGAGGGGATCATTGAGCCAAGCACAAGCCCTTGGCGGTCCCAGGTGGTTGTTCGGACCGGCCAGAAAAATAGGATGGTCGTGGACTATAGCCAGACGATTAATAGGTTCACGCAGCTTGACGCGTACCCCCTACCCCGCATCGCGGATATGGTCAACCAGATAGCTCAGTACAAGGTGTACTCGACCATAGATCTGAAATCCGCTTATCACCAGCTCCCCATCCGCCCAGAGGACCGCCCCTACATCGCCTTCGAGGCGGGCGGCAGGCTCTATCACTTCCTGAGCGTCCCCTTCGGTGTCACAAATGGTGTCTGTCTTCCAGAGGGAAATGGACCGGATGGTAGACCAATGCCAACTGAAGGCCACGTTCCCATATCTGGATAATATCACCATCTGTGGTCACGACTGGCCGGATCACAACGCCAACCTCCAACGATTTTTCCAAGTGGCCAAGGCCCTGAACCTTACTTGTAACGGGGACAGGTGTGTGTTCGGAACCACCCAACTCGCTATCCTTGGGTATGTCGTGGAGAACGGGGTCATTGGCCCTGATCCCAACCGTATGTGCCCCCTATTAGAACTTCCTCTTCCCACCACCCTCAGAGCCCTCAAACAGTGCCTGGGCTTCTTTTCCTATTACGCCCAATGGGTCCCTCATTACGCAGACAAGGCCCACCCCTTGGTCAAGTCCACCACATTTTCCCTCTCAGCCGAGGCCCGCGCGGCCTTCAGCCGCATTAAAGGGGACATTGCCAAAGCAACGATGCATGCGGTGGACGAGACCATTCCCTTCCAAGTAGAGAGTGACACCTCCGATTTTGCCCTGGCTGCTACCCTCAATCAGGCAGGCAGGCCAGTAGCATTCTTTTCTCGTACCCTTCAAGGCCCTGAAATTCGGCACTCCACGGTGGAGAAAGAAGCCCAGGCCATAGTGGAACCTATTAGGCACTGGAGGCACTATCTCGCCGGCAAAAGGTTCACCTTGCTGACCGACCAGCGCTCAGTTGCATCAATGTTCAGCAACCAACAGCAGGGCAAAATCAAAAATGATAAAATTTTGCGGTGGAGAATAGAACTCTCCACCTACAACTATGATATCCTGTACCGGCCTGGAAGGCTCAATGAGCCCCCGATGCCCTATCCCTGGGAGCGTGTGCCAGCGCACAGCTCGACCGGCTATACTCCCTCCATGCAGATCTTTGCCACCCGGGGGTCACCCGATTTTACCATTTCGTGAAAGACCGGAACCTGCCGTACTCCCTTGAGGACATCAGGACGATGACCAGGGACTGCCAAGTCTGCGCTGAGTGCAAACCGCACTTCTACCGTCCTGAAAAGGTGCAACTTATCAAGGCCACCCGCCCCTTTGAGCGACTCAGTGATGACTTTAAGGGCCCCCTTCCCTCCACCGACCGCAATGTCTACTTTCTCAACATTATGGACGAGTACTCGCAGTTCCCCTTTGCCATCCCCTGCCCCGACACCACTGCCACGTCCGTCATAAAAGCCCTGCACCTGCTCTTCACTCTGTTCGGATATCCCTGCTATATCCACAGTGATAGAGGGTCCTCCTTTATGAGTGACGAGCTGCGCCAGTACCTGCTGGCTAGGGGCATTGCTACTAGTCAGACCACGAGCTATAATCCCCGGGGAAATGGACAGGTGGAGAGGGAGAATGCCACAGTGTGGAAGGCCACACTTTTAGCCCTTAAGTCAAAAGGGTTGCCGGTCTCTCGCTGGCAGAAGGTCCTCCCCGAGGCACTCCACTCTATCCGCTCCCTGTTATGTACGTCCACCAATGCCACCCCTCACGAGCGCCTATTCTCTTTTCCTAGGAAGTCTGTCACTGGGACCACGCTACCGGCTTGGCTGACATCCCCAGGGCCAGTGCTGCTCCAGAAACATGTGAGGAGCAATAAATACTCCCCGCTGGTTGAGAGGGTTCACATTCTACATGCGAACCCCCAGTATGCCTACGTGGTCTTACCTGATGGGCGGGAGGGCACGGTCTCCGTCCGCGACCTTGCGCCCGCAGGAGCAGCAGACCACTACCCCGAACACTCCACGGTAACTATGAACCCTGTACCCGAGGTGACACTGCGCACACCGAGCCCTACACAGACTCCTCACGACACTCCTATACCGGGCATCTCACACGCGCATATACCAGGTGCCTCGCACACGCATGAGGGATCACTGACGCCTAGTGGGCTGACACCTCCAGTTAGGCATGAACCAGCACAACCACCGTCTCAGGTGCAATCACCACCAGCACCTGTGCAATCACCACCACCGGCACCTGTGCAATCACCACCGGCACCTGTGCAATCACCACCACCGGCACCTGTGCAATCACAGCCGGTGCTATGTAGATCGCAGCGACAGATTCGACCACCTGATAGACTTAACCTGTAAATATACTTGTAAGAAACATCGCCCCATGGTGACTCTCTTTTAAAACAAAGGGGGGGGGGTGAATGTGGTGAACTACATATACCTGTCTGGACACGCCCCCCCCCCCCCCCCCCGCTGACTGCTCCTGTGGCTCCTCCCACGGACCCCGGTATAAAGGCGATTGGAGACACTGCCCCGGCCTCAGTCTTCAGGATGTAGTGTGGTGGTCAATTGCTGCTTGTTCTTTCTTCCAGCCAATAAAAGCCTATATCTCGCCTCACGTCTCCAAGAGTTATTGATGGTGCATCATCAATTTAAGTTAGCGGCCAAGAAATGGAATCGAATTGGGGAAGACACTTCAAAAATAATGTTTTTGGCCTTTCCAGTGTTTAAACGAAAGAATTTCCAAATTCACCTTTATCTTACTTCACTCTTAACATATGTTTTTATGCATGTTTAATTCAATTGAATCCAATAGATCAATTATGTACAAATAAAGAATGAATTCACACCGAGTCCAATATGTATCTTCAGAACAAACTTCCTCTTATCACAAACTGATGCCAAAGGAGTCATTTGGCCTGGAAAGAACACTCCCCAATCCAAGGTTTTCATTATTCTTATGCTGTTTCTTACTTAATTTATTCCCCACAATCTCTACCCTGCATGTACTGTGTATACTTAAAGTGAGGTAAGCTTTTGCAGTATCAGGCTTTAGTGCTTATGTACTACGTGAGATGTCAAGCTTGAGTACCTAGTGTGCTTCATAAGCCATTTGCAGTTCAGTATTTACCTTTAATGTACAGTAGCAATCTTGTCCTGGAGTTTATAGGTTTGCTGTTAGACAGATAACCAGGCAACTCAGTGAACTATAGTTACAGTTTGTGATTCAGGTCAACTTGAAATGGTCCCAGACTCTGTCTGATACCAGCTCTGTAGTGTCTCCCTTTACCTCTCTATTAGAAGATCTCTAATTCAATGATAGAGCCATTCCACTATTCCTCACTGCAACAAATTGAAAAGGTAATCTGGCCTTAATCCCACATCTAGTTCTTGCTTATTCCCCATAACACATGATTTCCAGAGAAATTAAATATCTTTCTTTCTCAGCATGGAATACATTAAATAATTCTGCCATTGGGAATTCCAAAGATTCACTACCATTTGGACAAGAATTTTTTTCTACTGCTCTGTCTTAAGAGGCTGATCCTTTATTCTTACCCAATGCCCTGGGTTTAGATACTCCTTGGAGGAGAACTCCTCTAGTTTACCATAACAGGCCCAGAATCAGAATGAGAATCATGTTTTTTATCACTGACATATATCGTGAAATTTGTTGTTTTAAAAACTTTCCAAGAGCAAAACATAAAAATCACTATGAACTGACAAAGCTAAATAAATAGCACAAAAGCTGAATATGAGGTGATGTTCGTGGGTTCATGGACTGTTCTTATGGTGGACAGGAAGAAGCCAAGAATCTTAGAATTTGCAGATTTACCTTCCACTTCCTTAAAACAAATCAGCCCAAACTGTCTGTCCTCCTCTTGTAACGTAATACTTTTGTCCTTGGAAACAATCAAGTGAACTTCCTCTGAATCACCTCCAAAGCAACAATATCTTGGATAAGGACACAGAAATGACATTTTACTCTTGAAAAGGTGTCACCAATGCCCTATATACTTGTAATAAGAATTCCCTACACTTATACTCCATCCCTGATTGGAACAAGACCTACATTCAATTTACTACCTGAATTATTTGCTGTACCTGTGTATTAACTTAGTGTTTCATGTACAATGATACCCAGATCCCTCTATACTGCAGCATTCTGCAATCTCCCTATTAAACAATATTTTGCTTTTCTAATCTTTCCACCAAAGAGGATAACATTACCATTCTCCACTTAATCCCCCAAGATCTAATTTCATCCCACATGTTTAACCTGGCTGCAGTAAAACTCCAATAACCCACTATCGAACTGTATGGAAATTCTACTCTGGGTGCTGATTGCTGTATCCTCATGCCCTTTCACTCACTGGGGTCCTAGTTTCAACAGTCCTTTGAAATTCATCAGAGCTCAAGTTCCTACCTACCCTGGAAACTCACCACACTCTCTTCAAACTTATTGGGTTTAATGGAAAAGTTATTATTTCATGCCTATCATCTTAAAGGAATCTTTACCAGTCCAATATCATAGGCCTGAATGTTCCAGATTAAGTTTTACTCTATAGACATTATCAGAATCAATCTTCTGTTCAGAACATGCTTTCCATCTATCATTGTATTTTTATGAAATACTAAATAAATTTGATTATATTATACTTCATTCCTTCATTGTTTATTAATAAAGAGATCCTTGCATGATCCTGGTACCTCCCATTTATTATAGATTCCACAATTAAAATATTCTGACAGTCTTATTTGTAAAATAGTCTGTTTGAAGCATGCATGTACTGGAAACCACAATCTTAACTAATGGGTCCTCCAGAGACCCTAAATGGTGCAGAATGAGATTCAATAAAGTTTGCTCATTTTTTGAACATCCTTCTCAATCTTTCAAATCAAGTCAAATATCTAATGCATAAAAACATCTATGTATTGGTGCAATGAAAAATTATTTGCAGCAGCATTACAAACACGTAGCATCAGAAACCCAAAGTTTACAAGAAGAAAAAAAATAAACATCAACAACTTAAA
The DNA here is from genome assembly GCF_048418815.1 of Hemitrygon akajei. Classification (NCBI taxonomy): domain Eukaryota; kingdom Metazoa; phylum Chordata; class Chondrichthyes; order Myliobatiformes; family Dasyatidae; genus Hemitrygon; species Hemitrygon akajei. The sequence goes on along the minus strand of NC_133124.1, from coordinate 52,465,407 downwards.
TTATACAAGAAAGAACACAATTAGAAGAAGAGAAAAGGAAAGTCCATTGTAGTGCAAATTGGTCAAAGTGGTCAGTGTTGTACGGAGGTAGAGTTTCTTCACTGCAAAGCTGCATCACCACTCTGACAAACTCAGTGCTAATCTACAAGATGAGCAAGATACTTTTAAATGTTTATAACCTCCAATTAACTCAGCTTCAAGCATGAAATTACAGTATGTTGATAACAGTTGTATATATGCACACTCAACTCATTGTTGATCCATATGATTGTATGATGATTGTAAGGAGCACCCTAAGGAAAAAGGTCTTCTATCAATGTACCTAGACACCAGAGCACCATCTCCCATCAGTTAAGACCCTGAAAATGTGAATCGTTTTCATATCTCAGAAGGCATGTTTCAGTGAAGTCAAAATAGTAATTCAGTGATGGCAAAGTAGAACAACCGTGGCTGACAAGGGAAGTAAAGCTAATGTAAAAACAAAAGAGAGGGCAAACAACAAAGCAAAAATTAGTGGGAAGACAGAGGATTGGGAAGGTTTTAAAATCCTGCAGAGAGCAACCAGAAGAATCATTAGGAGGAAAAAATTGAAATATGAAAGCAAACTAGTGATCAATATCAGTGTATAGTAAAAGCTTTTTCAAGTATGTAAAAAAATAAATAAAAGATGAGTGTGGATATGAGACAGCTAGAAAATGAGTGTGAAGAAATATAACGGGCCAAGGAAATGGCAGATGAACTAAAGCATTTTGCATTTGTCTTCACTGTGGAAGACACAAGCAGTGTGCAAGATGTTGAATGGTGCAAGGGAAGATAAGTGAGTGCAGTTACTATCACAAGGGATAAGGTACTTAAAAAGCTGAAAGACCTAAGGGTACATGAGCCACCTGGACTAGATAAACTGCACCCTAGGGTTTTGAAAGAAGTAGCAGTAGAGATCGTGGAGGCATTAATTGAACTCTGGTGTGGTGCCAGAGGACTGGAAAATTGCAAATGTCATTCCACTCTTTAAGAAAGGAGGAAGGTAACAGAAAGGAAATTATAGACCAGTTAGCTTGACCTCAGTGGTTGGGAGATGTTGTAGTCAATTGTTAAGGATGAGGTTATGGAGTACTTGGAGACACAGGACAAGATAGTACAAAGTCGACACAATTTCCTTAAGGGAATATCTTGCCTGATGAACCCATTGGAATTCTTAGCGGAGATTACAAGTAGGATAGATAAATGCGATGCGGAGGATGTATATTTGGATTTTCAAAAGGCCCTTGACAAGGTGCCACACATGAGGCTGTTTTCCAAGTTAAGAGCCCATTGTATTACAGGAAAGTTATGGTATGGTTAGAGCATTGGGTGATTGGTAGGAGGCAGTGGGAGGGAATAAAAGGATTTTTTTTCTAGTTAGTTGCCAGTGACTAGTGGTGTTCTGGAGGGGTTGGTGTTGGGACCACTTCTTTTTGTGCTGTATATAAATGATTTAGATGATCGAGTAGATACCTTTGTTGCCAGTTTTCAGATGATATGAAGATTGGTGCAGGAGCAGGTAATGTTGAGGAAACTGGTAGGCTTCAGAAGGATTTAGACAGATTAGGAGAATGGGCAGGAGAGTGAAATACAATGTTGAAAAATACATGGTCATGTACTTTGGTAGTAGAAATAAATGTGCAGACTATTTTCTAAATGGGGAGAAAATCCAAAAATCTGAGTTGCAAAGGGACTTGGGAGTCCTTGTGTAGAACAACCTAAAGACTAACTTGCAGGTAGAGTTGGTGGTGAGGAAGGCAAATGCAATGTTAGCATTCATTTCAAAAGGTCTAGGATACAAGAACAGGGATGTGGTGCTGTGGCTTTATAAGGTACTGGGAGGACTCTCCTTGAGTATTGTGAACTTTTTTGGGCTCTTCATCTAAGAAAGTGTGCTGGTATTGGAAAGAGTTTAGAGGACATTCACAAGGATGATTCAGGGAATGAAAGGGTAATCATACGAGGAAAGTTTGATAACTCTGGGTCTGTACTCACTGGAATTTAGAAGGATGAGAGGGGATCTCATTGAAATTTTTCGAATGTTGAAAGGCCTAGACACAGGACTAGGCCTTTCAACAAAAGCTCTGGAGTGGGGGTAAGGAGTAGAAAAATGGATCAGCTATGATTGAATGGGACAGCAGACTTGATGGGCCTAATGGCCTCATACTGCTCCTATGTCTTATGGTCAAACTTTGTTAATGAAATTCACCACAAAATTGTAAATTACAACAGATTTTGACTGAGTTAAAGCATGTTGAAATACCAAAACCTCAAACTAACGTCATGTTTCTGGGTTTGTGACCCTCCATCCTTTTGAACACTTTGAAGTTATGGACACCCTGTAGCAGACACCTTAAATGTACTTGAGAGCTATCGTCCAGTACCGTCTCTATACAAAATCCACCAAACTGAATGGAAGGATAGGTCAACATTCAATTAACTCCCCAAGGTTAACACTGCAAGCAGGAAAATACCGATCATGTTCAACAAGCCACATATTAAACATCAAATCCTCAAAACATATATCCTCTTCCAAGGAGAGACAAGGAACTGCAGAGGCTGGAATCTGGAACAAAAGACAAACTGCTGGAGGAACTAAATATGCTGAGCAGCAACTGACGAGGGAAAGGAATATTCAATGTCTCAGGTCAAAACGCTGCATTGGAACTAAAATGGAGAAAAAATAACCAAAGTAATGAAGTGAGGAGGAAGAATAGGTCAGGGGTCAGGAGGTGATAGGTGGACCAATGAGGGATAAAGGGTGATAGGCAGATGGAGCTAGGTTTGGGGACAGAGGTATTGACTTGGAAGACAAAGGGAAGAGTGATAGTGGAAGTGGACAATGAAATCAAGGCAGATGGAGCTGCAGTCACGTGGGAGGAATTGAATTGACTTTATTACTTACATCCTTCATATACATGAGTAAAAATCTTTACATCTCCATCTAAGTGTGCAATTATAGTAATTTATAATAAATATTATGTACAACAGGATAGTCAATATAACATAGAATCACAGCTGTGTCAGCATGAATGAAGTAGTCTGATGGCCTTGGAGCCTGTTGGTCCTGGCTTTTATGCTGTGGTACCATTTCCCAGATGGTAGCAGCTGGAACAATTTGTGGTTGGGGTGGCTTGGGTCTCCAATGAACCTTCAGGCACTTTTTAAATCACCTGTCTCTGTAAATGTCCTGAATAGTGGGAAGTTCACATCTACAGATGTGCTGGGCTGTCCACACCACTCTCTGCAGAGTCCTGTGATTGAGGGAATTACAGTCCCTGTACCAGGCAGTGATGCAGCCAGTCAGGATGCTCTCAATCATGCCCCTATAGAGGTTTCTTAGAATTTGGGGGGTCATACCAAATTTCTTCAACCGTCTAAGGTGAAAGAGGTGCTGTTGTGCCTTTTTCGCCAAACTGCCGAGGAACTTAGAGCTGTTCAACCTCTCAACCCCAGAGTTATTGATGTCTAAAGGGGTCAGCCTGTCTCCATTTCTCCTGTAGTCCACAACCAGCTCCTTTGTTTTTGCGATGTTGAGGTAGAGGTTGTTTTCTTGACACCACTGTGTCAGGGTGATGACTTCTTCTCTGTAGGCTGCCTCATTATTATTTGAGATTAGGTCAATCAGTGTAGTGTTGTCAGCAAATTTAATTAGATTGTTACTGTAGACAGAGAATAAAGGAGGGGGCTTAGAACACAGCCCTGAGGGGCTCCTGTGTTGAGGGGCAGAGGTGAGGGAGCCCACTTTTACCACCTGATGGCAATCTGACAGGAAGTCCAACATCCAGCTACACAAGGGAGAATGAAAGTGGAAACATCTCCTGAACTAGACCTGATTGCCTGCGTTCTGAACTCTAACCTTCTGTCTTACAAATGTTGTAATTGTGCAAACTTGGATATAAATTCTTCTACTGGCAATTTGTTCCATATACCCACTAACCTCTGTGTGGAACAACTTGTCTCTCAGTTCCCTTTTAAATCTTCCTCTCCCACCTTAAACCTATGGCTTCTAGTTTTAGACATCCTATCCTTGGATCTAGATAGTGGCCATTAACCAGATGTACTCAAGATTTTATAGATTTCTATAAGATCATATCTCAGTCTCAGTTTATTGAGAGTCTCTTCACAAACTCATAGGGATCACTGGCCCCAAACCAAATCCCTGGTTTAAACTAATATGGCAGGGGAATCGGAACCAGAATAGTAGAGTTGAGGATGACCCAGCAAGCTTACAGGTAGATGATGGATGTAACATGAATGTAAGGACGGACAAGCCAATGATGGAGTAAAAATGCAGATGGAGCAAAGAGTTAAATTGTACCTCAGAGGCAATTGTACTACAGAAGGGCAAAGAATGCAGGACTGAAGGTGCTGTATTTAAATGTACATAGCATTTGGAATAAGGCCAAGCCGAAACTTGAAAAACTCAAGGAATTTGTTGAATGTCTACGAGATGGTGTTTTAGTCAGCTTGTGCCTGAGCCTACTTGGAGAAAGGCTTTCTTAGATTGGGTGTTGTGTAATACCCAGATCTTATTAGAGAGCTTAATGTAATGGAACCCTTTGCAGGCAGTGATCATAATATGATTGAATTCATACTGCAATTTGAGAGGGGAGAAGCACAAGCCACATATATCAGTATTGTAATGGAATAAAGGGAATTAGAGGCATGAGATCAGATGTAGCAACTGTGGCTGATGAGGGAAGTTAAGGACTGCATAAAAGCCAAGGAAAGGACACATAAGGTAGCAAAAATAGGTGGGAAGATGGATGATTGGGAAGATTTTAAAGTCCAACAAAAGGCAACCAAAAAAAGCTATAAGAAGGGAAAACATGAAATATGAGGGCAAACTAGCCAATAACATAAAACAGGATAATAAAAGTTTGTTCAATAATATAAAAAATAAAAGGAAGTTGAGAGTTGATATTAGATCACTGGAAAATGATGCTGGTGAGGTAGTAATGGGGGGGGGACGACGACAAAGAAACGGTTAATGAACTTCAGGAGTACTTTGCATCAGCCTTCACTGTGGAAGACATTAGCAGTGTGCCAGAGGTCTATGAGTGTCAGAGAGCAGGAGTGAGTGCTATTCTTAATCTAAAGGTAGAAATGTTAGGCAGACTCAAAGGTCTTGAGGTGGATAAGTCACCTGGTCCAGATGGCTGGTTTCAGCCTTCAGTGGCTGGGAAAGTGTTGGAGTCTATTATTAAGGATGAGGTTTTGGGATACTTGGAGACTAATGATAAAGTAAGTCAAAGTCAGCATGGTTTCTCTGAAAGGAAACCTTGCCTGACAAATCTGTTACAGTTTTTCGAGGAAGTAACAAGCATTGTGGAGAAAGGAGAGGCAGTGGATGTCATTTACTTGGATTTTCTGAAGGCATTTGATAAGGTGCCACGCGAGGCTGCTTACCAAGATCCATAGAAAGAAAGCCCAGCAGCGTCTCTACTTCCTGCAAAGGCTGAGGAAAGTCCATCTCCCCCCCCCCCCCCCCACCCTCATCACATTCTACAGGGGTTGTATTGAGAGCATCCTGAGCAGCTGCATCACTGCCTGGTTTGGAAATTGCACCATCTCGGATCGCAAGACCCTGCAGCGGATAGTGAGGTCAGCTGAGAATATCATTGGGGTCTCTCTTCCCGCCATTATAGTCATTTACACTACACGCTGCATCTACAAAGCAAACAGCATTATGAAGGACCCCATGCACCCCTCATACAAACTCTTCACCCTCCTGCCATCTGGGGAAAAGGCACTGAAGCATTCGGGCTCTCACGACCAGATGATGTACCAGTTTCTTCCCCCAAGCCACAAGACTCAACACCCAGAGCCTGGACTGACCAACTTACTGCCCTCTACCATGCCTACTGTCTTGTTTACTGTTTATTATTTATTGTAATGCCTGCACTGTTTTGTGCACTTTATGCAGTCCTGGGTAGGTCTGTAGTCTAGTGTAGTATTTTGTGTTGCTTTTATGTAATTCAGTGAAATTTTTGTACTGCGTCATGTAACACCATGGTCCTGAAAAATGTCTTGTTTTTACTGTGTACTGTACCAGCAGTTATGGTCGAAATGACAATAAAAAGTGACTTGACTTGAAGATCCTGTGGCGTGACAGGAAAGATACTGGCATGGATAGAGGAATGGCTGACAGGCAGGAGGCAGTGAGTGGGAATAAAAGGGCCCTTTTCTGGTTGGCTGCCAGTGACAACTAGTGGTGTTTCTCAGGGGGTAGTATTGGGACCACTGCTTTTCACATTGTTTGTCAATGATTTGGATAATGGAATTGAAGGCTTTGTGGCAAAGTTTGCAGATAGTATAAAGATAGGTGGTGCTGAGGAAGCAATGTGAGTGTAGCAGGACTTGGACAAATTGGTGGATGAACAAAAAAAGTGGCAGGTGGAACACGGTGTTGGGAAATGAATGGTAATGCATTTTATTAAAAGGAACAATAGTGTGGACTATTATCTAAATGGGGAGAAATTTCAAACATCAGAGGTGCAGAGGGACATAGGAGCCCTTCCTGCAAGGCTCCCAGAAGGTTAATTTACAGGTTGAGTCTGTGCTAAAGAAGGCAAATGCAATGTTGGCATTTATTTCAAGGGGAATAAAATATAAAAACATGGAGATAATGCTGAGCCTTTACAAGACACTAGTCAGGCCACACTTGGAGTATTGTCAACAGCTTTGGGCCCCATATCTCAGAAAGGATGTTTTGTCATTGGAGAGAGTCCAAAGGAGGTTCACAAGGACAATTGCAAGACTGAAGGGGTTAACATATGAGGAGCGTTTGGCAGCTTTGGGCCTGAACTCATTGGAATTTAGAAGAATGCAGAGGATTTCATTGAAACCTACCAAATGTTGAAAAGACTAGATAAGGTGGATGTTGAGAGGATTTTCTTATGGTCAGTGTATTCAGAACTCGAGGACTCAGCCTGAAAATTGAGGGGCGACCTTTTAGAACTGATGTAAGGAGGATTTTCTTTAGCCAGAGAGGAGTGAATCTGTGGAATGCTCTGCCACAGACTGCATTGGAGGCCATGTCTGTGGGTATATTTAAAACGGAAGTTGATAGTTTCCTGATTGGTCAGGGCATCAAAGGATATGGCAAAAATGCCATGGGGTTGAGTGGGATCTGGGGTCAGTCATGATGAAATGGTTGAGCAAACTGAATGGGCTGTATGGACTAATTCTGCTCCTATGCCTAATAGTCTCATAGTCTAAAACTACAAGATGGAGGAGCATCTAGAAAGACTCAAGTTTCTTTCATAGGAGCACATGGAAGCCACTTGCAGACAAAAGAGGAGATTTTAAAAAGAGATTATTTGTCATATGTACATCGAAACATACAAAGCAATTTGTCATTTGTATCAAATCAAATTAGCAAAGATTGTGCTGGGTAGCCTGCATTGTTGACATAGCATGCCCATAACTTATAACATGTCTTTGGAATGTGGGAGAAAATTGGAGTATCTAGAGGAAAGCCACATTGCCAAAGGGGAGAACGTACAAACTCCTTACAGACAGTGGCAGAACTCAAACCCCGATCATACAGCTGTACTAACCACACTGCTCCCATTCTTAACAAGCCACTGTTTCAAAGGCTTCCTACTGCACCGGTAAATGCTGTATAGAATTCTTATGTTAAGCCACATTTATCATAGGATGAATGGTTAATATTTATTAATAATGTGGGGATAATCCCAAATTGTGGATATTGTCATAATTTATGGAACTTAACTACAGATATTAGCATTTGCTAAATGCTAACATTCCATAATGTTAACAAGAACCCACAATGTATGTGACACACTTAAACATCCACTGCAAATGCGTAAATCGGGCAAGCTAATACCATGCAGCCCAGCAGTAATCAACCGACTTCATTCTGTGAGACTCTGCTGAACTTGCCACGTCTGAGTCATCACAGAATTCATAAGACAGCCATTTCTTGAAAAATGGCTAATGATTCCAGGAGCTAGTCCTTACAGCCGCATGGATTAATGGAAGTGATTACCTGGCCCATTTTATGTATTTCCTCCCAAGAAAACAATTACACTCTATAAGAGCTAACACCTTTTGACACTTTCCCTTCACTCATCAGCTTTCCATGTCTCTTCCCAACATTCTCTGCATTAAGCAAAAAATAGATCAATAATTAATTGAAATCCTTTAACTACAAACATCTTCCTTTCCCTTAGCTGTTAGTGTATCGTTTTTTTTATTGGATAGACTAGTGCTTCATTTGGAAGAACAACTCTGTTCATTCAATGTAAACCAGATTAGATTTTGGGACTGTTGTTTTACAGAACAGCAATTTATTCCCTCCCCCACATCCCACCCTGAACTCCATTGCAATAACAGAGCCATTAATTTATCATCAGCATTGTCATGGGAAATCTGCCGGTAATAAAAAGTAAATTAAATCCATTAAAGCTAAAAAAATGGCTTACTCCTCAAAACTTTTATGCTCTTGAGGATAATTGAAAACACCAGCCAACAATGATATTTAATAACCCTGAAATAGTTAATAAACCTGGATAATAAAAATTAAAATTTTGCATAATCAGAACAATTTACAATATATCAGAAATGCCTGTGAGGACTAGAGTGCATTTGACAGTCTAAATGGAAAGAACACAACTATATTTAATGTTGTCCCTCTTCCCATGGTTAACTTATAGTCAATTTTTATCAAATCAGTCCTGTTTCATAAAAATTAAAATACTTCAATTGCTGGTCTGAAACAAAAACAGAAAATTCTGGAAATACCCATCAGATTGCTAGAAAGCAAAATAGTTAGTGCTTCTTTCATATTCACACTTTTTCTACTAGATGTTTCCAATTTTTATTTAAGAGCTTTTTTCTCCTAGATTGAAAGCTAAAAGGCTATTCACAGGGTTGTCCATATACTGTGGACTCTCTGTGGCCCCAGTTCGCTGGGGATCAACATCTTGTTTGTGGTGCATTGTCTAAGGGGGACTAACTTGCAGGGTCTTTTTATTTCCTTGCAGCATTCTTTATGCTGATACTGGTGGTTTGGAGCTGGGCTGTTGGAGCAAACAAAATCATTTAAACAATAGGCAGTCCAACGGTCATTAGTTCCTAGCAATGTACAGGTGATTCCGACACCCTTGCTGACTCTTGCTCTATGATATAAGAAGGTGCCAGTGCCTGGACTTGGATATTGTTAAGTCTTGGCTGCTCCGACAAAGTTGAGTCCTATTTACAACAAGGTCAAGCTTCAAGCAATTCATCAGGAGATAAACGTCACTGGGAGTTTGACTTCCCTACCATTTCATTATTGTTTGCAGGTTTCTATAAGATTGGGTCTTGTTCTACCATGCTGTTGAAGTCACCCAGGACAATCTATTTGTCTCCTTTTGTAACGTGAATCAGGAAATTTTCAGTGCTGGAGTGGCAGTCATCCTTGGCCTCATTCAGAGTTTCCAGGGACAGGAAGTATGCATTGATGATCCTAGCATATAGATTTTGCATTGGAGTGATCTAAAGCACATGAGATATCAGTGATTCTACAAGGAGAGACATGAAAACATTACCAGCTCATTCTTGATGAGAAAGCTCAGTCCATGAAGATTGCATTCTGCTTCCAATCAAAAAGGCACTGTGTTGTTCTTTCATTTAACCATCTCTTCCCCACCACATCCTATTCAAGGCAAGAATGTCAATGTTAAAGCATCAGAGTTCGAGTTATGACAGCGGAGCTACGTTCGGTCTGTGGTTTCCACCTCTGTCCACGTGTGCCCCTACAAAACACATCCTGACCTTATTGGTAATTGGAAGTTACTCAGTGCCAGCTTTTAACATAAGGTTTACAACTCCAAGAAATGACACCAGTTACTTATAGACTTTTTCCAACCCCCCACTGACATTTTAGACTCCACCAGCTGGGACAGATTGCAGGTATCATCCTCTAGTGTGCTTGAGAGAACGAATCAATGACAACTTGGATCTTGGCCTCCCAGTGAGAGCAAATACAAAGCGGTGTCTCTACACCACAACTCATCTACTGAAGTTAGGGTAATCTTGGTTTCTTGGTTTCTTGGTTCCTGGTTCTGAAACAACATTCCAGCAATTATGAATCCAATTAACTATATCCCTTTAGATCATATACATTCTAACATCTCAGACCTGCTTGCCATGTTGGACTCTGTAAAAGGCTTTACTAAAATTCATAACAACAACCTCCACCCTACCCTCACCTATCCTCTTGGTTACCTGTTTGAAAACCGAGAGATTCGTCAGACATGACTTTCCTAGTAGAAAGTATGACTATCCCTAAGTAGACCTTATCTTTCCAATGATGATAAGACCAAAAGATCATAAGATATAGGAACAGAATTAGGCGATTTGGCCCATTGAGTCTGTTCTACCATTTCATCATGGCTAATCCAATTTTCCTCTGAGCCACAGTCTCCTGCCTTCTCCCCATATCCTTCATGCCCTGACCAATCAGGAATGTATCAACCACTGCCTTAAATATACATAAAGACTTGGCATCCACAGCTGCTGTGGCAAAGAATTACACAGATTCACCACCCTCTGGGTAAAAAAAATCCTCCTCATCTCTGTTCTAAAAGAATGCCCCTCTATTCCAAGGCTGTGTCTTCTGGTCTTAGACTCTCCCACCATAGGAAGCACTCTCTCTAAAGCCACTCTATCAAGGCCATTCACAATTTGATAGGTTTCAATGAGGTCCCCCTTCAGTCTTCTGAATGTTAGTGAATACAGGCCCAGAACCATCAAACGCTCTTCATATGACAAGCCATTCAATCCTGGAATCATTTTCATGAACGTCCTTTGAACCTTCTCCTGTTTCAGCACATCTTTTCTAAGACAAAACTTGATCAGAATACTCCAAGTGAGGCCTCACCAGTGATTTATTAAGTTTCAATATTACATCCTTGCTTTTATATTCTAGTCCTCTTGAAATGAATGCTAATATTGCATTTGCCTTCCTCACCACAAACTCAACCTGCAAAGTAGCCTTTAGGGAATCCTGCACAAGGACTCCTAAGCCCCTTTGAACCTCAGTTTTTTGTGTTATCTCTCCATTTAGAAAATAGTCAACCCTTTCATTTCTTCTACCGAAGTCTATGACTGTACACTTCCTGACATTGTATTCCATCTGCCATTTCTTTGCCCATTCTGCTAATTGATCAAAGTCTTTCTGAAGCCTCTCTACTTCCTTAAACTACCACTCCCCCACCTATCTTCATTCCATCTGCAAAATTTTTCAACAAAGCTATTATTTCCATCATCCAAATCCTTGACATATAATGCAAAAAGAATTGGCCCCAACACCGATTTCTGTGGAACACTACTAGTCACTGGCAGCCAGCCAGAAAAGGTTCCCTTTATTCCCACCCTTTGTTTCCTGTCAATCAGCCACTTAAGGGGTTCCTGATGGATAGATCATGTCCTGCAGGAACCACTTCAGTAACTTGCTGTCAGGCTCACCAATCTATAGTCTTCTGGTTTACCTTTGCTACCCTTCTTAAATAATGATAATCATTAGCAACTCTTCAGTCTTACAGAACCTCATTTGCAGCTAAAGATGAAGCAAATATCTCTACAGGGCCCTCCATAATTTCTTCTCTACATCCTTTAAAAAACATAAGGATGCACCTGGTCAGGCTTGGGAATTTAACCATCTTAATGTCCTAAAACTTCATTCCTGGTAATTCATGTGTGGTCCAAGGTATCACCACTCATTTCCTCATTTCTATACTATCCATCTTTTTCTCTACAGTAAATACAGATGAAAAATATTCATCAAAAAACCTTACCCATTTCCTGGATCTCCACACAAACAGAAGGCTATGTTAATCATTAACAGGATTGATTCTCTCCCTTGCACATACTTTTAGTATACCTCTATAATCTCTTGAGAGCTTCCTGAACCCTACCTGTCAGATATATCTCATACCATCTTTCCACCTTCCTGATTTCCCTCTTATGTACTCTACAACCATAGTCAGATGGACTTGCAAGTTCCTGAGTGTCTAATGATGGAGCCAAGGTCCCACACCAGCAGGTTCAGGAACAGTTATTACCCTTCAACCTTCATAAATCTGAACTGGTTCCTCAACCAGTGGATTTGCTTTCCAGGACCCTACAAATGGTATACTCAGTATTATTTATTTATTAATTCTAAAAACTTTTTTGTATTTGTACAAGTTGACGTTGTTTGTCTGTCCTTGTGCATAGTATTTCATCTATTCGATCGTATTTCCTTATTCTCCTGTGAATCTCTGCAAGAAAAATTAATCGCAAGGTAGTATATCATGATACACACGTACTTTGAAAATAAATTTACTTTGAATGTCCAAACCTAAATGAAATCTGTCATTTTCCTGACCAGAACTTCAATATCTCTGGTCAACTAACCATGCTGCCTATGGACTCTTCATATCTCACTCTTAAAAGCTTTCTACTTGCCAATTGCTTTTCACCAGCAAACAGTCTCACCTACTCGACCTCTACAAAATCCTGCTTAATGCTTCCCAAATTGGTCCTGCCCTAATCAAGGACCCTTTTCTATGGACCAGTCCTATCTTTTTCCGCCATTATTTAAAAACAAATAGATTTATGGTCATTGGACTGAACATGCTCTGACTGACACTTGCCATACTTTATTCCCAAACAGGAGGTCTAGTGTTGTCCCTTAACTAGTAGGGCTCCTCTATATTAAGGAAATTTTTTTGCGCACATTTAATAAATACCACCACTTCCAAACCCCTGCCACTATGAGTGGGCCAATCAATACTGGGAAGATCAAAATCTCCTATTAATACTACCCAATTACTCTTGCAACAATCTCCAATCTCTCCACATATCTGCATCTGTAGTTCCCACTGACTGTTGGGTAAGGGAGGAGGGGGAAATTACATCAAAGTGAATATTCCCTTCCTGTTTCTAAGTTCTACCCAAATGACCTGACTGGATGATCCCCAGAAGTATCTTTTCTAAGAACTATTATCATATGCTCCTAGGTGTCTCACCTGCACCTCAGTCATGCCTGTAGCATTTTTACCTTAAAACACTGAGCTGCCAGTCCTTCTCTCTATTATAGAAATGATAATCCAGTTACCAGAGCCAATCTACACCCTGAATTCATCTGCCTCCCTGTTAAGCCTCTTCCATTGAAATCAGTGCAGTCTGGCTTTGGAGGCAGTGCAGAGGAGGTTCACCAAGTTGATTCCAGGGATGAAGGGGTTAACTTATGAGGAGAGACTGAGTCACCTGGGACTATACTCTCTGGAGTTCAGAAGAATGAGAGGGGATCTTATAGAAACATGCAAAATTTTGAAAGGGATAGGTAAGATAGTAGTAGGAAAGTTGTTTCCATTCATAGGTAAGACTAGAACCAGGGGACATTGCCTCAAGATTCAGGGAAGAAGATTTAGGACAGAGATGAGACACTGTTTTTCCCAGAAGGTGGTGAATCTGTGGAATTCTCTGCCCAGGGAAGCAGTTGAGGCTTCCTCACTAAATATATTTAAGAAACAGTTAGATAGGTTTTTACATAGTAAAGGAATTAAGGGTTATGGGGAAAAGGCAGGTAGTTGGAGCTGAGTTTACAGACAGATCAGCCATGATCTTATTGAATGGCGGGGCAAGCTTGATGGGCCAGATGGCCTACTCCTCCTATTTCTTATGTCTTTCCTTTTCCTTTTCTATGCTAGTGGCTATTCTGATTAGTATGCTTGTTTTCACTGGCTGCAATATTTTCCTTCAAGTTCTCACTGGCCTCTCTACTGGTCAGTGACTCGATCCCTGCCAATCCTGTCTAAAGGCTTCAGAGTAATACTACCAAATCTCTCTGCCAGGATATTGGTGCCCCTCCAGTGTAGGTGCAACCTGTCTTTCTTCTGTAGGTCACCTTTGCCCCAGAAGAGATCCCAATTTTCCAAGATCCTGTATTCCTGCCTCATGCACCAGCTGTTTAGCCATTCATTCATGTGGCCTATTCTTTTATTCCTGCATTCATAAATATACGGCACTGGGAGTATTCCAGAGATCACTACCCTCGGCTGCTTCCTAATTTCTTACCTAATCCCCTACATTCACTCTGCCTAACTGTCACCTCAGCCGTTTTAAGCATGAAAAGTAAGAGAGACAGGTGATACAGAAGTAAAATTTTAAAAAGTATTATAGAAATTCAAATTTTCTGGATATCACAGCCTGAACCTATAGACTAAAGATCTCTTTAAACTATTTCATAGTTTGTATGATATTACTATTAATAGTTACTAACAGTGAGTATTCCTAGTGTCAGTGCTTGATTGTCAGCACAAGCTCAGTGAGCCAAAAGGACCTGTTTCTATTCTGCAGACTCTATGATTCCATATCAGAAAGTGACAGATATTACATCAGTGGCGTGTACAAAATTTGCAAGTTTCTAATTCCAATGTCACTATGCGGATTTTCATGATTTGCAGAATGCCCTTTGGATCTAAGAAAGAATAGTAAAGCCCCTGGACTACTTAAAAGCAAAACGGTTGGCAATCTAAAGTTGCCAAAATTTCTAAATTTATGCTGTTACGTACCCCGTAACTGGGTGTCTGACCAGCAGAAAAAGAAGAATCCGTTGGAGTCTGGTGGTACCAAACTAAGGGTGTTTATTAGTAAACTACACAATACAATATCAAAAATGCAAATATACATATAAAACAAGTTAGCAGTAATAAACCTAAAAGTGTAGGAATAATAATAATCAATAATAAACAAGCTCTATCGATGTCTAGGGGTAAATGAATTGTCATAGGAAAGTATAGAGTTCAGTTCATAAATGCTGAGGTGGTTATGGTTGTTGTATTGAAATCGTTGGAGTGAGAGAGCGAGCGAGATGTAACAGCTACAGCAGCCAAACCTTCCGTTGCTTTCTTAATCCGTCGTGTCGTTGTGGCCATTCAGTTATGACCCCTCTGTTCTTCAGCTGGACCGTTCTTCTGTGGTGGACTCATCACTCTGGCATGAGTGGACACACACACAAGTCCCCACCAGCCCTGCTGTCACATTGTGAGCTTTATTGACCGATCTCCTGGTTCGGTCTCCGAAGCCCCCACCTTCCTGTGGGTTCCCAACACTCAATCACCCTTCTGGTGTGTCTGAAGGGTGTCTCTCCAGACCTGTCTTTTATCCCTACTAACGGGGTCTCAGCTATCCATCAACTCTGAATGACCATGTCCATCAAATCAGGCCACTCCTGCTATCTCCTGAGGAATGTTAATGAGCAAAGTAAAGTCCTTGTAGTGGAAGATAAATAATCCAGGAAGAGTCATAATACAGTAAATCAACAGTCTCTCTCCCCCTCTTATCTGTAGCAGATGTTCTTGCCTGGGCTTTATCTCTCTCTCTCACTAGCAGCATAGCAACAGCAATAGTTCGTAGTTCTCAGGAGGGGGGTTGGGAATGGTTAACTCTGCATCCCATTGACCATCAGGTCTGTTCATCACTCATACCAATGCAAACTGCAGTCCCTATTGTTTGATTAGTACAATTGTCAGTTTATTTCCAATTTGGTGTCTGATACCTTTGAGCATGTGCAGCTTGAGTCATATTGCCTTCTGTACTATGCAGCCCTCACTGCTGGGGAAGAAACTCCATTCAATGCAGGTTGGCACTACCATTGTATCCTGGATAATGGACTACCTGACTGGCAGACCACAGTTTGTGGGGCTTCAGAACTGTGTGTCAGACATGGCTCTAAGCAACACTGGGGCCCTGCGGGGGACTGTATTGGCTCCCTCTGGTTTACCCTGTATATCTTGGACTTTAGATACAACACGGAGTCATGTCATCTGCAGAAATTCTCTGATGACACACCAACAGTTGTGTGCATAAAGGAAGGATGGAGGATGAATACAGGGCCCTGGTGGAAAACTTTGTCAAATGGTGCAAGTTGAATCATCTGCAGCTCAACATCAGTACGACAAAGGAAATGGTGATAGACTTCAGGAAGACTAAGCCTACACTGCTCCCTGTAACTATTGATGGTGAGGATGTGGATGTGGTGAGGACCTCCAAGTACCTGGGGGTGCACCTGGATGACAGACTCGAGTGGAGCACCAACACAGAGGCTGTGTATAAGGAGGACCAGAATCACCCCTACTTCCTAAGGAGACTGAGGTTTTTTTTGAGTATGTAGGCCTCTCCTTCACATGTTCTACCAGCCTGTTGTTGCCAGTACAATCGTTGATGCAGTGGTGGGCTGTGGCAATGGCATCAACACAGGTGATGGCAACAGGCTTAATAAACTGATTTGACAGGCTAGCTCTGTTATAGGAGTTAAACTGGACACACAGGAGGCTGTGGTGGAAACAAAAAACGCTATGGAAAATCCTGACAATTCTAGATAGTGTTTCTCACTGTCTGCCTACCACCTTGACTGAACAGAGGAGCACTTTCAGTAATAGACTAAGACAATTGCATGGCTCCAAAGAGCACTACATGAGGTCATTCCTACCCTCAGCCATTAGGCTCTGTAATGAGTCAACCTATAGCCGTGGAAGTGATGACCCCCGCCTGTTAAACTGTTTGAGGTAACTTATTTTTATTCATTCTTTCTTCTAATATCTTTATATCTGTGCATATGTAATGCTACTGCGACATTGTAATTTCCTTTGGGATCAAAGTATCTCTATTGGGAAGGACTCGGGTGCATGCAGCATTTTTAATTGCAGGAAATATGCAGAGCAAGCAAACTCTGGCAATGTTGTTCAAATGGATTTCAATTACATAGCTAACACAATGGTTAATAATGTGCAGTGGATCAAGCATTCAGATGCTTATTAGTTGCTGATTGATTTCTTCTGAGCATTATTTCAAATCGACAAACATTTAATGCTGTAGAGTTATTTATCATCTGCAGGGGAATGGTGTCCACATTGACTTCAAGCCCACTGTTGGGTAGTTTGTGGGGCAGTCAGTTTCCTCTATTATTTATACAATTCTTGTGGATGGATGAGAAGGGAGTGAAGTAGGTGAGTGGAAGATTGCAGGGTGGTTTGAGGGAAGAAGAGGAGGAAGAAAGGAGGCCCCTCAAAGTTCAAACTAAGTTTATCATCAAAGTACATATACAACCCTGAGATTTACTTTCTTATGGGCAATCACAGTAAGTACAGGAAACTTAATATAATCAATAAAGACCACACCTTACAGGACAGACAACAGCCAATATGCAAAAATACAAGAAACTGCAATACAAAGAGAAGGAGAAATAATAATAAATAAATTTGCAATAAATATCAAGAATGTGAGATGAAGAGTCCTTGAAAGTGAGCCCATAGTTTGTGGGAACAGTTCATTAATGAAGCAAGTGAAGTTGAATGAAGTTATCCTGATGGTTGAGAGCTAATTATTGTTCTCGAACTGTTGGTGAGGGTCTTGAGAGTCCTGTACCACCACTTTGACAGCAACAGTGGGAAAAGACTGTGGCCTGGATGGCGGGTTCCTTGATGATGGATGCTCCATTCCTACGACAATACTCCATTTAGGTGTGCTCCATGGTGGGGAGGGCACTGGGCCATATCCATTACCTTTTGTAGGCTTTTCCTTACAAGGGCATTGGTGTTTCCATACCAGGCTATGCTGTAACCAGTCGCTATACACTCTATCACACACCTACAGAAGTCTGTCAAAGTTTTAGATGACATGCCAAATCTTTGCACAGTCCTAACAAAGCTGAGACACTGCTATGCTTTCTTCAATATGACACTTTACTACTGGACTCAGGACAGATCCTCTAAAATGATAATCTTGAGAAATTTAAAATTGTTGGCCCTGTCCACTTCTAATCCCTCAATAAGGACTGGCTAATGAACCTCCAGTTTCCTCTTCCTGAAATCAATAATTGTTGTGGCACCACTCAGCCAGATTGTCCCTCCTATATACTGATTCATCACCTCCTTTGGCCCAGTCAAAAACAGTGGTATCAGCAAACTTAAATATAGCATTGGAGTTGTGCTTAGTCTCACAGTCTTAAGTATAAAGTGAGTAGAGCAAGCGGCTAAGCATACAGCCTTGTAGTGCACCTGTGCTGAATGCTATTATCCCCTCAATGAGCTGTAGTCTTTACAGAGTATCCTGATGTATGATTCTTCAATGTCCAGATGTTTCAGGATTCAGGTTTATCATCACTGGCACATGCTGTGAAATTTGTTAACTTAGCAGCAGCAGTAACAATACAATACATGAAAGAAGAAAGAACTATGAAATAAGTGAATTAATTACATTCAGTATATATGTCTGTTGAATAGTTACATTAAAATAGTGCAAAACAGAAATAATATCAAAAAAGGTGAGGTAGAGTTCATGCACATTTAGGAATCAGATGGCAGAGGGAAAGAAGTTGTTCTTGAATCGCGGAGTGTGTGCCTTCAGGCTTCTGTACCTTATTCCTGATGGTAACAATGAGAACGGGGTATGTACTGGGTGATACGGTTCTTTAATAATGGACGTTGCCTTTCTGAGGCACTGCTCCTTAAAGATGTCAGATTCCTCTCCATAGTACATCTATAGAAGTTTGACTGTTTTAGGTGAGAAAACAAATCTCTTCAAGCTTCTAATGAAATATAGCTGCTGTCTTGCCTCCTTTAAAGCTGTATTGATATGTTGGGACCAGGTTATATCCTCAGAGATCTGGGCACCCAAGAACTTGAAACTGCTCACCCTTTCCACTTCTGATCCCTCCATGAGGATTGGTATGTGTTCCTTCATCTTGCCCTTCCTGAAGTCCACAGTCTGCTCTTTTGTCTTACTGACGTTGAGTGCCAGGTTGTTGCTGCAACACCGCTCAACTAGCTGGTATATCTCACTCTTGTATATCCTCTATTTCCATCTGAGATTGAGATTGAGGAATGAGTGAAGAGCCAATGAAATGGTATCTGCTGTTGACCTGTTATGAAGGTAGGCAAATGGAGTGCATTCAATTTGCTTCTCAGGCAGAAGTTGATGTTTCATCACCAACTTTTCAACAGAAAACTGTATCCACTGAGGTACTTTGTAGAGTATTTTTCATCATCTTGTTTTACTGAGGTATTTGAGGATGATTTACTTCCATTTCTGTTCTGACTACATGTAACCACAACACCAGCTACCACAAAGACTTTGACAGAGCAAGGTTGTGCTCCAATGGAAAGGGAATAAAAACAGCTGGAGACAGCACATTGGCTGGATATACTCAACAGAGACACAAGTAGGCAGGCATATAAAAGCGTGTGTGTGTATGCACATGTGGCAGACAAATGTGCTCATGTACTGTATGCATACAAGCATCCATTTGCATGCATACACATATGCATATTTATCCACTTTTTCATGTAAAGAAAAAATTCCTCACGCCTCCCATTTTACTACCTTCCCTCCCTCATTACCTCCTCCCCAACAGCCTTCCTTAGGATATGTAAATTCACTCTTCTCCCTTCTCAAATATTTCCATTTACATCTCTTCACTTTAAGTTCTCCTCATTTTCTCCATCACACCTTCATTTCTATTTACCACTTGCACCCCCCCAAGTTCCCTCAGAGTTCCTTCACTCTCCCTGTTTTATTCTCTCCATTCCATCTCAGCATCCTACCCTTCACTCATTCCCTTCAATCTCAGGTCCTTCCTGTGCTGATTTGACTTGTGTCTCTGTGACCACCTAGGTTTTATTTGGTTGCTCTGAGTTTCTCCGTATCTAAAAGCCGTGAACTGTTCCTTCATATTTGCACATTGCTTCTTGGAGATATGACCTTGACCATCTCTAGACCTATAATACAGTTTGGGCTGCAGTTGTTTGACATGGATGACAGCAAGATTAGCCAGCTTTTTGAAAGGACACGGATACAAACGCAGATGGGGCCATGAATACTGCCATTCTGATACTTGTGCTTAATGGAGTTCTCACCATTCATCTCCGACTACATCTTAACAATGCAGGTAATCTGTTTCAGAAAATAATCTGTTTGATCAACACAAACTCTGCAAGCCACTTTGAACACTGCATACTCAGCCACAACACCTGAAGACTAAGCT